>NC_133770.1:227507431-227551365 GCF_003597395.2 Chelonoidis abingdonii
CATCCTCAGTGTTTAGCGGTCCCACTTCTTCTTTCTTTGTTTTCTTCTTATTTATATGGCTATAGAACCTTTTACTATTGGTTTTAATTTCCTTTGCAAGGCCTAATTCTATAGGGCTTTTGGCCTTTCTCACTTTATCCCTATATCTTCTGACCTCTGTGTAGTCAGTATTACCAATGACAAATGTAGTTACTTTATATTATGCCATTCATATGTATAACTGTATAATTTCACAGGTTAGCCTCTATTTCTAGGGCCTGATTCTCTATTGCCCTGCACCTTATGTAGTTATTTACATCCATGAAAAGTAGGCAAGAAATGCTACAAAAGCAAAACAGCAGCATCTTACATCCACTTTGCATTGTTTTTCACTACACAAAGTGCAATCTATAGAGAATTTGAGATACAAAAGCCTGATTTTAATCACTTTCAATCATTGCACAGCCTTTTAACAAGGGTGTGAATGCTGGTGCCTTTCGGTCATTACTCTCTGAATTAGAATCATAGAAGATTAGGGTTGAAAGAGACCTCAGGAGGTCATCTAGTCCAACCCCTTGCTCAAAGCAGGTTCAACTCCAACTAAATCATCCTAGCCAGGGCTTTGTCAAGCTGGGCCTTGAAAATTCCACTACCTTCCTAGGTAACCCATTCCAGTGCTTTACCACCCTCCTAATGAAATAGTTTTTCCTAATATCCAACCTAGACCTCCCCCACTGCAACTTGAGACCATTTGTGATAGGGCCATCAGTGGCTAGGGAGCCTAGTGGCTATATTGTTGGTTAGGGGGCCTGTAGGGGGACTTGACCCCTCCTTCCACCTCCAATCCTGGCCCTGGGTCCTGTGTCACTCAACTCCTAAAAAGTGGAAATGGATATTTCTCCCAGCTGTGTAGGGATGGGGTCAGGGCCTGTTTTTCTGGCCTGCTCCCTATGCAAGTCCTTTTAGTTTGGGGTGTGGCCCCACTAGTCCAATTGCCCCACAGTTGAGGCTTATCTGTAGGTTCCGCTTGGCAGGGGAAGGTTTACTTGCCTCAAGTGGCTGCATTGGCAGGCAGGTTGTTGGTCTGTGCCTTCAGGCAGGCATCCAGAGAGCTCCTGCCTCTTTGTCAGTTGAGCCAGGCTCCCTTCTTTTCTCCCTCCTCTAGACCTGGCACTGGCTGCAGGTATAGCGAGGCGGGGCTGGCTGAACCCATTTGTTCTTGAACCCTCAGGTGTTCTTTAACACCCTGCTGTGCCCAGCTTCAGTCTCTCTCTGCTCCTTCACACCATTACTTCTTATTCTGTCATCTGCCACCACTGAGAACAGCCTAGGTAGTTAAAAGCTGCTATCAAATCCCCCCTCACTCTTCTCTCCTGCAGACTAAATAAGCTCAGTTCCCACAGCCTCTCCTCATAAGTCACATGCCTCAGCCCCCTAATAATTTTCGTTGCCCACTGCTGGACTCTCTCCAATTTGTCCACATCCCTTCTGTAGTGGGTGGCCCAAAACTGGACGCAATATTCCAGATGTGGCCTCACCAGGGGAATAATAGGGAATAGAGGGGAATAAATCTGGACCTCATCTGGAATACTGTGTGCAGGTCTGGTCTCCCATGTTCAGGAAGGATGAATTCAAACTGGAACAGGTAGAGAGAAGGTTACTAGGATGATCTGAGGTATGGAAAACCTGTCTTACGAAAGGAGACTCAAAGAGCTCAGCTTGTCTAGCCTAACCAAAAGAAGGCTGGGGAGATATGATTGCTCTCTATAAATATACCAGAGGGATAAATACCAGGAAGGGACAGGAATTATTTAAGCTCAGTACCAATATGGACACAAGAACAAATGGATATAAACTGGCCATCGGGAAGTTTAGACTTGAAATTAGATGAAGGTGTCTAACCATCAGAGGAGTGATGTTCTGGAACAGCCTTCCAAGGGAGGCAGAGGAGGCAAAAGACATATCTGGCTTCAAGACTAAGCTTGATAAATTTATGGAAGGGATGGTATGATGAGATAGCCTAATTTCGGCAATTAATTGATCTTTGACTATTAGTGGTAAATATTCCCAATGGTCTGTGATGGGATGTTAGGTGGGGTGGGATCTGAGTTATTACAGATAATTCTTTCCTGGGTATCTGGCTGGTGAGTCTTGCCCACATTCTCAGGGTTTAGCTGATTGCCATATTTGGAGTCAGGAAGGAATTTTTCTCCAGGGCAGATTGGCAGAGGCCCTGGGATTTTTTTCACCTTCCTCTGCAGCATGGGGCACAGGTCACTTGCTGGACGATTCTCTGCACCTTGAGATCTTTAAACCATGATTTGAGGACTTCAATAGCTCAGATATAGGTTAGGCTACACGTTCTTCTTCATTTTCCTTGCAAATCCTCAGTTCCCCTCTGTCTATTTGCTGCCCATTTGCTCCTGTTACATGTCCCTCCCTCTCAATTTCACTTTTGAGATCATTTGTTCTTTGCTCATTCCTCTTCAGTGTATCCATGGGCTGTTACCACTGAAATAATCAAAAGCAAAACTTCAGCTTTGTGAAAATTCATGTGATCTGGGGGCAGGTAGGAATTGCTGCTTTAAGAGAGAGGTTGGCCAGAAAACTGTCCCTCCACCCCACACATATGTGCCTCCCTAATTGGCCACCTAGTTTATCTATGGTAAATGTTGCCATGGCTTTTGTACAGAAATGAAATGAGAACAGTGTCAGGAAAAGAAGAAAATTAAAAAAAAAAAAAAAGAGGAAGGTTGGTCATTTGCACTACATTGATGTAAGTTAGATAGCAAAGGTTTGTAGACTGACCAATTTTTTTCATTAGAATTATCTCAAACTAGAGCATAAACAGACCTTAAATAGGTCAATAGTTTTGCTGACTTCTGGAGAATTATTAATAGCTGCATTTTGAATAGTTTTATAAATTCCCATTATATGACTATATAATATATACTCATGTCTCTTTGGAATCATCACTACCTTTGTTACATGGAACCTCAAAATACCTTATAGTTGAAATTGAAACCATTGTTTTGAAGTGGTGGCATGCGGGGAACTGACTTTCTACCTTTTTATTTTTGAGGCTTAGCAATAATGTCACAGATCAGAAAGTGACATTAATTTGAAACTAATCCAGCTCCAAGAAGATAGACTTTTGTCTGGAAATCCATCCTGTATAAAATGTAAAATGGTTAGCAACCTTTTCTGGCCTGGGATGTTTTCAGGATTGGAGTAGGGTATATTGCATGTCAAAACTGAGTTTCATTAGCAGATCTACATAGGGAAGCTTACACTGTGGCCGCTCATACTGTAGCAAAACTTTTCTCTACCCAGTGGCATCCATTTTTCACTTCAGTGGTCAAGAAAATTCATCCCATTTGTATTTGCAAAATACTTCAAATATATTGAATATAGAAATGTGATTTTTAGAGCAAATTCAGGATTAGTTATTATATATTCACCTGTTTTTCTCTTCCATTAGAGACCAGTAGATTTTTTTGTGCATTTGGCCCTCAGCCTTTTTTAACATAATTGTTTCATTTTTGTTTTTTTTTAAATTCCTTTTTCCTATTGTATAAATATGAATTGCAGTTTATAAACAAAACATTTTGACTTTCTGCTTATTGTTCCACGTTATATTTCCAGACACTCAGAGCCATAAATAAATTATGTTTTGTTTTACTCTTCAAGAAAGGCAAATTGCATTTTAAGAATTTTATAATGTTGCTTGTATACATAATATGTGGCTCTCAACTTGTATAAAGTTATCACAACAAACTGATCACCAGACTAGAAAGACCCATAACATTTATGTTGTGCTACAAATAAATGGAGATAAATTGTATTGGATTATGTTGCACATTAGCATTTCTAATTAGGTCCAGTGTATTAGCTATGTGATGGAGGATTACCAATAATGGACACAGAAAAGGCTATTTTTCATCATAATTCAATTTTATTTTTAAATGCTGAAACCTTGGGGCTACTTGGTAGGTTTCACTAATGCCACATCCAGGTTTAATTTCTAACCTTAGTCTCCAATTCTCTTAAGTTTTCAGTGGTGTGGAAAAATGATGGGTAGTATACATTTATAGACTGTAAGAATTAGAGGAATCATTATCATCATATAGTTTGAACTCTGCTAGAACACAGGCAATAGAATTTCAAACAAGGATTCTTTCATCTAGTCCATTCCTTTTCTGGGTCATAAAAACAGTACTCTAGGGAGCCATCAAGTAATGGATGAGATTATTTCTACAACCAATCAATAATACTTTTTCTTTGGGTAGAAGACTCACTATGGAACAGTGCATTGCATTGCATTGTCCAAGGATCAAGTCAAAAGTTTTTAAACTTCGCTAATTAAAGTTAGGCACCCACATCTGTATTTAGATAATAAAATAAAAATAACTGTAATTTGAGAACCACACACTTCATTGAGTACAACATGAGCTTCAGTCGATGGGAGTTCCATCCATCCATTTCTTTATGGAGTTCTTATAAGAATCCTCAAAATGCCAGGGAAATAAAGAAGTGAAAAATGAAGGAGATCTTCAAGGACTCATTGGGATATAGAAATACCACTACTGAGTCGGGGGGACATCTAAAAGAACAGCTTATTTCCAACAGCTCGTATTTTAAAGTCTTTGGCCTTTGAAAGTCTATTAGGAGGCAGTAAATATTTTCATGAATGCTTCTCTTGAGATTACAATATTTACAATGCTTGAGAAAGTCAGCTGGAAGACAGTATCCTGTTACTGTAGAGCTGTTAAAAATTTTATAATGGCTTTGGAAGTGTAGGCCTGAGTTTTATGAAAATAATTTTTGCATTTTCAAGCTACAATATCTATATATTTTTTCATACTTGTTGCTAATATTGAGTGTTGACATTGAATAACAAGTTGTAATGCCAGTTGTGCATTGCAAAATATCTAATTTAACTATAAACCTCATTTACAGGTTATTACAATTAATCAGATAAAATTAGTATAATAATGGCCAAGTAGCCCCTCTGTGAAGCTATAGCTCATTGTACTATAGACTTAAACCAGTGAGTGGATTATTAAAGTAGATGGATTTTTCGTCTCTTTCTGTTCGTTGCCAAGGTAATGATTTTTTACTAAATGTAGCTGAGAGCTGGAGGATTGTAATCATTGTTGCTAAAAAAAAAAAATAGAACTGCTGCAGTCAACATTAACAAGGCATCATAAATATTAACCCACTGCTTCACAGTGCTACCCTGTCCCCAATTACTTAGCACCAGTGTTATTCAAAGAAAGAGTAAAGACCCTGATAATTCATACAATAGAAAGCTTAGCAAACAAAAGCTTACCCATAAACAGTGCACTATACCAACATTTGATATTAAAAAAAAAAAAAATCAAATCCTGACTTCACCAAAAGGACAGACCAATTCATTAGGGAGTAACGTGCTATTCTAATTAAGGGGCTCAGACATGCCTTACCCTTATGTTTTGGCAGTGCAGACCTGTAACTCCATAAATAACAAGTCACTTCCAGTGAGGGATATTCGTGACTTAAAAGGATTTTTGGCTGTATTTTTGGACTATTTAGCATTTAGTGTTTTACTGTTCTTAACTAATCTGTTTCTCAGAAATCTGTAATGTCACATTCATATTTTTAGGAAATGTAAAATACTATCTGAAGAGCTGTAATTTTTCTAGCGATCATCCATATCTTGAAATCCTTCCAGTATAAATCCTTACTCAAATGGGAAAAAAATCCAGGCTTGTTTCCTCCCTAGGTCTAGGTGGCCTGTGCAGAGAATAATGTAGCTCTTTAGCAGAGCTGAGTGAATAACTGATTTTTCATTTGGTTGCCAAACAGAACATTAAAATTGCCACTTATGTTTGCTCTGAATGAAGGAGAGAGAGAAATATCAACTCATTCAGAATTTTTTTTAAAGCAAAGTAATGTAAAGCCATATAGATGGGCCAAATGCTGAATTCCTTAATCAACTTTTACCTAAACCTTTTCCAGGCAAACTTCCTGTTTAGTGTCATACTCTACCAAGTGGTAGATAATACATGCCAGTGAGACCACTAACTCTAACCTGTGTGCAGGCATACTTCCCCTCGACTTCCTAATGATATATCAATGCTCTAAAGAACATAAGCAAGGACAGCAGTGAGGTTGGTGGAGAACCGTCTCTGCCACCATTCCACTCACACCTATAGTAGGAGAAAAAACATTTAGCCTTGGTTGACTGGAAGAACACAATCCAAGGTTATTTATTTAGATTCTGATTATGGCCTCAAGTACATACATGGGGCTGTCACTGAATTATACTTCACTATTTTTTGCCTCCAAAGTCACTATCTAGTGGTAGAAAATGGTAGTGTCTTTTGAAGGATGACCTTTTTTGGAAGGCTGGTACTTCCGAGCAGAGATAACTGGAACAGGAGGATAGTGCTAGAGGTGCTTTTGGTTCCCAACATTCTGCTCCATTAAACTTTACCATAGCTTCTGATCAGAGATTTAAAAAGAACATAACTATTGTCACTCTTAATCTGGTCAGAGATTTAAAAAGAACATAACTATTGTCACACACTGTTTTTGTTGTTGTTTTGTTTTGATATTTGCTGAATAGTGAAACTGAATGCTAGGCTTGGGTTAGAGAGACATTTTGATGTGCTGTAAGAATAGCTCTCTTTTCCTGGCTACGTAGATGTTTTCACACCAACATATGTAAACAGGTAGACATAGAATATCAGTAATTTATCTTATCTATCCACTTCCCAAATTACCCCAAATTACGACTGATCTTAGAACTTCAGGCCTCAGACTCCAGCCTGCTTAAAAAAATCACATGAAATTAGTCTCAAGATACCAATTTAATGATGTACTTTTAAAAAATTAACAAGCCATTGGAAAAGACATGACATGACTCATTAGAGAGCACTACAGAATGGACTGTGGGTGATATCTTATTGTATTCTGAGTACGATCTTTTTAGTTTAAACAGAAAGAGAACACATTCCTTCCTATTTCAGAGTGGAATTAGCCAAACCAGCTGTAGAATGATGCTAGTGCTTGAGGAAATAACTTAATTATTTTTTGATGCTTTTCATATCTAACTGATCCACTTTAGTGGATTACAGTGCACCCAGATTAAATTAACTTGCTAAGGTTTAATATAGATGAAAGAAATATTTGTTTGTTTCTCTGTTTTTGGGAAGATTAATATGAATTTTTAACCATGTGAGAACCTCAAAAAGCTCAAGGGTTTAGTCTGATTTTTAAATACTTTCAGCTACGTTTTGGGATCCCAGGTCAACTTGTTTGAATCTGTTTGGTCTATTTATATTTCATAGAATAAAAAGCACACATGAAAGTTATTGGATTGACTGAGAGTGTGGAATGCATGAGGAAGGGGGAAAAATATGACTCAGATCAGAATTGTGTAGGAGAAGAGAGAGGGCATTGAGTGAATATATTCATCTTCATCTATACCACCAATCTAAAGACACCAACAACAGAGGCAGTCACAATAGTCTGCTATACCTCATATTAAAAAGACAATGAATTGACTTGGTAAAGAAAATAAAATGGCAGGTTACGAGCCTATTTGATGACCCAGAAAGGCATTGTATATAGAAAGAGAGAGGGAGGACTAACTTAAATGAAATTAATGGAGATATATTCTCTCCTAGAACTGGAAGGGACCTTGAAAGGTCATTGAGTCCAGTCCCCTGCCTTCACTAGCAGGACCAAGTACTGATTTTGCTGCAGATCCCTAAGTAACCCCCTCAAGGGTTGAGCTGACAACCCTGGGTTTAGCAGGCCAGTACTCAAACCACTGAGCTATCCCTCCTCTGGTTTGATAGTTCCAGAGAGAGCTGTGCTACTTTCAGTACAAAATCTGGTTAGTTATTAAAAAAAAGAAGGTAACTGTGTTCTTGTGATGGGTGTGTACCTCACAAAGGCCCTGAAGAGGTTAATGTGGGCCTGACAAGCCAAATATCACACCTGGCAGCAGTTGTGAGGGAAAGAAAGCCAGGCTTAACTGATGAAGTCCACCTGGGGAGGGGCTGAGTGGTGATTATAAAACTGCCAACCCTTACAACAGTATATGGGGAAAAGATGTGTTACCACTGGAATGAAAACATACAGTTGTAGTCCTAGTGTGGAAACCAGGTAAGCTGTGAAGAACACTTGATGCACACTGGACAATTGCCCTTACATCATGTGTGGGTACAGTCATAGTTAATCTTTCAGTCACCATTCTTTCTGTCTAGAGAGAAATGGACTTAGGGACAATCTGTAAAGTGAGTTGAGAAGGAGGAGGAGTACATAGTAGAGCATATAGTAGAGACAGAAACACACATGCACAAAATGAGAAAAAGGATGTATAAGAGTAGATTTCCTTGATATTGAAAATGCATCTGACACATTGTGGAAGGAAGGTTTATTTAATCCATATCATCCGTGGGCATAAGAGGAAGACTGTGTAGGTCGATAAAAGATTTGTCATGTAAAAGAACTATGTAGGTCAGAATAGGGAGAGCTTACTGTAACATATACACAAATAGTACTCCACAGAGAAGTGTCATCTGCCCTACCTTATTCAATATAATGATAAATGATCTCCCAAAAAGGATGCGTGCAAGAATAATCACTTATTTGTTTGCCAGTGACTGTGCCATATGGGCTAAAAACAGGAACCAGAAAATAGCTGAGAAGTGAATTAACAAAGCAGTTAGGAAAAGAAGGGGGAAACATAGGGCTTTAAATGTTCAATTCTCAAAACTAAAGGAATGATAGTCATTTAAAAGAAAATTTAAAAAGATTGCAAACTGTCTATGTGGACAGCAAATAGATGTAATTAAAAGCTACAAATTCCTGGGTGTGACATTTGATAGCCAGCTAACATGGAAGGATCACATAAAAAATATTGTAGATAAATGTAAAGGTAAAATGTATCTACATAGAAGTCTTTCTGGAACTACCTGGGACATGGATAAGAAAGCAGTGGTAATATTTTATAGAGCTAAAATTAATAAGATGAATCCACTGAGTACAGATGCCAAGCTTTTAGGTCTGCATCAAAAACAAACCTAAAGAAGTTAGACTCAATTCTAGCGCAAGCATTACACATTGCATATGGTGCCTTCATCATGACTCCTTTGTGTGTAATGCAGATAGCTGCTAGTGAAATGCCTGTAGCTTTAAGAATTAAATTATTTGTTTTAACCATCTGGGCAAAAGTCATAGGAAATAGTAAAGAAGGAAATACTAACAAATATATAAAGAACACAGGGAATTTAGTGGACAGCATAGGCTGGGGAAACCAAAAATGCCTAATGTTACTAAGATTAAAATATAGGCAAAGGAACAAAGAGAAAATAAATTAGCATATATAGCCACGGGAAAATGCATTATAGGTGGAAAATGCATATTGTCCATTATATAATGTGGAATTATATAATGAGATGAAAAGGGGAAGGAGAGCTAAATACTGAAACATAGCAAGTTGCTACGTATATGGTAAATGGGGCAAGCATTGCCAAATATTTATGGATGGGTTGAATGATAAGAAAACTGGGAGAGCAGGGAGAGCATTCTGCGTCCCAATGCCTGGACGAAAGAAATCAATTAGATGATCCAATTTTGTTGCTGTTATGACTGTGTGTTATAGTGGATACTGAATATGAGACCTATTTCCATTGTCATCTTGTCAGATTCACTATCAGGAATACACAGGAGTAAACATTGAAATAGCATGGATTGTAGTGCATGTTGGGATAGCAGGAAATGAGGTGACAGATAAAGTAGCAAAAATGCTGTAACAACCAAAAAAAATGACACAGAGGTCCCTGTAAGTGAACAGGTGTTTAAATACCTAATTAAAAATGAGCTAAAAGAAGTGGCAGGAACTATGGACAAAGGAAATAAGGCAGGAAAGTTTTCATGAAATAGGCCCTAGAATCGAAAATGCTGACCTATTGTGAGAACCTGAGAGAGAGTGAGATAGCTCTACTACACATACTTACTGTTTAAGCCACAGTGTTTGGTAACTTCTCCTTAAATAATAAATACAAAGCTGGGCTGTGTGAGATGTGCAAGGTCAAAGAAAGTTGATCACATCTTTTCAGAGTCTAAAGAGTGTAACACTGATAGGGAGATTTTGTATGACAAACTCAGGCACCTAAAATACGATATTTACACTAAAATACCTAGTAAGAGCATCAGGAAAATGGCGCAACACTAAAAGAAACATTACAATTTAAAAAAAAAAATTGCGAAAAGAGAGACTAATTATATTTCATGAAATCCAGCACCTGATGACTATGGCCTCAGAATGTGAGTCTATGTCATTAAATACAAGAAGAAATAGAAAGGGGGCTGTGGGGAGAGAATCTGCAGCCATTCTCTGGAGGATAGAAGAGGTAGGAGGTGTTCCTGGGGAGCAGACCTTGACTGCCGGCTATGGTATCTCTGGTTGGAGCCTAGGAAAGGCTGGGGTTCTCCTACCACCCACTGGGGAAGGTAGGATGAAAGCATCTGAGGTAAGGAGTGTAAGGACCACAGAGCCCAGGGACAGATGGAAGACCTACTGTAAGGTCATTGGACTATAGCATGGTTGGAGTCTGTTACCCCAGAAAAGGTGGACTAACCATGGATGGAGGGCTGAGTTGCGGGAAGGGAGACATCTGCGGTGATGGTGCAACCATTGACAGGGGACACCATATGAGGAGATAGCTACTATGCCAGGACTGGCCAGAGGAGGTGCTCCTGCAGTGAGTGAACCCTTTTACAGTCCTTCAGGTATATTTTACTATATCACAAAAATTTTGGTTAGATCCAGAACTCTGGGTCTAGTGTAATGCATTCAACCTTAAAGAGAAATATAAAATTAAATCACAATGTCACTTACAATGTTAAGAGATTGATCCTGTGAAATTCCTGGGTGCATCAGTATGTTACCAGATCCTGCTCTATTATGAAGTTACTTCCTGAGAGGCTGCAAAATTGCAGCTGAGTATTTTTTTTAACTCATATCCCAGAGCTACCAGCATGACATTCATCACCCTTGATGAGAGACACACTCCAGGAGGTGAAATAACAGAGAACTAACCTTAAAACAAACAGACAAAGAAACCCCACGGTTACGTGACTGAAGAACAGAGATCTATCTGCACACTGGGATTTTTACGTGAGTCTAAACAAATTAGTCACACAACTACTACTGAATTTCAATGGGATCTGTGCACCCAATTAGATCTGGGTGAGAAATGGTTTTCCCATCCCATGAAAATTTCAGGAAAAAAAAAATCAAATTCTGCATCGGAATGAGACTGAGACCTTTCAAAATTCATGAAAAATCAAAGTGAGACCCACCTCAGAAGCCAATAGCCTAATGATTAGGGCACTCTCATAGGCTGTGTGAGACCCAGGTATAAGTCCTTGCTCTACCTGACTCAGAGCAAGGGTATGAACCTAGCTCTCATGTCCCAAGTGAGTGCCCTGAGCACCAGGCTGTTGGTCAGTCTTTCTGTGGTTTTGACCAGAAGTTCTGTCTTAGACTTGAGAACCTATAAAAGGTTCACTGAAACTGACTTTTTCCCACATAATGTTTGCTTTCAATGAATTGGCATTGTTCACTGAAAATCTGTTTAGTTGAAATATTTCCAACCAGCACTACACCTGTTCCCCATGGGCTACCCTAAAAATCCCAGCTGCAGTGTCATAATTCTTTGAAAAAATGTTGCTGACCCAAAAGGAAGGTTTCAGATCAGATATCTTTGTTTCCTAATAGCTGTATCTCGGAGCAAATTACACTCCATAAGAACTTTAGGTTTTTTATTTATGCAAGGGCCAAAACTCTGCAAACAAATTTCAAATACCGCTTCCTTAGTGTCAGATGCTTGCAGCCAGGCTAGTTGAACCTTAAAAGCTGTGAAAAGGAAACTTCGTCATAGCTTCTTCATCAGGCTGTTGAAAGGCTTGCTGTAAATTATCCTTCACTAACTGGGTGCTGAGGCAATTTCAAATAATCCTAGTCTATCATTACTTTTTTTGATCATCTATCAGTGTCAATGATATTCTGAAAACTTTGATAAATAGAGGTTTGTAAAGTGCTGCAAAACTGACACTCCCTTTGAAATGCTAAATAACTAATAGCTCAGGGTTTCTCAAACTGTGGAAAGCCCCTGGCAGGCTGGGCTTGTGTCGGGAAAGCCCCTGGAAGGCCGGGCCGGTGTGTTTACCTGCCCCATCCGCAGGTCTGGCCGATTGCGGCTCCCACTGGTCGTGGATCATCGCTCCGGGCCAATGGGAGCTCCAGCAGCTCCCATTGGCCAGGAGCAGCGATCCACGGCCAGTGGGCGCTGCGATCAGCCAGACCTGCAGATGGGGCAGGTAAACACACTGGCCCGGCCCGCCAAGGGCTTTCCCTACACAAGCGGTGAACCCCGTTTGAGAAACCCAGTCATAGCTGTACCCAGAGGATGGCTGTCAAACTTGGGGTTCAACTCAGACCACTGAGAGGTTTTATCACCACTTGTCTTATAACCCTGAGTGCCTTATAATGCTCTGCTGGTGTAGCTTGCAGTCAGCAGCTCTGACTCTAGCAGCCTGCTTGTTACACTAGAGCCACACACTGGTGGCAACCAGCCTTGGTTACTATTAGCAAAGTGACCCCAGCACCCTCCCTCCCCCATTCCTGAATTTCTCCAAAATCATCTGTCCTGAAAGGTCCAGCCCTTTCCTAGAATATTCAGAGGAGTAATAAGGTCTGTTGCTCCTTTTAAAAGACAAAAACACAGCAGTTTGTGCTGGGTCCTGTTCCTCCTGCACTGATGGTTGCTAGTGTGCAGATTCTCTTCCTGCTGCAATGATCAGTACAAATGAATAACTCATTGAATTTGGGCTATACCTGGTTTGAGGTGTTGGCTTCTTTCCTGCGTTTGGAGAAAATCTGTTTATCAACCCCCCTGACACGCCTGGTCTAAACACCTTCTTGTGACAAACTTTAAAGGATAATATTAGGGAGAATCCAAAATATCACATAGCATTATTACATATATTTTACAATGATGTTATTGACCAATGTGGTGTTAGCTTTCAAATGATACCTCACATGGAATATTTTTTTTACAAAGCCATTGCAGTATTGCATGGTGTGAATACAGGGGTGTCTAGGTTCATGGTGGCATGCTTTGCAAAATAAATACATGAACAGCCATAGTTTATGGTGCTAGTATCCAATTATGTTAACCCATAATTGCACGTGGTTGTAGCAGATCCATGTGATGTCACTAGAATTTGTCAAAAAAATCTGCTGTCCAGCATTTGAGAGTGAGGGAGGGGGTTCACTCTTGGTAAATTATCCAGTTATAAGAATATTTTTGTTTTTCTTTTCTTAAAATGTTTTCCCTTGTGTCTGACTGACTGCTTTGAATGTCCTACTTTCCACCAGTACAAGCAATATACTGCTGAATGTTGGTCATTAATTTAAGAACCATGGTACCTATCACTGATATTGTTGCATAGAGCTTTTTGTACAGAGCTGAACTAGGCCAGCGCGTGCTGGGCATTTCTCTATGCCTAGGTGGTGAAATGGCATACATTTGGCCATGTATTAAAAAAAAAAATCCTTGATGCTTTTGTCTTAAATATTAATAGTAATAATTATTCACTTAGATGTGAGAAATATTTATGGACAGTATTTAGAATGAGAAGAGTTGTTGCTAAACATTCAGTGCTCAAGTCTTAGGCTCAGACTGCAAGTGGCATCTCATGAAGTCATTCAGAGATGAGATAATTTTGTTTTCTTCTCCTTTGCTTAGTGTCTGATGTTTGACAGCACTGTGAGCCTTCTGTGAGATCTGCTGAGTGAACGTGTGTGTGTCTTCTCTACTGTAGCCTTTGAAGATTTGGCCTTAAGAAGTGGTTCTCTTTGAAGATGTTTTATTTACAATTTAACATATTTTAGTGGGTTGGTCATAAAAAATCACTTACTGCCACATGCATTCAAAATTACACTGTTACCAAGACTGAGTCTTGCATAAATGCATAATTAGTGAATCTTATGTATTTACTTTATATGTTCCGACTTTTTTTTTTTTTTTTTTTTTTTTTTTTTAAGAAAAAACCAAGCACCAAGCTCTTCTCCATCCAGTAAACACTTAGGGCCAGACTAGCTTTTGAATCAAAGACCCATAAGTAGTGTTGTGGAGCTGTGAAGCCCTAGGAAGAGCACTGTGCCTCAGATTGGGTTCTTTTTCCACTCTAGAAAAAGCAGCTGAGATTCCAGCTTCTTCACTTCCCCTTCCTTTCTTTTAAAAGTGATATTTGGGACTCTGCTTCCCTGCTTCTTCGCAGTCCTCCAGCAAAAGCAACACCTTTGATGCAAGGTTCCCTCACTCCCACTGCTAAGTTAATGGTATCTTAGCTGTATGCTCCATGCGGTTCTCGTTCTTTGAAGGGTGGGGAGGAAGGGAACAACAGTTCAGATGCTTCTCTACTCACCTCTCACCCTCCCTTCCAGGGAAGGAGCCCGTCCTGGTCCCAGTCTGCTATTTGCTTGGCTAAAATCTTTGTTTGTCCTGGTGAGTGGGTTTTTCAGGCATTATGGCTATAAATACCAGTTTGAAAGCAAAACATTGCACTGAAAAGAGATAATATATATATACAAACACACGCACACTTAGGACTGATACTCTTTCCTGCAATTTTAAATTCTGCATTTGGCTTTCCCCCGTGGATTATATTCCACAAAGCTGGTAGTTACTGGTCCTACCATCCACCTTTAAGAAGATTTTTAGATATTTTGGAGTTGACTCATTGTGTGTCTCAAACCTTAAAAATCAAAGGAAACATTTCAGTTTAATTTTCAAAATTAGATTAAACAAAATGAACTAGATCTTTCCTGTTGCTCTTCTATCCTTGTATATTCCATCGTGGAATGACTATATCAAAAAAACTCCTAACACATGATAGTGTCCCAAAACTAACCCTGACTAGGAAATGGTTTGCACACTTCAGAGAACATCTAATTCTAAATTTTCAGCAGGGAATACCTATTTGTGAGAATTGCAATTTCCTGCTGTTGAGAAGCTTGGATGATAAACGTGATGATAAACATACAAGTGTTTGTCATCTCAACTGTTATCAGTCTCTTCAAAGTAATCGGTTTCTCAACTGTTATCAGTCCCTTCAAAGTAATGGGTTTTTGTTAACCACCAGCAGAAGTAAATTGAGCTTTTGATTCCCCCCTCAAGAGATTACATATATTTCTTAATTAAAATATAATAGAGCATTAAAAGCTAATTTTTTAAAGTTTGATGTTCTTGCTATTTCCTTCTAGTATACAGTACATCTGCCTCCATCAACAGTCTTTTTTAATTGGCCATGACTTGTGGCAGCAACTCTACAATAAGCCTGGTTTAGGGATTTCAGGGTACTGTATGGGAAGGATCAAAGCTTTGGCCTTTCTGTTCCTTAAAGCTTCTCAGTTCCTCGAGCCTTGTGCCATTTATTTTATTTGAGCAGATGACCTTTTCTCTTTATTTTACAGCCAGGCAAAGCAAAATAATATCTTGGATTTTCCACTACATGCATCCGATGAAGGGGGCTGTAGCCCATGATAGCTTATGCTCAAATAAATTTGTTAGTCTCTAAGGTGCCACAAGTACTCTTGTTCTTTTTGCAGATACAGACTAACACGTCTGCTCCTCTGAATCTTGGATTATGTTAGTGACAGAGCTAGTTCTTATTGTGGAGTTGTCAGTAGTAACTATGTAGTTTGAGGATGAGTCCAGTCTAAATCTTGGTTTGGAATAAGCTTTGTTTGCATGTAAGCATGAGACGAAATCTTTCTGAAAATAGGGAAAGTGCCAGTGTGACTGCCTCCCTGGGGACATCCAGAGCTGTGAGCCTCTGTGTTACCGCTCTTAGTCTAGGCAACTGAGAGTTTTGCTGTTGCTAAGCTATGTCAGCTGTGTGATACACTAGTTCATCTGCCTTGCCAGCAGACTCTTCAGGACTCTGCCAGCCCCAATCTTGTCTAATAGGTAACAACCAGTGAACCCCAATTCCTGTATTCACCAGAAGTGTCTTTCTGCAGTGTTCAGTTTCTCTCTCTGGACACTCACACAAGCTATTAAGCTTGCTGCCTCCAAAGAGAGAGAACACCCACCAGCCTGTTAGATTATCTGAAGGCTTGCACTTCACTGTAATACACAGCACTGAGAGGGTTTTGTAATAAAACAAGAATAGTTGACTAACAAGAAACAGAGATGTAATTGATAAATAAGAATAAAAGAAACAAAGTTATGGTTACAAGTAAACAAAAAAAAAACCCCATGCTTTCTAGTGACTAAAACTTTCCCAGCAATTTGTGATCTTTGTCTAAGCAGGTTTCTCACCTATAGTCAGTTTCCAGCTGCTCTTATCTAGGCTGAGAAGGCACTGAACCCTAAGTCTCTTAAGTGATGAATAACCAAACTGGCTCTTTGCCTGTCTTTTTATATTCCCCAAATAGCATTGTCTGTCTCAAGATTCAGGAAAGCTCCCTGGAATGCAAATTCCCCTCCCTCTTCATGATCATTAAATGGTCTTCTCCCCTGCTTGTTAGCTTGATGTTTTGTTTTCTTTATATGTAGGGATCTTCTTACAAATCCACAAAATTTGCTTTGATTCCAACACCAACTCACAAAAAATGTGTGATTTCTGCACAGCATTTCTCAAAGTGAGGGTCCTGACACAAAAGGGAATCACAAGCCTATTGTAGAGGCAGGGTCAGCTCTAACTCTTTTGCCACCCCAAGCAAAAAAGAAGGCCCCCACCTCGAGCACCGCACCGCCAAAACAAAAAAAAAACCCTCCAGTGCTGCACCGACAAACCAAAAAAACCCAAAACAAACAAAAACAGAGTGCTGCCCCACCCCAAGGTGCTGCCCCAAGCACATGCTTGGTCGGCTGGTGCCTGGAGCTGGCCCTGTGTAGAGGGTCACAGTATTGCCACCCTTAATTCTTCGCTGTTGCTGGCAGTGGCACTGCCTGAAGCTGGGCAGTGGGAGATGGGTGGCTACTACCAAGCACTCAGCTCTGAAAGCAGCATTGTTGCCAGCAGCAGCAGAGGACTAAGGGTTGCAATACTGCACCATGCCATCTGTACTTCTCTGCTGCTGCTGCCTTCAGAGCTGGGTGGCTGGAGACCAGATTTCAATGTCTGTGACGTGATTTTCAGGGCTGTGGATTTGGTAGACCCCCTACCTATGTGTAAATGTACACGAATTGTCCTCTGCCTGTGGTCAGGCTGGTCAGGTAAGGAAATATATTTCTTTGTCTGCGGAGGCTGGTCTTACTTGCTGCCTGCCAAACACATTTTAAGAATATATTTCCAGCACACATCAATAGATCTTTGTGTATACCCTGTACATATATCACACAATGATTTTGGGGAACAGCATGTTACCAGTGTGCATATGAAACCTTTTACATACAGATTGTGACAATGGTGTGTTGAGGTAGAGGGTATGTTAGGCCTGATGTGAGTTATTGTATGGTGTTTCCTCTGCCAGTTGATATTGAGGGGCTCCCAGGTGGATCAAAGATGTAAAGTTTTGGTTAAGTAGAAAATAATGTGTGCTTAACATTTTTCCATCAGTTGTGTGCATGTGGTCTCCATGATCTTGGTAGAGAGAGGTATCCTAGAGCAAACTCCAGACACGGGTGCAGTTCCTTAGCCATTCAGGAATAAGTCATTTTCCCATCATGGAGCATTTTTTCAGGGAAGAATTATTTAAGAATCTTAATTGTTATGAACAGAAGCAAAAAATCCCTGATTCTCATTTATACTAAGTCCCCTTTATACTACCAGAGTGGTATCGGGGGCCTTAGTATACATCAGAAGCAGGCTCTCTGTCTTCAAAGTATATCAGTTCATACAATGCTGTCCATGCTACAATGATGAAGCAACTTGATCAACAACTTTATTTTCTAAAAGAGCTGGAAATGACTTAATATTTTCAAATATTATTCATTTAAAGACAATCTTGATAGATTATCTTCTTCCCAGTGACTGACATCCATTCACTGTGAACATAGCAAATTATCTGCTCAGAATCATTAGTTTTCTGTTTCTAATTCTGTCTATTAAGAGAAGACAGAGATCGTATGTGTGCCTACCAAAAAGCATTTTTCGGCCTCCTGATCGATGCAAAGTATGGGTGAGGACTTTGTGGTAATATTACACACAAACTACCTCTTTTGCCATACATCATAGATAGAATCTGAAAACTAGTCCCAGATGTTTTTTATGCCACTTACATGTCAGAAATGCAACCTTAACTTTCTGCTCACATTTGAAGATTGTTTCCTTCATTCTTCAGCTAGAGTAATTGCATCTGTCACCTTGGTCAGAGCAAGTTGTCGGCTGGACTAGAAACTTGAGAATTGGATACAAGAGGAAGCACTGACAGATGAGTCATTTATTGAACGATACCATAATATCATTCTAAATAGCACTTCAGCAAATATTTTTCAGCGTTCTGAATCTCTACTTTTTAGTACAAAAAAAAATCTGTTTACAGAGTGAAGATGGTTTAGTTAGGCACAAATGGCCAGAGCCTGGACTCACATTTATTCCAGACTGTTCCAGAGGTAGCAGAAAGTCCATTTAAGTGGCCAGCTGGAGATACCCTAGGTATGCTGAATCCCCAGGTGACACAGAGCTAGCATAGCTTAATCTGTGCTGTCCCACCCAGCATAGAGGACGTGTGTAAGGGGCATGGCTGGAGCCCTATGTTAATCTAACTAACCCTAGCTGGCGAGTGGGGCCTAGTGCTGCTGGTTGCTCTAAATCATTCCTTAGAATTGATACCTAACACCCAAAGATCAGAAAGCTACAAAGATGGCTTCGACTCCCACTCTTGAGCTGTGGTGGCTCCAAAATAGCTGGTCCCCAGCATCCAGCCCACACCATGTATTCTAAATCAAAGTTATTTCAGTTGTGATTCAGATTAAACCATGATATGTAACTGTAACATTTTTAGAATGTTGCCTTATTGTGTTGTGGCATTGCCTAGGCTTAATAGGGTCATAGCAGTTCTAATATCTGGGTTTATTTCTCACATATTGTGATACAATTTAAATTAGTCTGTTCCTCAGATGCACACATACCTTGATTTTATGGAGTCTACATTCTTCATTGTTACAATGAGAAACCTTCAAATAAGAAGATAAATAAAGACTAACAGAAAGCTCTTTTGAGATTACATGTGCAAAGCAAGACATTATTGCAGTTGTGAGAAATAATTCACCTCCTGATAGCAACAAATTGTATTTTCTATCTACATCTATATACTGCTTGATTCCTTTTGTGACTAGTCAGGTGCAATTATTTGTTTCATGGCATACATATTAAATATTGGTGAAATTCCTGATAGTTTGTGAATTAAATCAGTTATTTTTGCTACAGTGGCTGCAGCCTTGCATGTCTCAGAGATAAACTATGATGCCAGTGGGAATTGCTGAGTACCCAGCATTTCTGAAAACACAATCTCTTATTTCGATGTCTAACTATGGAGTTAGAAACCTACGTTTTGAATTGGAAAAATCTTGGCCCCACTATAACTGTCTGCTTTCCATATTCTGCAATGTCATTTGCAATCAATTGCTTTTAGAAAGTGTTATTAACTAGCCTATCTATTGGGGTTCTAGGAAGAAAGTAGTATTGTGAACGTTTTGGTTTGTATTTTGTAGGTTTTGTGTGCAAATGATGATCCTGGCTCTCTTATGATGATGGGGAGGGATAGCTCAGTGGTTTGAGCATTGGCTCACTAAACCCAAGCTTATGAGTTCAATCCTTGAAGGGGCCATTTAGGCACCTGGGGCAAAAATCTGTCTGGGGATTGGTCCTGCTTTGAGCAGGGAGTTGGACTAGATGATCTCCTGAGGTCCGTTCCAACCCTGATATTCTTTGATTCTGTACACATAATGCTAACAATGTGCTTTGATTGTGTTGCAAGAAACTTTCTTTTGTAAATCAACAACATATAATCCCACACCTCTCTTATTTGAAACCACTGTATTTAGGGAAGTGGAGAAAATATACTCTGTTAAATCACACAGGATGTTTGCATATGTTAGGATATTAATGAAGCTGAACAAAGCATTTTGTTTATCATCATGTACTTGTTCTATTTTGTATTCCACTATCTTTACTAGACATGGGGCCCACACATAACCTTTGATCTAAACACTTTCTGGACAAGATACTTGGCTGGAGCTAGGTTGACTTACACTAGCCAAGAATCTACCTCACTCCAGCAGTATCACTTTGGTCAGTAATGTTTTACCTAAGTCTGCCAGGACTCTAGTCCTGATCTGCTATTTATTTTACTGTTGCATTATTGTGAATTGACTCTATTATATATTGCCATTAAGAACCCATGATGAACATAAATACCGACTTTGGTCATTTAACATGTTTTTTAAAGGAACTATGACATCTCTGAAAGACCCAGGTTCAAACAGTCTTCCCTGGTCATGTTTTCAAACCAGGGTGTAATGATGTGCCAATATTAACTTACATTTGTGCAAACTGCTAAGCATGTATTCATGCAAATTAGCCAATTGTGGGCTTTTTATCAATTTTTTTTTTCAGTCAGTTTCTAGGTGTACTGATTGTGCCCAGGCAGATGTCCAGTTCACATGGTACATCCTTATCTAGCTAGCTCTTTAGCCATGTGTGACAGGTTCCCCTCGGAGTGCCACCTGGAACTGGGGTACCATTGTGCCCTCTGACCCACCAGTCTGGGATCCCTCTCAGACTGTGCTGCTGTGACAAGTTGCAAAGCCCTCCCAGCTTGCACTTTTACCAGCATTCACACACTAGGGACACACCCAGGTCCAGTTACACGCAGGCTGCCTAACCACCAGTTTCCCAGCCTAGGACTCCAGAGCAGTACTGTCCAGTCCTAGGTAAATCTGGCCAGTATATGGGTTTAACAATCAGTCTGCATCTCCCTCAATGTAGAAAGGACCATGCACACTTGTAGTAACCAAACTGAGATTTTTCCCAGATACCTTAGTCAAATGCATACTGGTTTGGATTAAAATATAAAATAAGTTTATTAACTACAAAAGATTTTAAGTGATTATAAGTGATAGCGAACGGATCAAAGCAGATGACCTAGTAAAGAAACAAAACTGCAGACTGAGCGTAACGTACTAGATAGGTAGGATATGAATTAAGACATTCTTACCCTGAGTGATACACAGGTTCTTGGCTTTGCAGCTTTGCAGCTTGGGTTTCCCGGATTTTCATACACAGGCTAGCTATCCTTTAGTCTGGGACTATCAATTCCCCCCGTTCAATCTTTATTCCTCAGGTGTTTCCAGGTATATTATTGTAGGTAGAATGAGGTACCCACATTATATCATTTCCCCCCCTTTTATATTGTCTTCCCAGTTGCTGGAAAGCTCTTTGCTGTGACCTGGGTTAAACAGTTCCCATTGTCTAGTGTGCTATCTCTGAGAGGTTTCTACACATTTCCTGAGATAATCCATGTGCTTGTGTGCATTTCCTCAATAAGCCATTAACATTGTTTGGCCTTTTTACAGCCTGGATGGCTGCTTGTGGGTGTTTTCAACCGCACAACATGTTTCAGCAACACTTACATAGCCTAACTTCACAAACAACGATAGCACATACAATCCAACGAGATATTAATGTCTAGCAGATCAGGACTTTTAGAATGGTACCTCACAAGGCATACTTTGTATAAAGCATATCCTAATTACATAATAGTGAATATTGGGGTGCCAGGGTGTCACACCATGGGTGAGCAAATCCAGCAGTAACAGTTTAAATACAATCCAAAAATGTATAAATGAACAATCATAGTAGGATGAGTCTATATGTTATGTTTTCCCATACACACAAAGCAACTAGCCACCGTCAATAAAAATGACCTCCTTTTCAGAACCAAAGCAAACCCCAACACATCGGAGAACAAAATAAAGAGCTGATATTCTGACAATTAAAGATTCTCCAGTGCCTGGCCTCTTCAGTAATTTATATCTGTGCAAAGTAGGTATAAAGAACAAGCACAGTACAGGGGAAGGGTTTTTTGCTGCTATTCATTTGTTTTTTAAACCCTGAACAAGATGATGGTGAATCAGATCCAAAGTGCGTTCTTCTTTGCTGGCAGCCTGCATTTAAGTGAACACAAAATGGCTCCTTGTTTCTATAGACAGCAGAGCCCTTCAAAATATAAAGTTGCAGTATATAGAAAGAAAGGAATTATAGTTACCACACTGCACAACTTGAATGGCTCACAAAATGGTCATACCACACAACTGTCTTGCATTTCAAGTCATGCTCATTTTAAGCAAATAAAAACCAATTAAAAGAATACTTATGCTTTCTAAACTGATCAGTTGTAGTTATAGAATCAGCTCTGACTTACAGGATTCCCCCTTTCCCTATTCAGTCTTCAGGCCAGTCACTTTTGTATGGTTACATAATTTGGTTTAGATCATAATTGTTCATTTGCACTGTAAGAAGCTTTGAAAGCATATGATCATGAATGGTCATGATAAAATGCAAGAGATTGTGTGCATGTCTTGTTCATGGTGTTCTGATACTCTAGAATCTGTCTGCATTAAAATTTCAAAATAGTTCAACACAATGACATTATAATACCTACTTTTAAAATCTTCATGTAGTAATAGTTTTGTAGTCATATAACTGCTACCAAGTAAGACTCTCTTTTACCTGACATTTTATTTAAGATCAAGTAAAAGCAAAGGTAAAGTTAAGTCCAGGTTTCAAGGACCAAGGTTAGGTGGGAATGAAGTACGTCACAGAACATTTACATTGAATTATATTGGTGAGTTGGGAAAGGATTGTCTTAGCTACTTTAATTGCCACTTATTTCAGCACCATCAGGGGCAAAATTTTGTTGTCCAGATTTTTAAGCTATTGTGTGTTTACTTACATTTGGAATATTTGTGCCAGTTGGCTAAAATATCAAATTTAGATTAAAAATCTTAATTCTCTAAATGAGTGGTGGAAGGGAGAATGACCGCTCTGCATCTTTAAGCAGGGGGTGTTTGGCTAGCTGGCCGAATAAGGGGAACAGTACTTTGTGGCCAGTGATGGTGGGGGGAGGGGGAGATGAAAACTGCTGCAAAAGGGTCAGTGTGGTGACCGACTCATACCCTGGGAATGCAGGATTTAAAAGGGGCAGCTCTCTGCCTGAAACTCCCCTTTTTGCTGTATTCAGGGTACAGTGGCAGGGCCATCCAGCCAATTGCCTGTGGACAACTTGTGGGTTTTTCCACAAGGCTCCAGGGAATTACATAGGTTATGAAACAATCTGAGGTTGACAATGGCATAGCAGGCACCTTGTCTCATTTTCAGGTCCACAGATTTCTGGAGTTGGCACCAGGAACCCAGGTAGATGCCACTAATGCTCTGGAAGCTTGGCACAGAATGGTTGTCAGTGTGGTGCAGCGATCAGTTGCTCCACGCACATGGCAGAGCTATGAGAGAAGTTCTAATGATTTCATACAATTTCAGGATCAGGAAGGCTGGTCAACAATATGGCCCATTACAGCAGACCATGCTGCGGTACATGTGGTCGTTGGCAACCTGTCAACCAGCATCTTCCACAATCTCGAATCCCCTTTCTGCCATTAGATTAGTCAGCAGGCTAAATGGATATCCTGATTCTTGCAGTGGTTTCTCAGTTTAAAGGTTTTTGGCTGGGTGGTCATGTACTGGTGGCCCCAGGGTGGATTCCCATCACGGTTCATGTACTCCGGGATCTCAGGCATATCCTTGGTGCTATATGTTGTAGTGGACAGGAGGTGGCCTTGTTCAGGGCAGTATTTTTGGCAGCATTTTTTTTGGTGCTTTCAGTATCAGTGAGCTAGTACCTGGGGTCTGGTAGGGACTCTACAGGAAGGGTTTTGCAACTGCATGATATACAATGGCATGAGTATTCAGTGATATTACATTTGCGAAGGTCAAATACGGATCAAGTCAGCCAGGGTGAATCTATGATCCTCCGACAGGATGGTGAGCCTGTGGTCTGCCCAGTTCAGGCTTTGAAGGCCTACAGGGTGATAAGGCCAAAGGGGAAAGGGCCCCTTTTTATGCATGGTGACAGGAGTCCCCTCACAGCATATCGATTTGTTACGTGTTAAGGTGTGGACTGATGAGACTGGGGCAGCCAGCCCATGAATTTCGTTCCCACTCATTCAGAATCAGGGCAGCAACAGCAGCAGCACAGCTAGGTAAGGGAGCAGAGACAATGCAGGCAATTGGGCATTGGCATTTGGATGTGTATTGAATGTATGTAATACCTCAGGCAGTAAGTTAGCATTAATTTGTTGTAATCTCATTGCTGATGTGGGACGACTAGTCATGCAGATGGTGGTATGGATCTGCGGGCACCATATTGTATTTTGGGCGCATAGGCATGCATCCAGGTTGCCCGAGGGTTTGCAGCTGAGCCTCAGTGATGAGGCGATACTCAATTGGCATGCCAGGAGGGCATGTTATGTGATCATCTAATATCCCTACTGTATGCTGTGTGGGCCTCTCAGTGGCCTCCGGATATAACTGTGGTGCATCTTGGGGGAAATGATTTGGGAATGCTTAAATGGGTGGAACTAATGCTCCAAGCAAAGAGGGGCTTGGGGCTCATCCTTGATCTTTTTCCAGGAGTTAACATTGTTTGGTCAAACATGCTTCAGTGCAGGGTCTGGCAGGGAGCCATGAGCCCCCTCAGGGTGGACAAGGCAAAGAACTATGTGAACAGGGAAGTAGCTAAATTCCTTGGTACTATAGGAGGAGCAGTAATTTCACATCCTGGCATAGTATATGGGGCAGTAGAGTTGTTTCAGGAAGATGGGGTTCACCTGTCTGATTTAGGTGCTGTCACAGTTTTTAACTGATATAAAAGATTCACATTAGGAGATGTCTGGAAACTCGACTGGATTTAGGGGGAAGGCATCCAAGCTAATCGCTGGCATCTCCTTGTGGTGGAAGTCCAGTGCAGGTACTCCTTAGGAAATGTATACAGTGACTGGATAAATGGCTTGGAAATTGACTTAAAAAGAGACTTTCATTAAAGGAACGAATGGAGGTGGTTGGAAACTCCTGTGATTGGTATGGCAGGGAGCAAACCCCCCATACTTATAGCCCTCCTTAACCGTCCTACGAGGGGGGTGGATGAGAAGGTCCTGGCAATGGATTTGCTGGAGGGACTTAGATGGAAAAAGAGGAGGAGCTGGTAAAGCTCCCTTGGTAATTATGGAATAAACATGAGGTTACCTGCACTGTACACTTTTATCTGCCAGGTAGTCCCAAACATCTAATAGTAAAGTTGCGGCCTGATTATACCCATGTCAAATGTCTCCTGTCCTTTTGGCATAGCCAGACAATTGATGACCTTCCAGGTTTCTTAGACAGGAATCACTATTTCAGATCTCAAATATATACATCAGTTTGTAATAGCGTGTGTGCCAGGAGCTAGGATCAGTATGTCCTTTGTAACACAAGATTCAGACTTCAGATGTAAGTTTGTGGTAGGAGGTTGAAATAAAACACACTGATTTTTGTGTATAGAAAACATTGCTGTTATTGGGCATAACAGAATGAAATTTGAAACTACAGCATAGGAATAGCTTTACAGAGAATATCTTTACAGAAGATAAAACCAAGAAAAGAAGCAAATTAGCATCCTAGCTGTACCAATCTTTTGGATGTATAGGTATGTTTAATGGAATATGATTTGCACCTTTGTTGGGCCAAATACTCTGCCTAGCATTGTCTGTCTCAGCAAACACATGGCGTCCATCTCTATGCACATTTTAACTTCTGATGTTTCAAACTGCAGAAAAACATGTATATAAATGAACAATAGCATGAGGAGGATTTTCAGGCATCCTGTTACTGACCCCATACACTTTTGTTAGAACACTTCCATTAAAGTGACTGGGAAGGAGGAAGAGAGACAAGGTGGGTGAGGTAAGTCCTCGCTTCTTTGCTCAGGGCTGTGAAAAATCACACCTGAGAGACAAGTATCAGAGGGGTAGCCGTGTTAGTCTGGATCTGTAAAAGCAGCAAAGAATCCTGTGGCACCTTATAGACTAGCAGACGTATTGGAGCATTAGCTTTTGTGGGTGAATACCCACTTCATCAGACGTCTGATGGAGTGGGTATTCACCCACAAAATTTATGCTCCAATACGTCTGTTAGTCTGTAAGGTGCCACAGGACCCTTTGTCGCTTTTTGCACCTGAGAGATGCAGCTAAACAGACCTAAACCCCAGTGTAGACATCACTAGGCCAATGGAAGAATTCTTCCATCTGCCTAGTCACTACCACTCAAGCAGGTAGATTTACTGCCTTGACAGAGAACCCCCTTCCTTCACTGCAGTATCTACTCTACAGTGCAAGAGAGGCAAAGCTGCAGCTATGCCACTGCAGCACTTATATTGTAGGCATACCCTTTGTTTGAGAGACTTCTCAAACTATTTATAAACCACCTATCACATTCAACAAGCACCCATCCTGCCACTTGGTAAGCATTAACAGTTCCCATTTGGTCTCTTAAGTATATTGTGGAATCTCAGCTGCTTCAGTATTTACAAGTATATGACAAGTGAACATATACAGGACTAATGGATAACGAAGAATATACTTCATTGACTTACGTATTTGAAAAGAATTTTAAATTACTTAACTTCCTTCTACAGACGACAAAACTGAGACACAGCAAAGCTAAATAATTTATCCACTCTGACATACAATACTGAAAAGTGACTGCAATGTACTTCACTGTCAAACACACCAGGGCTGCTTTCCTCTTTTGTTTGCTGCATGTTATGTTTAACACAGTGAGAGATGCTGGCCCCATTTAAGTTAATGGGAATTTTGCCATTGAGTGACTTTAGTAGAGCCAAAATTTCACCCAGCATGATGTGGCATGATATAAAACAAAACTCTTAAACAAAATTATTGTTTTGAAACATTTTCTATTTACTGTATGTGGGGGAGATTATATAAAATTGCTATGAAACATTTTCCATTTAAAGTCTCCCACACACAATAAATTTAAGATGTTTGTTTCGAAACAATTTTATATAATGTATACATATGCTGTTAAAAAATGGGAAAACTTGTCAAGGTTTTTTTTGTTTTTAAAAAAACTGCCCATTTTTGCAATGTGTTTGAAAATGTAACCAACTCTAATTGTTTTTACATGTACTATGCATCATTTCACCTTTTTGTCCATAAAAAGGGACATTTCAAAGTCTCATGTTTTGGCCTGCTCCTATTTTGCATGCATGAACACAAACTCTGTACAGCTGTGACAAAAAGGGAAATAGACTGGCTAACTAGGTAGTGATGCAGTGTGATTCTTTGAAAGGTACAGGAATCTCTGCCTCCTCAACTACATTTCTGCCTCCCACTGTTTAAGTCTTCTATCTACTTCTAGATCAGGTGTTGCCAAAAGCATTAGCCTAAGAGTGTAGAAACAGCATTCTCTGTCAGGGGTTTCCAGTGTCAGCTTGTAGCATGCTGTGAAATAGGCAGCAGGCAGAAATAGTAAAAATGTTCTATAATCTATGTCTTTAGCGTATTAGAGCAAGTGTTTTATAAAATCAACCTGTAACTGAAAGGTTTCCAGTCACCTGCTCAAATGTTCATCTGCACTGTTATTTCAGTAGCCAAGCAGGGACCAACATAAGCAATATCTTCAGCTTCTGGTTATTTTCAGCAGTACAGCTCCTAATCAGGAATTATCAATAGGATTTCCATCTCTCAGCTGTTTTTAAACTGGTGGGTGTGGTGTTGGCAGATTAGGTGCCAGCTCATGTCAAGGCCTCACTTAACACTTACAAATGCATAGCTGGTAACCAGTATTGTCTACCTGTGTGTTAGCACCATCAACATAGATATTAGATGGTATGTTGAGAAGAATGTGTTTAGTGATTAGGCTTTTTGATTGCAGGATGCTGCATGTATTGATCTCACTTATCTCTAAAGCCCATGGAATAAAGTTGAGTATTTGCATTGTAAACCCCTGTAACTGTGTAACTCAACAAACAAGAAAAGAAGCATTTATTAAGGTAAAGTACACGCCCTGCATTCAAGAATGGCCCATTGAAAGCAACTGATGTGTTATATAGCATCAAGGGACAGACTTTATTGACTGCATTCCTAACTCCCTCCAGGAACGAGAGACCCCAGGTTGCTGGACCTACAGATTCTGGGGGTGTGGCAGCACCCCCTAGTTTGAAGTGCTTTCCATTATATATAGGTTTACCATTTTGTTCAGTGGCTCTCAGTGCTATGCTCCCACTACAAAAATTGTTCCAACGCCTCTAGAGAGACCTACACATGAACTCATCCATCAATTTTGGACTCTGGAGAGGAGGGGATGATAAATCCCAGACAAGGAGAAACTGAATCTCTTTTATGCTGTCTGGACTCTGAGGGGCAAGGATTCCTAAACATAAGCATAGAGATTCCCGTGTTGCTTGGCTCTGATAAAAGGGTTAGCATGAAAAGACATTTTAATTTGACCACTACAACTCTGTCACTCTTAGGATTTAGACTGAAACTCATTTGTGTTGTATGCTTGTTGCTTTAACCAGTAAATAACTCTTATTTCTTTTCTCTAGTTAATAAACTAAAAAAAGGTTTATTACAGAACTGACTATAGGCCTTGTCTTTGGCATGAGCTAAGATACCAGTTGATCTGGGGTAAGTGACCGGTCTCTTGGGCCAGGACGCAGCCTGAATGTTTTGTTTGTAAGTAACCATTTTTCACTAAGTCCAACTTGCCTGGGTGGCCACATAAACTGGGGAGCCTAAAGGGACTGTCTGTGATTCTATGCTAAGACTGATAGAGTGATCCATTTGTTTTCTGGTTTGGTGAATTCTAATTATAGAACATACCACCAGTTTGTGGTGTCTGCCCTGCTTTTGACACTCTGCAGTGAGGGTGGCACTCATGGTCATGAGCCACTCCAGACAGCAGAACAGTGTGCTCCGTTAATTTCAGTGGATTAATTCAGGTATACGCAAAACCACAGTCTGTTTAATTAGGCAAACTGGGATATCATCAGATGCAGCATCTCATATTTGAGTCCCGGGTGACAAAAGAAAAGTATACAGATACTGCCTCCCTATATACATAAATATAATGGTAAGGTGTTTTAAACAGAGTTGGTATACAAAGTATTAGTCAGTCATTTAAAAGTAAGCAAATGCTTTTTGAAATGGCCCTATAGTTGTAGCTTCAGTGCAGCAAATAAAAAAAAGGTTCATCTACTTAGTTTTCACCTTACATTTTACAGTTTTATCAAACGAGGATATTTATGAGCCGTGTGACTCATTTGACAAGAATGATCTAGATATGCATAATCCTGCTTCTGAGTGGGGTGGGGGTGGATTACGTGACCTCTTGGGGTCCCTTCCCATCCTATGATTCTAAGTC
Organism: Chelonoidis abingdonii; assembly: GCF_003597395.2. Classification (NCBI taxonomy): domain Eukaryota; kingdom Metazoa; phylum Chordata; order Testudines; family Testudinidae; genus Chelonoidis; species Chelonoidis abingdonii. The sequence continues at coordinate 227,536,904 of NC_133770.1, forward strand.
TCATACAACAACCAGAGACTACTCACTTGACTGTATTTTAAAGGATGCTAGACTTGCATGTTTCTAACCTGAACATCTCTGCAAATGTTCTTATATTTACATGGTTCCTCTCTCCTCTCCTTCTAGGGGCCACTTAATGGCCGTCCCATCTTCTTTATCCCTAACTCAGGGGGATTGACACTAATAGATTAAGTGATTTGCCCAAGGTCACATAGTAAATCTGTGCCAGAGCCACGATCTGACTCGATCTCCTGAATAGAGCTGCTCAGATGTTTTGTCTCCATAAAAAAACCTTGAAGAGGTGTGGTGGGTTTTTTTTACTTTAGTCTAAATTTTATTAAAGTTGGGTTTTTTAAACCTGAAAATTGATTATTTTGTTTCTAGAACATGGAAAATGAACATTCTGCCCAAAGTGTTAGTTTGGGATTTTGAGCTGAAAATTGTCAGTCATTGAAATCTCAACTTATCAGCTTTCTGATGAAAAGCCAAAAGAGTGGTAGAAAATGTCACATCTCATGGAAATTTCCATTTTGATGAAGCTATTTTTCATTGACAAAATGTTTTGAATGAAAAATTTACATCCAGCTCTTCTCCCAAGTTCGAGTCCTGTCCTTTAATAACAAACCCCATCTCCCCTCTCCTGATGGAGCTCTTGGAAGAGCTGCTGAGACAACCTGTGTGGAAGCAACTACATGGGAAATGCCCAGCATGCCTTTGAGTAAAAATTAATAAATAAATAGCACCATCTCTTTACTTTCTGACTCCTGGTCCAAAATTACCACCTAGATGAATAGCAGCTGGTTAAGCTGAGCCTATGCAAACTCAAAAACAGATAATGAACATTGGAACATCTTATACAAATACTTTATATTCTAACATTTAACTAGGGAGGCTGTTGCATGTGAAATATAGGTTAGATTCAGCTATGGTTATGAGGTTATAGGCAGCAAACAGCTGAGTTTTAAAATAAAAGGAAAATATGTACTTAATTTTAGGGCCCATAGGAACTATTATGGAGTTCCAGAAGCTCCTGTAGCCTCTTCAGAACTTTATAGCTGCCTGCTAAACTGAAATCCTCCTGAGCTGGAACAAGCCTTTGTCCAGGCTAAACAAGATATGTCAGGATGAGTGCAGCTCTCTGCAAGGCCTCTAGGCTGCACTCAGGCTTCCAGAGCTCCCAGGAAAATTTGTTTCCTTGACTCCATCCACATTAAACCCAGTCAATGAGCAATCGCTTGCAGTGCCAGACCTCTCCTCCGTAACAAGATATTAAAATACAGCTGAAGATTTCTAAAGCTGCTGCATGTTTCATTCAGCAAATGAATGCAGTTTAGGTTGAACAAGTGGAACTTTATTAGACCCTGTGCACTGCTCTGTCCATGTGGCTATGTTGCTTCCAGCCTAACTCCCCACACTTCCTGCACCACTAGTTTCCCATCTACAACAATCCATGCAGGCAACATTGGCCCTCTGACTCCAGTTCCACTGATCTTGATACATCTTCCCTATTTTACAAATATTAATACAAACATTAAAAACCAATGTCCAGGCCCCTTTGGCCAGAGATTGCTAGCACATAGTTGAGTTGGAGTCTCATATTTACCACAGACACCACTGGTTACATAGTCTGGTCTCCTCCTCAGGAAGCCATACCGGGTGTGATCTCTCTCTGTGTCTCCAAGTCTATAGCTCTGTGGAGTCTTCTCCCCTCCTTGTGGGGTGGGCCTCCAGATGGTTCTCTCTGTCTCTGTTCTGTGATTACCTTGGTAGACTACCTGGGGATTGTGTCTGCTGGCTTATAAGTATCTCCTTGTCTTCCCTGCATAGTCACCTTGTATGACCTGGGTGCCACTCCACCCCTCAGAACACCTTTCATCTGCTCCTTCTGGTGTCTTTCTAATGGCTGGATCCTGACAGGAGTGCCTACTTTCATGCCTGGTAGGTCCTTGGCTGAACTCTTGTGTCTGGTTTGTCTGATTGTTGGCCATCCCCTCTCTCCAAAGTTGAGCCAAAGACAAGAAAAAGGTGTGAATTAAAATCAATTTAGTTATTTCATTTGTTACCAACCTTAGTTAAATTGATCTTAGCCACTTTTATTCCAAAAAGGTCTTCACATGTAGAATGTTACTGAACTACCATCCAAAAACTCCATGAGTTTTAGGAGACTGAGGTAGTTATATGGTGCAAGTTTGTGTGTAGGCCAGTCCTCACAGGAGCCCATTTTTTACTTACTGAGACTTCACTATCTTACTAATTCTGTACACTTGACTACACGGAGACCAAGTCATGTCCCAGGAGCTGGGTAGTGTAGTTCGAATGAATGTGGAACATGATAGGGAGAAGGAACAAAGCAGTAGAGATCTGGCGGGGGGTGGGGGGGGGAGTTTAAATGGAACAGGGTTGCCTGATGATACTGCTTTGCACTTCCATGGCCAGAAACCATTTAATCACTGTAAATGAATTGTTGTTTTCATTCTTATCGGTTTTGAAAAGCTTCCTGTTTGAATAGGAGCTCTGCACAATAGATGTCAAGTAAATGGAAGTTTTCCTAACATCTTACTTAATTCAGAAGTTGCCTCTGTTTGCACCAGTGTGTGTGTGTGTGTTTAAAAAAAAAATCTGTCTACAGAAACACTAGTTCATAAAGCTCTTTGGTATGACTGAAATACAAACTAGGGTAGAAAAAATACAGAAATAGTTTTAGACATGTGCCTTAATCTTGGACTTACTGACCATGTCTCTAGGGTAGGTCAGTGATACAGGTTGATGATTTAAAATTCCCATTAAATCTGAAAAAATACTGGTATTCAAATAAGAAGTAGAACATCTTCATGGAAACAGTCAATCTGTGAGTAAGGATTAAGACCTTATTTTACTCATATTTGTGCATGTGCCTATCCCCATGCCCTCTGGGAAATGAGACAACAAAAGCCCACCCAGTACAACTCTCAGATCAGAAAAGACAGTTAGTAGAATGGAGCTAGGTTTTCGCCCAGTGACAAAACTATCTATTGACATCAATGAGACCAGGATTCCCTCTCCCCCATGTGTCTGATCAACCCCATTCAGCAAAGAATTGGCATGAAAGTTGCATCTTGCACTAAGATCTTGATTCAGAACTCCATCCCTTTTTGAGGTATTTAGGTGGGTACTTTAAGCATGTAAAACGTGCGTACATTTAAGTTAAACATATATTGAAGTTACTTTGATTAGGGATGGAGCTAGGAATGTGCTTAAATGCTATACTGAACTGGTACCCACCCTCTGAAAACTAATACTTGGTCACTGATGAATTGCCAGAGGTAGCAAGTTATGCAGGCAAGGACCCTCTGTAGTGATCAGCTTTATTCTGGTCCCTTTGAGTGCACAACTAGAGGAGTCTACATATTCTTGCATAACAGTTAGTAGCAGAACAGTGTTAGGGACAAAAGGTTTGGTAACTATCCAAGTTTTGGGATCCAGTTATGTTAATTTCTCTTGCACAGATGATCTTCTCTTAACTTTAGGAGTAACTTTTACAGTCTTGAGATTCAGAAGCAGTGACAGGTGAAAGGCAAGGAACTCAAGTTAATAGAATAACACTTTGTAAATAAAAACTGCATAATATACGTGCAGTTAACATCCCTTTAATGTTGTATTTATAAGGCATGGCTGTGTGAACATATGCTCTTCAGGATCCAAGAAAAAACTACTGGGCAGACTCAGGTGCAGTGCAAAAAGTCTGAAGTTTGAGGGAGTTTCCTTGTACCTTTCCTGGGTAGGGTTCCCTGTAACAGTCTTAGTATGCCCCTCCAGCCTCTGCCACACAGCTGAGCCCAGGGCCAGTAGTCTTTTTATTATCAAGGACAGAAAAATAGTCCAAAAGAAACTCACTAGTCCTGTATCAGGCCCAACTTCCTCCATCAGGGCTCTGGCAGTTCAGTCACTGCAGAAATCCTAGGCTGTCTCTTCCAGGAAAGGAAGGAAGGAAAGGTGCCAGACAGCAAGTGTGAAAAACGGGATGGGGGTGGAGAATAATAGGAGCCTGTATAAGAAAAAGACCCAAAAATCAGGACTGTCCCCATAAAATCAGGACATCTAGTCACCCTGGGAAGGAGGGGGACAAAGGATTAAAGTTCTGTTCTCTTTCCTTGTCAGTCAACAACTGAGCTGTTGTCTTTCCTTTTTAACTGCTCCTTAATTACCTGATGATGAGTGTGGGGGTAGCAGGACAAGCTACAAAAACAACCCATTAACTCTGGCTCACTGTCGGGTTGCTATACCCTTTCCCAGGCTGATATAAATACAGGAAACTTGATGATTGTTTAAATTAAGCAAGTTATATTATCTTCCAACAGACTAGCCATTAAAAAAAAATTCTTAAAAGTTGTGTTGCTCCATGGGAACAACATTACAGAGTGACAATCCCCCAATCTGGTCTTCCTCTCCCCACAGAGCCTAAACAAACTAGTAGTATGTCAGGCAATGTGACAGACACTGTGTAATAAGCCTCTGTCCCAAATCTGGACCTTAGCGTCCAAAATCTGGGTGCTTAGCATGAAACTCCCCCAAGCTTATTACCAGCTTGGACCTGATCTCGCTGCCACCATCCAAAATTTCCAGGGTTTTGGCCCCCTTCTGGTCTCCCCAAACCTTCTCTGGAGAGACCCCCAAGACCTCAGAGACTCTGGTCTCCACCACAAGGGAAAACAGCCTCCTCCCCTTGTCTCCTCTTTATCTCATCCCACAGCTGTCCCTCCCTGTGGTATCCTGGGCAATACTGTACTTAAACTCCTTGAATGCAAAACAGACGAGGCAATGTTACCTTCCATGAGGCCATGCAGTTCAAACATAGTCAAGCTAACACAAGATGATTTTCCCCCCTCCTCGTTCCTAGGCCTTAACCAGAGAAAAACCTCAAAGCAGCGGTTTTTAAAAAGAAAGCTTTATATAAAAAAGAAGAAAAAGACATAAACATATAAACTCTGCATCAGATGACATATACAGGGGCTATTGCTTATAAGAAAATATGAAAAACAGTCTGATTCAAAAAGATAACCAATTTGAAACGTCCAGCAAGTTACACACATGTAATCAAAAATCACATATATAAACCAATTGCTTTTCCTTTTGTATTCACACCTTGGTAACAGAAGGGTAGAAAGAAGCTTGGAGATAGAAAGAAAACCTCTTCTCTCATAGCGGAGAGAAAACAAACAGAGAGAGCAAAGCCAAAAAACACCCAGAAGTTCCCTCCCTCACTTTGAAAAATCCAGTTTCCTGATTGGTCCTCTGGACAGGTGTTTGGTTCCCTTTGTTAACCCTTTACAGGTAAAAGAAACATTAACCCTTAGCTATCTATTTATGACACACTGTCATGCAGGTTTTTGTGCCTCCCACACCAGATCTGCTACTTCTGAGTCCTCTCCGCTTATGTTCCACCTAAAGTGAAGGATCTCTTGGAATTTCCATTTAACACTTTTGCAGAATGAATAGGATCACATGTACATAAGCAGCAGGCCATCCTGTGCCACTAATGGCCAAATAAGCTCTTGCAAGAATACAGGTGGTATGCAATAATTGTAGGTGCACAGTGAGTCCACATAATATTTGGAATAGGCTGATCAGACAGCAAGTGTGAAAAACCGGGACAGGGGATAGGGATGTAATAGGAACCTATATAAGTACAAGCTCCAAATATCGGGATTGTCCCTATAAAATCAGGACAGCTAGTCACCCTAATTTGGAAGGACATTAGCAAACAATTGTGAATGTAACTTAAAATATGTATTGCTAAGCTCATGAATTCCACAATGCTGACATAACTGTATTATTCATCAGTTCAACAGTAACATTTGAAAACACATATTGAGTTATCTTGCGTGCTGTTGGGTGATTTAAAACCCATTAGCTCTTCCTGTTCACTACCATTATCATTTATTATCTACATCACTAGATTTCTTTTCCATGTCTTAATGGATCAGATATGATGCTCAATCATGACACCATGCTGCCTTTCATTCAGTAGTTGAGTATTGTCTGCACCGTAGCTGGACGCAACTGCAGCAGAGGAAATGATTTACAGAGAAAATACTTTTCTGGTCCTTCAGAAGAGGAAAAAGCAGCTTTGATTCCCTCCCATTCCCCTTTACTTATCTAGGAGATGAAGCCTTAAAATATGCTTTTAAGAATTCAGTGTTTTGAGAATCCAATTAGTTGTGGTTTTTTTTTTTGTTTTTTTTTTTAAAGTGCTTCAATGCAAGGTTGCTCTTCTTATAGCTACTCAGACTCAGTGGTTTGAAAGGGAAGCTTGCCAGTACTGGGTGAGCAAAGTGCCATTTTCCAGTTTCATGTATTGTGATGTGATTTAACTACTTACAATTCAGCTAGCTCTAAAACATTTAATTCATTTTTACCTCAGATGAAGAGTCCTCTCTGTCAAGGTATCTAGTGTGACTCATGACTGAGTGCCAGCCGTTGGGCAGACTGTTCTAAACCAAGGCACAAACCCTGAAGTAGTTGTGTGGTCTAAACTTGGATTTCACCAACCAAGTATCAGGTGTGAACTCCTCAAGCACTATAACAACCTTAACAAGGAGTCACAGACAGACTCGAGTGCCCAAGGGGACTATCTTGCCACCTAGGTAAGCTTGCCTTTGTGATGGATGGTCCCTTACACCAAAAATCACAACAATATTCTGGTCACTCCCAGTTCCAATTAACCAGTCACTTACCCCGGGGTCGGTAGTACCTCAGATCTGAAACCAAAGATAACATTTTTAGCCAATTCTATAATACTAACTAAAGATTTATTAACTAAGACAAAGGAGTTATTTACAAGGTAAAAGCAGGTAAACCTAGACTAACTCATTTGTGTGTTTGACGTTCCAAAAGGTAGTAGAAGCTGCTGTAATATGCAACCTTAGGAGTAACCTCCGCTAAGCAGCTTGGGGAATCTCTTGTTTAAGCTTAGAAATATTTCCATCTCCAAATTCCAAGTAGCATAGTGATACAGTTCCTTTTGGGCAGGCATTTTTCTTCCCTTCCCCCAGAGTTCAAACTGATGGAACAAGTATTCGTGCCCGTCTCCTCTCCATGGAGGTGTGAGGACAGTCAGCAAAGTCTTTATCCTTTGTTTCAGTGGCCTTTCTTGTGTGCAGGTCTAGCACTTTGTATTAATTAATGCTTCTTTCCTGTTTGAGTTACACAATTACAGGCATTTACAATGCAAACATGCAGTATAACTTTATACGCTGGGCTACAGATGCGACAAGTGAGGTCAATACATGCAACATCCTACAAGCATTTAATCAAGTCTAAACACATTCTTATCAACTTAATACTTAATTAAATTATACTAATATAACACCGACAGACCCTGATTGCTGGTGGGTGGGAGTGAACCTGGGATCTCTGGCGCTTAGTGCATGAGCCCCTACAGTATGAGCTAAAAGCCAATTGGCCATCAGCTAAGACTGTAAAGCAGACTCATTTTATCTCTTTCTCTAAATCGTCTTGGTGTCATTAGATGGGCCAGAGCACCACACCCAGAAAGTGTGTGCGTTACACTAACATACAGCTGAACCAGACTGGATTCCAGCTGTGTTTGTCAGTATTCAGTGGTGGCCTTATCATTAGGTGGCACCTGGTCTGCCAGAGTCACAATCTCCTCATGCTACCAAAATCCAGTCAGAACTAACACCTTGTTCTCAGCAGGAGGATCTTTGCTGCTACTGTATGTATGGGATGAAAGATAGAGAAATTGCCCATCAGAAGCACCTATTCCCATGACCGTGATTAATTCTGTTGTAATCAAAATGGATAGAATTTTGAATTTCAGGATGTGAAAATTTTGGAAGAACATACTGGGTCAGACCATTGCTATATTTAGCCCATTGCCAGATGCTTCACAGGGAATGAACAGAATAGAGCAATTCTGAGTGATCTATCTCCTGTCATCCGGTCCCAGCTTTTGGCAGTCAGAGGTTTAAGAGCCCCCAGAGCACGGGGTTGCATCCCTGACCATGTTGGCTAATAGCTATTGATTGACCTATCTTACAGGAACTTATCTACTTCTTTTTAAAACCACATTATAGTTTTGGCCTTTACAACATCTCCAGGCAACAGGTTGACTGTGCATTGTGCAAAATACTTCCATTTGTTTGTTTAAAACCTGCTGCCTATTAATTTCATCAGGTGACTCTGGTTCTTGTGTTATGTGAAAGGGTAAATAACACTTGCCTATTCACTTTCTCCACAGCATTAATGCTTTTATACATCTTTATCATATAGACCCCCTTATACCTCTTTCCCAAGGTGAATAGTCCCAGTCTTTTCACTCTCTCCTCCTCTGGAAGTTGTTGCATACCCATAATAATTTTTGTTGCCATTCTCTGGACTTTTTTCCAATTCTATATCTTTTTGATGGGGAGACCAGAACTGCATGCAGTATTCACATGTACTATAGATGCATATAGTGGCATTATGATATTTTCCGTTTTAGCTATCCATTTCCTAATGGTTCCTAACATGGTTAGCTTTTTTGACTGCTGCTGCAGACTGAGCAGATGTGTTCATAGAACTGTCCACAATGACTCCAAGATCTTTCCTGAGCAGTATCATCTAATTTAGATCCCATCATTTTGTATGAATAGCTGGGATTATTTTACCCCCATATTTGTTAGCATTTACCAACAATGAATTTCATCTGCCATTCTGTGCTCAGTCACCTAGTTTAGTGAGATCCGTTTGTAACTCTTAAGTCCAAAACTGAGTGCAATCTTGAGTAATTTTGTATCATCTGAAAATTTTGCCATTTCACTGTTCCTTGCCTTTTACAGATCATTTATGAATAGGTTGAAAAGAACAAGTCCTTCTACAGATCACTGGGGGACTCCTTATTTACCGCTCTCCATTGTGAAAATTGATAATTTTATTCTTCCACTTTGTTTCCTGACTTTTTTAATCAGTTATTGATCCATGAGAAGACCTTCTCTTTCCTCCTATAACTGCTGACTTTGCTTAAGAGCTTTTGGTGTGGGAACTTGTCAAAGGCTTTCTTAAAGACCAAGTACACTGTATGTACTGGATTTTGTTTGTTGACCACCTCTAAGAACTGTAGTAGATTGGTGATGCATCATTTCCCTTTACAAAAGCTGTGTTGAGTCATCTATATGTCTATATAGTCATCTATATGTCTGATGTTTCCGTTCTTTACTATAGTTTCAGATAATTTGCCTTGTACTGAAGTTAAGCTTCCTGGCCTGAAATTGCTAGGATTGCCTCTGGAACCTTTTTTTAAAAATTGGTTTACATTACTCTGTTGTCCAGTCATCTGGTACAGAGGCTGATTTAAGTTAGTAGCTTTGCAATTTCATATTTGAGTTCCTTCAAAACTCTGGTGAATACCATCTGGTTCTTATGACCTATTGCTATTTATTTTATCAGTTTGTTCCAAAACCACCACTATTGTCACCTCACTCTGGGACAATTCCTCAGATTAGTCACAAAAAAGAATGTCTCAGGTGTGGGAATGTCCCTCATATTTTCTGCAGTGAAGACTGAAGCAGAGAATTCCTTTAGCTTCTCTGCAATGGCCTTGTCTTCCTTGAGTGCTCCTTTAGTATCTTAATCATCCAATGACTCCATTGATTGATTGTTTGGCAGGCTTTCTTCTCCTAAAGTATTTAAATTTTTTTTTTTGCTGTTATTTTTTGTCTTTTGCTAGCTGTTCTTCAATTTCTTTTTTGGCCTGTCTAATTATACTTTCACACTTGACTTGCCAGAGCTTGTGCTCATGGCTGTTTTCCTTGGTACGATTTGACTTCCAATTTTTAAAGGATGCCTTTTTGCCTCTGAATGCCTCTTTTACTCTGCTGTTTAGCCATGCTGTCATTTTTTTTGGTCCTCTCACTATTTTTTTTTTTTTGGAGGGGGGGTATACATTTACTTTCCACGCTTTTTCCGCTTGTGACTGTTCCTTTTATTTTCCATTTAACTTGTTTCCTCATTTTTGTGTAGTTTCCCTTTTATGAAGTAAAAGCTACTCTGGGGGATTTCTTTGGTATCTTCCCACCTACCTCATACACCAGGATGTTTTAAATGTAATTACATTATGGTTGCTATTACTGAGTGGTTCAGCTATATTCACCTCTTGGACCAGATCCTGTGCTCCATTTAGGACTAACTCTAGAATTGCCTCTCCTTTTGTGGGTTCCAGAACTAGCTGCTCCAAGAAGCAGTCAGTGGTGTCTATCTCTGCATTCTTTCTTGAGGTGACACATACCCAGTCAATATGTGGATAGCTGAAGTCCCCTGTTACTGTTGGGTTTTCTGTTTTAGTAGCCTTTCAAAACCCCTTGATCATTTCACAGTCACCATCACTATCCTAGTCAGGTGGTCAGCAGTATATTCCTACTGCTATACTCTTATTATTCAATCATGGAATTTCTATCCCTGGAGAGTCTATGGTACAGTTTTTTGAAGATTTTTACTATATTTGACTTTTTTCGCATAATGGCACTCCTCTGACAATGTGACCTACTGGGACTTTTTCATTATACTATTTCTCTTCAGTTCGTATCTGTACTTTATCATCAACTTCTATCCTGTCCTTTTTACCAGAATATTGAGTATCATCTTTTTAGTAAAATCTCCCCTAAGGGATGTCTGTCCAAACAGTGTACTTCTCTGCACCTGTTGGCTCTCCCCTTTTCCTCCTCCTCCCTCTCACCCACTGTTCTTAGAGTAAGAATTGCACTAACCTTTTCAAGGGCAGACGGCCACAAAATAGTTCCACTCTTCCAGAGCCATTACCGCAATATCACTAGATTGTTTGTGTCACATACTCAGCACTAGATCATCTATTGGTACTTTGCTCCAGTGTTTTCAATCTCCATTTTTGTTTGAGAAGGAAAGAAGAGACTGAGGCCCAAATCCTGTAAATTTTTACATATGTACTTAATTTATAGGCATGTGTAATGGTATTCTATCCCCACTCTGAACCTTAGAGTCCAAAAAAAATGGGGTACCAACATGAATTCCTCTAAGCTTAATTATCAGCTTAGATCTGATAGCTGCCACCACCCAAAAGTATAGTGTTTTGGGGCACTCTGGTCCCCCCAAAAACCTTCCCTGGGGACCCCAAGATCCATATTCCTTGAGTCTCACAACAAAAGGGAATAAACCATTTCCCTTCCCCCTCCTTTCTTCCTCCCAGATCTTTCCCGCCCTGGGTACACTAGGAGATCTCTATGGAAAAGGATAAATGGACACAAATCAGATATTAGGAATGGCAATATACAAAAACCTGTAGGAGAGCACTTCAACCTCCCTGGCCACACTATAGCAGACCTTAAGGTGGCCATCCTGCAGCAAAAAAACTCAGGTACCAAGACTCCAAAGAGAAACGCTGAGCTTTCAATTCATCTGCAAATTTGACACACCATCAGCTCAGGGTTGAACAAAGACTGTGAATGGCTTGCCAACTACAGAACCAGTTTCTCTCCCTTGTTTTCACACCCCAACTGCTAGAGCAGGGCCATCCTCCCTGATTGAACTAACCTCGTATCTCTAGCTTGCTTGCTAGCATATATATACCGCCCTGGAAATTTCCACTACATTCCATCTGATGGAAGTGGTATTCACCCACGAAAGCTCATGCTCCAAAACGTCTGTTAGTCTATAAGGTCCACAGGATCTCTGCTGCTTTTACAGATTCAGACTAACACGGCTACCCCTCTGATGCTAGGAGATCACCGTGATTCAAACGCTTGAATCACAACACAGACAAGAATGTGCCCCCCCACTCCTTTCTTTTTCCCTCACCAAGAGGCGATACTGATTCAAACTCCGTGAATCTAAAGCAAGAGGGAATGCACCTTTCCCCCCGCTCCTTTCCCTTCTCCCACCAATTCCCTGGTGGGTACAGACCGCCGTTTCTTAGAGCCAGGACCAAGGGGAAAAATCAATACAGGTTTTTAAGAGAAAACTTTAATAAAAGAAAGAAAGAGTAAAGATAATCACTTGTAAATTCAAGAGGAATATTACAGGGTCTTCAGCTTATAGACACAGAGAGAAGCCTCCTCCAGCAGAATCCAATTTAAAAATACTTTCCAGCCAAAGTACATACTAAAATTCTAACCAGCCAGATACACATTGCCAATAAAGAAAACAATCACAAAAGACTAAACGCTTCTACTTTTGTACTTACTAAATTTGAACAGAAGATTAGAGAGCCTGTAGGTACGTGTGGTCACTCTCAGAACCCAGAGAGAACAACAAAGAAAAACACACAAAACAAAGACTTCCCTCCACCGAGATTTGAAAGTATCTTGTCTCCTGATTGGTCCTCTGGTCAGGTGTTCCAGGTTCACTGTTTGTTAAACCTTACAGATAGTTAAGGGTTAATGTCTTTTTTATCTGTTTATGACAGCATGATTGTAATTCCATTGAGCTGCATGGGACTATCCACATGCTAAAAACTAAGCATGCACATACATAAGTGTTAGTAGTATGAGATCCTTGGAAAAAGAAAATAGTGGTGAGGCAAAACAGAGGAGCAAAACCCAGGGATGATGCAATTCTTTTATTACTCAGGGCTGGAAAAATTTTCAGGAGTTAGTTCATGTGCTTCCTGAAGGCTCCTTGATTATATTAAATGGCATAAGGAAAAATTGGATACTGTAAATCAGGAAACAATAAGCTACTTAGGCTGTTTGCCATTTATAAATGTATTTTTTTGCATTTTACTGTGAGAATCCTAGATTATGACTCGGGGCAGAAGAGGAATTAATGGTATAAAATCTTCTACTTACTATGAAATCTTGATATCAAATTCCTTATGTCAGTTCTGCTTACTGCTGTGTACTGTATGCATTTTCTCAGCAGGTAGAAAGAATTTTGCCCTACTCGTAGCACTGTTAATGAAAAGATGGAATTTTAGGTAAGCACGTAGGCAGGGAAGGCTTAGAAATTCAAGCAATCAGCTATCTATCTGAAACTCTCATACTGATAAGAAAATGGACTCTTGCAGGATGATTAAGTGCATGAGGAGCTGCAATTTAAATGTTCTTTCTCTTCACAAAGCTAGAAAATAAGCAGAAATATTTAAATGAGTTCAATGGAAGTGCTGAAGACATACACAAGTGACTCTACAAACAACTCGAGATCTAAGAATTTTTTAAATGAATCCAGCAACACAGCATAACTCAAACATGATTCCATTCTGTTTTTATGAAATTGTTGCTATTGTGGTGTTTTTCCTCCCCTTTTCCTTATGTAACACCTCAATTTCCACAGGCAAGCATTTAGGTCATAGTTGTTTTGCACCCTTTGCTTTAGTAAAGGCCTTGATGAAGCATGTAAGCTAACATCTGAGGTATATTTGTTCACCTCATATAAACAAAGTCTGTCTTGCTACAGTAACCCTTGTTGATCTGCCATGGGAGAAAAGAAGGGAAAAGGGATTATGTCCTCTCTCTTTAATGTGTATAATTTGTGGGGGATAGGGAGGGCAGTTTGAGGCACCAGTTGGGCTATAGTTGGTTGTACTCCTTCCGAGCATGATCTTTACTGAGGAAGAGGGAAATGAGGGATGTGTGTAATGATACAGACCCAAACAAGGAATTGCTGCAGGGGAAGACAAGAAAACTGAATTGTGGAGGAAGAATGCTGATTTAATGTGTTTAATTTAAACAAAAAATAAAATAAACCATCACTCTATATTGGTAATAACCATTGTTAAAATGCTGTTATAAACCCTTTTGTCCTCTTGTTTCATCTGTCTTTTTATAATGTAAGCTTTTTGGGTTAAGGACTACCTTCTCCTGGGTTTAGGAAGTGCCTAGTGCATCTTGGGTGCTACGACACTTGAATGCTTTGCTTATCAGATCGAATCTGCTGGATTAAACTAAGCTGATTGTATTCTTTTACATTGAAGTGAGTTAGAAACCCCGGAAAACTTTCATATAGATTATTTTCATCATCTTGAAATTGTGTGCTTGACAAATAAACCCAAGTCAAATAGCTGAATACTGTAAAATGTTATAAATGATCTTAAATATTATGTACATTAGTAAATGGTAGACAAAATTTACCATCCATGATGAGTAAAAAGAAACCTTCATGTTTGAGATCCAAGGAATCTACATCCATGTAGAACAAAATGTTACCCAAAATGTTTTTTCAGCATCTTTTATTGTTTCACACTTTTAATTTGATTGTGTCATTGCTTTAGCTGTATGCTATGATCATTTTGTCCTGATTTTCTTTTTCATTCTTCTTTATGGATGTAGAAACCGAACAAATTAAATATATATAAAATATGGCGACTGGATAGCTTAGTGGTTAAGAGCGCCGCCCTTTGATACGGGAGACCGCCCTTTGATACGAGAGACCGGGGTTCAAATCCCGGTTGGTACCCAACTTTCCAGTAGGGGTCCTTGGGCAAAAGACCCCCTAACGCTTCACCTGCCTACCTCAAA
>NC_133770.1:227552817-227656444 GCF_003597395.2 Chelonoidis abingdonii
ACGGGACAGTGCATCACCTTGGTATATGCCGCACTTATGGCACTTGTGCAAGCTGCCTTGAGTTGATTGCAGTGTTGTCTTCCATAGTCCCATTGAGTTCTTGAGGAAGGTCCTTAGCGTCCTGTTGACTTTGTATAGTGCCAGACATTCACAGATCCACGTGTGCGGCATTGAGTCATAGGCTTTCCTGTAGTCAATCTAGGCTGTGCTCAGATTGGTCTGTCTAGACCTTGAGTCCTTGGGCGACTGCTCTATCTATGAGCAACTGGTGTTTTGAGCTCTGGTGTTGTCCCAATGCCTTCTGAGCTGTGTCATGTACTGGCCCATATGGTCCTGTAGCATGGCGCTATGATGCCTGATAGGACTTTCCATGTTGTGGGGAGGCAGGTTATTGGCCGTAGTTGGACGGTTCTGTTCCTTGCAGGGGTCTTTCATGATCAGCATTGTCCCTCCTTGTGTTAGCCAGTTTGGGTGGGAGCCTGCTGCTAGCAGCTGGTTCATCTGTGCTGCTAGGCGTTCATGCACTGCTGTTAGTTCTTTAGCCAGTAGGTGTGGATCATGTCTCGTCCAGGTGCTGTCCAGCCTCTTCATGTTCTTGACCCGCTGCTGGATATCTTCTACTGTGATGGTGACTGGTTTCTGTTCTGGGAGATTGCTGTGCTCCATCTCAGGTCCTGCAGCCACTTTTGCATGGCGTTATGAGTCTTCTCTTCTCCCATATGTTCTTCCAGTACTGTTCAGTTTCTGCTGCTGGTGGCTCTGCTGTTATTGTGTTGTTGCACTGCAGTTGGGAGTACACCTTAGATGGTTCTTTGGGGAACAGGGCATTTTACTTTTTTGCTCTGCTTCTCTAGTGTATCTCCTTAGCCTGGTAGCCCATGTGCTGTGAGCCTTTGTTTAGCAGTCTCTAGGGCTTCAGTGGAGTCAAGCCCTTGTATTTTTCAGTAGCCAAGTCTTATCCTTAATCCTACCTTCTGTAGTTCCACCGCTGACTACTTCTCTCCGGGTCGCTTTGATCTTATCCTCCAACCTCATTCTCCAGTGGGTACATACTGTTGTTCTTCCGATCGGGTAGCCAAGCATCTCCAGGATTCAGCAGAGCTGTAGGTATACCAGTTCATTGGTTTGAGTTAGTGGTAGTGGGATGTCACTGGAGGGCTATTGGCAATCTTCTAACTACTATTTGTGGTATTCTTCCACTTGAGCCCTTGGTTAAATGGGCTCGAGGATTGACTGTAGCTAGTTCTCATGATCTTATGCCTCATATCAGCCTGACTGTTCTCCTGCAACTAGGGGGTGGCAAGTGACAGTTTCAGCATTCAGTGTGGGCTGCAACTCACTTGTTCTTCCAGTCTTTTGGAGTCTGGGATGTAATCTTTGGAGTCTGGTCTATCTCAAGCTGTTGATGGAGCAGCTTCCTCCATTTACATATGTTGAGCGTGGGTACAGCTGTTTCTCAGTAAGTGCTGGATTTGTTAGGTCTTCTTTGTCCAATCCATAGTCCCTCATACGTTTCAGATACCTCTCATTAGGTCTACTGTATGTCAGTAAGCCTTCCCATCAGAATTCAGGTTCTTGTTCGTTCCTGATGGTTTTTTCCAGTAGTCCCACTATATCGTAGCATTGTCCTGCGTTCCTCAATCTGGCGCGGCACCTTGTTAATCCGGGCGAACGTCCGACCAAGGCGCATGACTCTTCTAAGTTCGTGTCACTCTCCATATTGTTAAGGTTTATATATATATATATATATATCAAACTCTCTCTCTCTCTCTCTCTCTATATATATATATATATAAATAGTGTGAACATTTGTCTTGAATTATTGACGAAGCATGAAATTGTGGTGTTCATTTCTTAAGAGTCAAGCATAGAAGGCTCACACAGGCTCATATGTCTAACCAGACTGTAGTTGAGAGAAAACAGAAAATTAAACATCAACATCTATGCACAGGCTTATGCCTTTTTTAGCTCTTGTTTTTATATAATTTCAGTACAGATCCTACATCTCTTAGTGGTTCTGGTCAGTGCATCACTTTGCTCCTCAGTGCTATTAATATACATGGTGGTGTTGTCATGGTATAAGACGATGCAACAATTCTGACATTTTGAATGCAGTTCAGCAGATCCAATACAAGATGTAGCTTGCATTAGACGCATCAAATACTAAGCATATTGCCTCTGCAGGAGTCCTCAGGTCACTTGAAAATGACACAGCCAAACTTGACCAGCCAAAGTTTACCTTTTAAAGATAAGGAATGTCATGCCTTTACTGAACAAGAAATATCTGAGACAGAGTTTGAGGCACTTCCAGCACTTCACCTGTCATAACAGACAACACACATATGAAATCTTTACTACAAAACAGACTATATCCAATAATGTTATTATGTAGGGCTCTAGAGTACAAGAAATGATTGTTACCATTGTGTTATACCATCATGTTTGGATGCTTAAGATTTTTTTTAAAAAGCACATTGCACACACAAACATCAGACATTTTTCATTCCTGGAAATCATTTCTTGGGGCTGTATGGAGATTTTACAAATCAATCAGCAAGCATATGAGGCCATTGCTGTAGCAATTTAGTCAGACGTTCCTGTTCCTGTATGAGCCCACTACATTTGATGAATAAGTAACAGCAATTTATAGAAAAGAAAGTTAATCCCCTTGTGTTTCTAATACATGAAGGATCTTTCCATTGACTTCAGTGAGCTTTGGCTCATGTTCTTACATGGGACAATTGACCTAGCATACAGGTGTTCCTTTACAAATTTTGGAGCTCAAGGTAAAGAGAAGTTATTTTTACTATGAATTTTATTGGTCCATTTTTGTGTATTTTGGTAAAAAAAAAAATGGGTAGGTAGAAACATATTGCTTAATTTACCCAAAGAGGGGCAGTGCATGTCCAGTTCGGTTTAATGGAAGAAGCTGCCCATCTCACAGAAGTGACAGGTGACTACCTGAGAGAGGAAGCTATTAGCATAGTGGTAGAATAACTGAGGAGGCAGCCATGTGCGCGCGTGTGTGTGTGATTGAAGGAAAATCTAGTCTAGAATGCAAGAAAAGGAATAAAAAGCTACAATTTGTAAATGATGCTGAAACAATAGTAGAACTGTATAGTCAGATGCTTATTTCAGTAACTAGAAATACTGTGCTATAAAAATACCTGTGAATATTTCTTGTATTCCTTATTTTCTTAAGTGTGATATGTCACAATACAAGCTGTTTGATTTTACTGACCTTCTTCCAGAGAGCTGAAAAAGTATCTTGCTATACTTTTGGCTGGGGAAAAATGAACTTCTCCTTGCAAAGCTAAAAGATACCATTTTCTCCCTTAAAATTGTCACAAGCCTTGGAGTCTCTCCTTCTCATTCAGCTAAGGGATAGATTGCTAGAGATTATTATTTAATGTAGTTTAAAACTTTAGATTATTATTATTTTTTTTTTGTTAAAGGCTTGCCACATGTTTGTTTTGCCATTCCAGGATAACAGAAGACATGGATAATATAGAAGGAATAATTCACACACTTCAAAGTATTACAGCTAAACCATGAAAAAATTAGCATGAGAAAGAATTGGTTTAGTATTCCATAGGAGTCAATGTTATGAACTTGAATCAGCTGAGCATATCTCTTAGCGTTCTCCCACTACAATCATTTAAGCATTAAAATAAAATATTATGGAAAGATCTGTATTTACTCTTCAAATTTTTTGTTAATCTTCATTAAATCATCTAGAACACTCATGTCTTTGATATAGGATTATGATGAAAATCTACTTTCCTTGCTAGGAATCCAATAAAACCATTGTTGGATATAGTCTGTTTTGTGGTTAAGATTGTTGGCAGCTATCCGTAGTGTATGTCTAACTACTCATATATCCAAGCAATGAATAATATGGCTGTGATTTTCAGCTGTTTTCTTTTTGATTCAGTTACGAACAGTGTAATCTGACTCATTTGCATATTCACTGGATAATTCATAGCAAACATGTTTTTTTCCTTTCTCTTTACCAGCCTATTTATCTATATTTTACAGATAGGTCAGCATACTTACCTTGAGTTTCTGTGACAAAGAGACATGTCCTTGCATGAGATTAAGGTAGTCATGACTGGGTGCTTACACAGTACAGGACATTGAATTTTATGACAGGTTTGCTGACCATGTGGCATTTAAAAAAATGCTAATGAACTGCTGTTATAAAATTGGATTTGGCTCTTTTCTAATTTTAATATTATTGGGGCTGAGGGGTTGTGAATAATATGTGAAGAAATAAAATATAGTGCTATAGCTGCTTGTGACAGAAAGAAGAGCCATTTCAAACCTTCTTGGCCAAACTCTGCTACTGCCCTGAAATATACTCATTGTAGTGCAGTTGATTTAGGAATTCTAAAGCAGAGTGGACTAGGATAATAAAACACTCAGCATCTTCATTTGGAGCAGCAAGTGTTCCAGAGACCAAGTATGCCCATTGAGGCCTTCAGTGCCTAGAGTTCTATGCAGATATTCATGGTACCTTTAGAGTTTGCAATATAACACAAGTCTAGTGGGCTTTCTCTGGGTCTTCCTTCAGAGGACTTATTTCATTCTAGCTACAGTTACTTGTATTCCACTAGCAGATGTATATGAAGAGTCTGGGTTCTTAGGTTAAGAGGGTAACAACAGTTACCTCTTTTATAGCAACTTAATAAGATTTAGCCAGTCACTTATTGACGGTATTGGACAATGCCTCCAGGTATCATGAGGAGATCTACACAATGGAGCGTCAGTCTACCTTCAGTATTAACTCTACTATGTATATTTAATGAAATAGTTAGGAAATGCTTCCACCAATAAAAAAAAACTTTTTTTAAAAAAAAATTCAGTTAAGGTAACTTAACTTGTTCGCTTCCTTGCTTTGAAAGGTCATATAAGAAACCTGCTTTAACATGCACATAGTGCGATACATCAGACCCTGCCTCTCCACAAGGAACTCTCATTCCCAACAGATAAAGAAGCTCACTACGTACACCATATTAGTTTCATTAGTGCTTTGAGGCTACCTCTAATTACAGCCTCACCAGCCTTACCATATTTACAGTAGTCTTATGTACACTAGTTAATTGCATAAGTTATTTTTTATTTGTGGAGTAAATAGTTGCCTTAATTGTCATGAGTCCAAATGTGCAGGCTTTGGAATCTCAGAAAAAATAGTATTAAATAAGCCTCTAAAGGTAATCTCTTTTTTTTATATATATATAAATTAAGATTCACACTTGGGATCTGATTTCTTATGGCTTATCAGAGCTACAAACAAATGATTTAAACTATACAACTGCAAAGGAGGCATTCTCACCTTCTCACTGACATAAGGCAGACATTTCTAGTCTGGAGAGTTCACAAAAAGTTCTCCAGTTATGACACTTGCTTGGGGATAGGTCCATGACTGAAGTGTCTGTCTCGGGTGTTCGACAGGAATAATGTTGAGGGGCAAACGCAACATATGGGAAGACAGAAGAAAACATGTTTTGTGGGAGGTTCTTTTTATAAAACAGTTTTTGTGAAAGCTGCCCAGAAATTTAGAAGGTTGGAAGTCAGAAATTAACAGACAATAAAAAAGGGATGATAAAGATGTATTCTCATATGATTGGAACAATAAAGGAATATAGCACTGGATGTCATTTCCTGTAAATGATATATATTTGTTGTTTGGAACATAACTGTGTGCAGTAGTACCTGAGGTTGAGGGAGTGCTATATAATTTTAACTGCCATATATGTGGGATGACTGCCTTGCTTACCAATGAGGAGGGAGTTTACTTTCCATGACTAGTCATTCCTTGCCTGTTCTGCTTAGAACTAAAACAATTGTGTCGGATGTCATGGTGATTTTTATTGTTTGTAGAACTGTCCCCGGGTACAGTACTGGAGTCACTAACTTGTTTCACACAGGATCCCAAACGTAACCATCTTTTGGTAACTGCTAGTTAGTTCTGATTTAAATCAGATTTGAACTAGTAACTTAGAGATATCATTGTACTATCCAACCTTCCACGATGTACAGGGTGAAATCCTGGCTGTAATGAAATCAGTTGCTAAGACTCCCCTTGATTTCTGTGGGTCCAAGATTTCAATGAAAGAGCTCAGTATATTGCTGTATTCATGGACTTCCTTCAGTCAAACAGACCTCCATTTTTAAGTATCGGAGGTAGCCGTGTTTGTCTGTATCTACAAAAACAACCAGGAGTCCAGTGGCACTTCGAAGACTAACAGATTTATTTGGTCATAAGGTTTTGTGGGTAAAAACCCCCACCTCTTCAGATGCATGGAGTGAAAGTGACAGATGCAGGCATTATATAATGACACATGAAGAGAAGGGAGTTACCTCACAAGTGGAGAGCCAGTGTTGGCAGGTCCAGTTCAATCAGGGTGGATGTAGTCCACTCCCAATGATTGAGGAGGAGGAGGTGTCAATTCCAGGAGAGGCAAAGTTTCTTCTGTAATGAACCAGCAACTCCCAGTCCCTATTCAGGCCCAGATTAATGGTGTTAAATTTGCAAATGAATTTTAATTCTGCAGTTTCTCTTTGAAGTCTGTTTCTGAAGTTTTTTTGTTCGAAGAATAGTGACTTTTAAATCTGTTATAAAATGACCAGGGAGATTGAAGTGTTCACCTACTGGCTTTTGTATGTTACCATTCCCAGTGTCCGATTTGGGTCCATTTATTCTTTTACATAGATACTGTCCGGTTTGGCCAATGAACATGGGAGAGCGACATTGCTGGCACATGATGGCATAGATCACATTAGTAGACGTGCAGGTGAATGAGCCCTTGCTGGTGTGGCTGATGTGTTTGGGTCCTCTGATGGTGTTGCCGGTGTAGATATGGGGACAAAGTATGCAACGAGGTTTGCTACAGGGATTGGTTTTTGAGTTGGTGTTTCTGTAGCGTGGTGTGTAGTTGCTAGTGAGTATTTGCTTCAGGTTGGGGGTTGTCTGTAAGTGAGGACTGGCCTGCCTCCCATGGTCTGTGAGAGCGATCGTTTTCCAGGATAGGTTGTAGATCGTTGATAATGTGCTGGAGAGGTTTTAGCTGGGGGATGTACGCGATGGCCAGTGGTGTTCTGTTATTTTCTTTGTTGAGCCTATCCTGTAGTAGATGATTTCTGGGTACCCATCTTGGTACCCATCTTACTTTGTCAATCTGTTTCCTCACTTCCCCAAGTGGGTATTGTAGTTTTAAGAATGCTTAATAAAGATCTTTTAGGTGTTTGTCTCTGTCTGAGGGCTTGGAGCAAATTTGGATGAGCTCTGCAAAGAGAAAAATAAAGCAAGATTTTAACTATCAATTTTAATTTTTAGTGCATTAAACAGAACTGGAAAAGTGATGCAAGCATAATCACTTTTTTAAAGCTTTTTTATTTTGTAAAAAGAACTAGAAGCCTTTACAGTAATTTCAGGGGACTATATGGTTAGTCTCTTAAGTTTGTTCAAATCAAGAGACTTACTTGCATGGTAATTACAGAATACTGAATAAATATGTATAGAGGAGTATCCCATGCTTTTAATAAGGACAAACAGGACTTGGATCAGCTCAGCCCAAGTGGGAAGTGGGCAGAGAATCTGAGAGAAGACAAAGTTATGGTTCCTCTAGACTTCATAACTACCTGATAAAAGTAGGAATGCGAAAGGACACATTTGTAGAAAGAAAAAACAGACCATATAAACTTTTTCTATCATAAAAAAGAATCCAAATATTTGTATGATTTATAATAAGAATGTTGGAATATGACTGAATGTATAGGAATTTGGGAACAGAGCAGCCCTATTAATTATTTGTGCTACTGAAGTTATTTCAGAGGTTTATCATTCTGCTATATACATCCTTTCTGCTTTTAATTTAACAGAGTAGAGACCCAAGTGCTTAGCTCAGGAAGAGCAGTATTTGAAGGTACCAAGTTTTGCATCCTATGGTATTTGCACACCAAAGGGTGTCGTGAATCTGTGGGAATCTCACTTATTTTTGTAGCCCAAGTGAAGGATTAGGTTAGGCTTCCAAAATGTGGTGACTGTGAGCTAGTGGATAGCAGCCAGAATGCATGCAAACATTTATCATCAGGAAAAAAAAACGAAGTTAACATGGACTATATATATCCCAACTCCAGACTTTTTTCTACCCCAAATGAAACTACAGGCTTCTGTGACAGAAGCCATTCAAGTAACAGATAGTACCCAGGCTGCCTCAGATCATGCTAAATGAATCTTACTCACCTGTGACTCCTTAAATTAGCCATATCTAGGCTGGTCAGAACCCAATAACCACCATAACTATCAGGAAGTAGTTAACGGATTCAGCCTCTTCCTTGCTCAAACTAACCAACCCTACATACAACCCTATCACCTGCCCTTCTTTGCAATAAGAATGTCTACCTCTTTGAGCCAGGGATAAAGGAAAAACTAAACGGAAACTCCCTCCCCCTGTAAGTAATATAGGATTCTTGTAGTGTTAGCTGAGCCACCCCCAGCATCCCTCAGAGAACATTTAATTCTTTAAATAGGGAAAGAACAACTGTTTTCTTTCTGCTAAGGAGGAGGGTTAGAAAAGTTAGCCACCTGCTGCTCTTTACATTGAGAAAGAAAGGGGGATAAATCTTTTCTGTATCCTTCTGCATTACCCTCACTTGCTGAACTTCCACAAGAGCAAGAACTTTCTATACAGAGAAGGAGCTACAAATTAAATGAAGAGCCATCCTCAAGCTAACATGGGGGGTAGGAGGAAGAATAGAGCTGTCACTACATCAGGAGCTCTGGGCTTATTTAACCAAAATGAACTAACACAATTTCAAGAGCTCCTCTCCCCTGGAAATCCCTGTTCTAAATTCCAAATAAGTAAAAAAGAATGTTTTAAGTTGTTCTAAAGCAGAGCACTCAGTCATGTTCTTCCCAAGGGCAAAATTTTGCCTTTTCCATTTCTGTATGACCAGTTTCACAGCAAAATAGTAAAACTCTTCATTTGTCAGCTGCTTCCCAGTAAACAACTTAGGACAAGGCTTGCATATCATTTAAGTTCTAGGAAGTGAATAATAAATCCTGCATCCTTGGACCTTGCCTAGGGACCCAGATATTCCCTTGAAGCTGATGGGTTGTCTATGGTGGTTATGATAGCTTCTGGGAGGCCACTTAGGACCATGTCTAATGAAAAGTTAGTGTTAAAAATGTATGCATTGTTATTAATACTGAGTGTATAGGTGGTTGAGAGGAAGAGGTAGGAAACAGTCAACAGACCTTTCTTAGTAGGTAGGAGGAGAATGAAGGCAGGACATTGATTGGTTTTGGACAATTATGGGAAGGGAAAAATAGATGGATCTGATGTTTCATCACCACCGCCCATCTCCAGAAGAATATATAATCTCTAAATAAACAGAAGAATATTCATGTGTAGTTTTAGCTCCAGGAATCAAGAAATGGCAAAGTTGAGATTGCTTAAAGAGCATTAACTCTGTCCTATGTGCAGGTTTTGCAAAATTATTTCATTGTATGATTAGTTATTTTTTTTCCAGTTATCCAGCATAAACTTTTGCATTTTTTTCTTCCATGTTAGATACACATGTGTTAATGTGGTATAATTTGTTGTTCTTTTATACTTTGCCAAGTGTGCATTTGAAGTTTTTCTCTAGGAGGAATGTTGTTTTCCATTTACTATCATAGAACTCTATAGTAGGAGATGTGCATAGTCTGAGGATTGCAGCAGACAGCTTGGCTTGGAATGAACATATTGAAAGATATGGCACAATTAATGAACAGTCATAGAAAGCTTAATACCTTAAGATTGAAAGATAAACTAGTAAACCTGTTTGCAAAAAGAGAAAATCTCTGAAGATGGAGAAAATAATTATCTCTAGGTATTTCAGTTGCCTGGGTACTGAGAAGGAAAAAACTGTGGAAACACTCTGGCAGTGGAAATTTTACTGAATTCAGTAATCTTAACTAAAAGCAAGTACAAAACTAAACTGTGGTATCTAGACAATATGGTGGTTTCCTTTCCTGACCATCCTAAACTGTTAAGTGCTGTTGTTTTCTATTAAATAGCTTCCTTCTACCCAAGAAGTGGGTTTATTTGGAGAAGCTATTCATGTAACTAGGTAGGCCCAGATCTCCCCTCTGAAAGAAAAACCCACAAGAAAGGATTTGGTGAGGAAATCTCCATTAAGAACCCCAAATAGCATATCCTCAACACTGTTCGGACAGGGCCGTTGATGTTTGCCCACAATCCTCCCCATGAAATATGCAGCAGGAACTACCTCCCTAACTTGGTAGAGTCCCAGGATCTACAAAAAAAACAGGGTTATCCACATGTAGCTTCTGTGTCTCCACTCATGCTCTGGCCTCAGGTCCAATCATACTCCTTCTGGATGTAGTTGCCCCAGAAGACTTTTGGAGGTGTGACTCAATGGAATAGGGACAATACATCGCCAGACTATCATCTTTCAGGCTTAAGCTTCATGGAGATGGAGAAGGAATAATTATTTTCTCTCTATCACCCACTCAGTCTCTGATTCCTTCAGCTCCACAGTATGCCCTATGCAGGTTTAGAGCTCCATGAAGCTGTCTGACCTCCATAGTATGCCTCCCACAGTAAATGGGAGTTCTGTGTGCAGAGTCCACACGTAGCTCTGGCAAAGGCAATATGCTCTGGACCATCATTACTTCGGACTGCTGAAGATGAAATCAGCTATATAAATGTAAGATATTATCTCATTATCAGATAAGTGAAACTCGGGTCTTGGAAGGAATTAATATTGTCCTGAAAATGTTGATTGGAAATGAACATTTGTATGAAATAAAATCCTTTATGGAAGAGAAATGTAGATATTAGGTAAAGGGAAAATATTAATAATCCACTAAAATCAAAGACCAAGAATAACATCAGAAATAAAAGGAACAAAGAATACTAGGTAAAAAATCAAAGCATACAAATTGGGGCTGTTAAGCAATTAAAAAATTGTGATTAATCATGCGATTAAAATATTAATCACGATTAATTGCATTGTTAACAATAGAATACCATTTATTTTAAATATGTTTGGATGTTTACTACGTTTTCAAATACATTAATTTCAGTTACAACACAATATAAAGTGTACTCTGCTCACTTCATATTTATTTTTATTACAAATATTTGCACTGTAAACAAAATATTTTTCAATTCAACTCATGCAAGTACTGTAGTGCAATCTCTTTATCATGGAAGTTGAACTTACAAATGTAGAATTATGTACAAAAATAACTGCGTTAAAAAAAGTAAAACTTGAGCGCTTACAAGTCTACTCAGTCCTACTTCTTGCTCAGCCAATCACAAACAAAATTGGTTACAATTTTCAGGAGATAATGCTGAAGGCTTCTTGTTGACAATGTCACCTGAAAGTGAGAGAAGATGTTTGCCTGGCACTGTTGTAGCTGGCGTTGTAAGATATTTATGTGCCAGATGCACTGAAAATTCATATGGCACTTCATGCTTCAACCACCAGTCCAGAGGACATGCTTCCATGCTGATGATGGGTTCTGCTTGATAACAATCCAAAGCAATGAGGACTGATGCATTTTCATCATCTGAGTCTGATGCCACCAGCAGAAGGTTGATTTTCTTTTTTGGTGGTTCGGGATCTATAGTTTCCACATCGGAGTGTCAGTCTTTAAAATTTCTGAAAGCATGCGCCACACCTCATCTCTCTCAGATTTCAGACAGCACGTCAGAGTCTTAAACCTTGGGTTGAGTGATGTAACTATTTTTACCTTTTTTGCATTTTGTCAAATCTGCTGTGAAAGTATTCTTAAAAAGAACATGTGTTGGGTCATCATCCAAGACTGCTATAACATGAAATATATGCAGAATGCAGTTAAACAAGAGCAGGAGACATACAGTTCTTCCCCAAAGGAGTACAATCACAAATTTAGTTGATGCTTCCTTGCTGATGATGCTCGTTAAAAAAAATAATGCATGTTCTCTGGAATGGTGGCCAAAGCATGAAAGGGCATAGGAATGTTTAGCATATCTGGCATGTAAATACTTCCAATGCCAGCTACAAAAGTGCCATGCAAACTCTTGTTCTCACTTTCAGGTGACGTAAATAAGAAGCAGGCTGCAATATCTCCCGTCAAGGTAAATAAACTTGTTTGTCTTAGCGACTGGCAGAATAAGAAGTAGGACTGAGTGGCTTTGTAGGCTCTAAAGTTTTACACTTGTGTTTTTGAGTGCAGTTATGTAACCCCTCAAAGTCTCCATTTTAAATTACTTTCATGATAAAGAGATTGCTCTTCAGTACTTGTATGAGGTGAATTGAAAAATACCATTTCTTTATCATTTTTATAGTGCATATATTTGTAATAAAAATAATAATAAAGTGATTTTGTATTCTGTGTCACTGAAAGCAATATTGAAAATGTAGACAAACATCCAAAATATTTAATAAATTTCAATTCGTATTCTATTGTTATAAGTGATTTATCACGATTATTTTGAGTTAATCGCTTGAGTTAACTGAGATTAATTGATAACACTAATAAAATACAACGTATATGGTAACTGAGGAGATTGTCAGAATTATTAGAAGAGCTAAACGTATTCCAGAATTGTTCTGTAAATGGAGCAAAAGAGGAACAATAAACATCAAATAGAACAGGATATCTTCTCTTACAGCTTTTCAAACATACCTAGTGTTAAAGGAAAGGTAACCCCATTTAAGAATTACATGTGGGATTTAGCCAAAGCTCGAGTATTAACTACTGAATAAGGACAGTAGTAGGGAATAACTTTCAGCTCCTGTCCTGGAGCCCTAAAGAGACAGGGCTGTTAGGATGAAGAAGCAGAGAGTAAGAAAGCTACTGATGAGTCCTGTGGTTTCACAGTTGCTGCAATCTGGTGACTTGCCTGCTTTTTTGTGTATCTCCATAGCTTCGCTGTAGTGAGAGCAGTAAGTTATCATGAAATCTGGACCAAGCCTGACATTTGCAGAAAGGCGATATAAACTGCCTCCTAACTCCAGTATTTGGTGGCCTCGAGGCCACACCATCCTTCCTACCTTGTCAATCAACAGAAAAAAAAATCAGTGGAGCCAGCAGAGCAGTCTAGGAAATAGTAATCTATTTTCAAACACAGGGAAAGAGAAATCAAGAACGGGGTGAGGGGGATGAAAAAAGGGTGATGTTTTCCCTACATTAAAACATTAACCTTTAAAAAGAAAAAAAAACAGGCTCAAAAGAATGGGTAGTTATCAGAGAATTTTTAATCCTTGACCCAGTCACATTCCTGATATCCAGGCAAGGCAGCATACTGTGAGGAGCATCTCTAAGATATTTTTTTTTTCCCCTTCAGTTTGGGCAGTGCCTCTTGCTGAGCATTTCCTGTTGGGATATTTGGGTTTAGTACTGACAAATGTAGAGGCATCCACATTTAAAAAATTACTTCTAAAGCAGATAAAGTATTACATGAATTTAATAGACCTGAACAATATTCCTATATAATCCACAACCCATGTGGATCCCAGCCATCTGTGGGTAGCATCAAGTGCTATATACATCTTTGAGATCTCCCATTCAGTGCTGGTACAAAAGCTGTCTCCGCTGCCAGTCGGCTGTCAACCATAGCCCTTTTCTTTGACTAGGTTTTACAGTCAAACAGTATGTCATTGGTAACTCACTCATTGTTAAGTGAGGTTATAATAGGCTACCTAACAAAACAACTTCAGATTGGAACATGTCATACAAAGCAACAGCTTCTCTTTAACTAGGCTCCCTTCTCAACAGCCACGCTCCTTTCTGTAGTCATCACAAAGTGTGTGGAATTACAGCATGGAGGTGATTCTGGGTGGTAGACACTGGGATGAATGAGTACTGAGCTGGAACTCAAGAGACATGGATTCTATTTCCAGCTCTGCCTGTTGGCTGGTCCTGAGCACCTCACTTTAGCTCTTTCTGCCAGTTTCCCCTGGAGCCCCACTATTCCTGTAATATCTAGATAGTGATACTGACCTCCTTTGAGATTTACTGATGAAAAGTGCTATATAAGAGCTAGGTATTGTGATTGCCCTCTGTGCTGTCTCCTGGCTTGGGCTGTATGCACTTAACCACCATTTGCTCTCTTCTGGCCATGTAATAGAGGAGAGTATTGGGCTCGTTATACAGGCAATCTGAACAGTTGGCTGAGGTACGGACCTCTAAATGTAAACTGGCAGTTTTCTGAAACAAAACATAAACCAAATGACTTTAAAAAGTTAGGTAAGATGATTCAAAATGTAGATAGAAGCTGGTTTGAGCTGTATATATGTGTAGAAATGGCACTGAGGCAAAAAGAGCTAATATTTTGAAGATCTCCAGAAATTCTACTTAGTGTCTGACAGATAAGAAATGTACAACAATGCTTTTCTCTGCTAGTGCCAGGTGAATCTGTAATTTGTATACAGACAGAAAATGTTCAGTTATCTCAAAGGTTCAGGGCAGGAAATTGGGCATTTATGATCAACAACATTGAATTGGACATAAAGATTAATAGTGTAGGACACGTGCTCTGGAGCTGATTAACCAACAAGCTTAGCTAGACTGATGGAATTTTGGTTACCATTAAAAGGTAACCAAGGTAACAACTGACATAAAACTCAAATAATTTGTTCACACACACAGACGCACACGCACACACACACACACAGTATCAGTAAGGATTTAGCATCTTAGACAACTGAAGCTGGAAACTATAAAAATCTAATTTTTTTTCCCGTTTGTTTTATAAGCCAGTTTGACTTTCCATTTCTCGTGCTAAGATAATGTGGTTGGCTTGAGCTCACAACATAGTAGAGGTATGTTTAACATTATAAAGGAGGGCTTTTTATTTTCATGCAAAAAAACCCAACAACCCTACTACACTTGTTAAATATGTGTAGGTCTAAAGGTAGACAGTGTCCCTTTTATATATTTTGATGCGTTCTTCAAAGGAATCCACAAACTCTATGCTGGGTGAAATACTGGCGGGAGAAAGTACAGATTTGAATGGTAGTAAAAGCGATAGCTGAGGAAGAACAAAACAAACAAGACATTACAGCCTGTCTTTAGCAATAATTACAAAAGGGAGTTCATCCCACAGAAGGAGGGAATGATACATCTAAAGAAAGGTTTAACGATTTGTCTTATGTTTAGGTCTGTTGGTCTTAATCTACAAAAATTCTATTGGCTATTCAGTGGAAGTTTTGACAGATTAAGCAGTTCAGGATTTTGCCATTAAATTCTAAAACAATGGAGAAGCATTAGGGGTGAATTAACTGATTCCACTAAAATAATTGCTGATCTGAACCTTCCCCCCTACCCTCCTAAAAAAAATATACAAAAAAAATGAACTAAACATTTTTAAAGTTCAAAATAGTTCTGCCTTTTTAAAAGAATACATTCTACATTTTTAAAAAATTCTGTCTAAGTACATACATGACTTGACTGAAACACTTTAGCAAGCCTTTTGCTGGGATATTACTAGTCTGCTTTTTTGCAGGCCTAACAAGTTCAAGGAGCATAAAACTGGTATAAATCAAACTTACCAAAAGTCATTAAACTGATCATGATAGTAATATATCGTAATGTTTCACTCAAACACAAACCAGTGATATGTTCATATGTGCAAAAGAAATGTTTGTCTGAAAACAAAATAATGAGTACTTTTGATTAAACAAAAGTACAAATAAATAAATAAAAGTTACAAATAAATGCAGTTTCACAAATAGGATTCCATGTAGGTACAGGAGGGTCTTTCTACACAAAGTAGCTTGCAGGATTATGGCCAAAGCTTGGTAAGAGCAGTAACCCATCCAATAATTTAACTTCAAGCCATTACAGAAACTAAATGAAAAAGGGAGGGGGGGAGAAGAGGTAGGTTGAAAGACAAAAACAAACAAAACTCCACAACACACAGATGGGTGAAGCTAACATTTCGGCAGAAGGGTGCCCTTTTCAGACTTACAGCTTCAAGAAAACAATTGCACTTGTGAATTTCTTGTACTCCTCCAGCATTCAACCCAATAAACTAAAACGATATCATGCTTCCCAGCAGACATCACGTGAATTAAGCAGGAAGAAAATGTAAATAAAATTAGAAAGATGCTAATGAAAATAAAACATAAAAAGGTAACAAATGCAATTTATAACTAACTCAACATTTTACAATTTCTAATTAAAATAAAATATCATGCTATATGTACCTGCTCAAAAGATTTTACAGCACTTTAAGAACTCATATTAAGTGTCTCTCCAGTCTATATAGTTGCTTTGGATTTTTCTATTCTTCTGTCTTTAATGAAGCCGTCAGGTAAGTGACTGGGGATGATATCCTGCACCCACCTAAGTCCAGGGAAAACTTCCATTGACTTCAGTTGTAATAAGCAATGGATTACCTGGTAGGGCATTTTGATCACGTGATGAGGATGATCAGGGAATCACCTGACAAAGGGATCTGGAGGTTATAAAAGAAAGGGTCTTACATTGGCAATTTTAGAGAGCTATATATACTGGAGCGTAGGGGCAGAGGAAGGATTCCAGATTCTTTGGAGGATTTTAACCTAAGCCCAAAGATCACTCAAGTGTGGTGAGGAAACTAAGGCAGAGCATTGCATATAAGTATGTGTATTATTTTGTATAGAGTTTTTTGTTTGGTTGGTTTGGTTTTTTTGAGGGAATCCTTAGAGTCTGAGTGTCTCTTTGCTTCATTGTTATGTGTTCTTGAAGATGTAACTATAAACCCAGTGTTTCAGAGTGGTAGCTGTGTTAGTCTGTATCAGCAAAAACAATGAGGAGTCCTTGTGGCACCTTAGACTAACACATTTATTTGGGCATACGCTTTCATGGGCTAAAACCCACTTCATCAGATGCATGGAGTGAAAAATACAGTAAGCAGTGTGTGTGTGTGTATATATATGTATATGTGTGTGTGTGTGTATGTATATGTGTGTGTATATATATATATATTACAGCACATGAAAAGATGGGAGTTGCCTTACCAAGTGGGGGGTCAGTGCTAATGAGGCCAGTTCAGTCAAGGTGGAAGTGATTATTCTCAACAGTGGACAAGAAGGGGTGAATATCAACAGAGGGGAAATTACTTTTTGTCTTGATAATGAGGCCAATTCAATCAAGGTGGACTTCACCCATTCCCAACAGTTGACAAGAAGGTGTGAGTAACAATAGAGGGAAAATTACTTTTTGTAGTGACCCAGCCACTCCCAGTCTTTATTCAGGCCCAATTTGATGTGTCCAGTTTCCAAATTAATTCCAGTTCTGCAATTTCTCATTAAAGTCTGTTTTTGAAGCTTTTTTTGTTGAAGAATTGCCACTTTTAGTCTTTTGTTAAGTGTCCAGGGAGATTGAAGTGTCCTCCTACTGATTTTTGAATGTTATAGTTCTTGGTGTCTGATTTGTGTCCATTTATTCTTTTGCATAGAGACTGCCTGGTTTGGCCAATGTACATGGCAGAGGGGCATAAACCAGTGTGGCCACAAGGCTGGAGAACTGGGAAGGGCTGTGCTTAAGTTGCTGCGGAGTTGTGGTGGTCAGGATTGGTCCAGGGGGCCAACGGAAGCTGGACTGTGAGGGCTCCATTTCTGTAAAGGGATGATGGACAGCGTTAGTACCCAGGAAATGTGCTAAAGAAGAGATAGTATTACAGCCTACTACCAAGGTGCAGAGAAGTTTAAGAGCACATGGGCCTAGTGTATGAGGCCCAACTTCAGCAGGCTAATAGTGTCCAGCCAGGGGGAGTTCTACCAGGACTGCCTATGACAAGTACCAAGCTAAAATCTTGAGGACAGGATAATAATGAAAGTCTGAAAATTCCTAATGATATCTGGAAGAGACAATATACAAAGATGAATATGTTATCTTGAGTTACCCAAGTTAATAAAAGCTGCTCATTTCTGGAGAGGGCACTAAAACTGTTGTAATACTAGATATGTTTTGGACCTAACAAAAAATAAGAGGCTTTTAACACTAAAGGAAGTGTAGCAAAAGAGATGAGGATAAAGAAACTGAGGAAAATCTAGTGATTGCACATATTTGACTTGAGATGGTCCCAAGGTACAGAATATTTGAAACTATGCAAGAAGTCCTCACAATTTCAGTGCAATTTTTGGGCCAAACTCTGGCCACTGAAAACGGAAGTAAATCCTTTACACTGGCACCTATTATAATGTATTTTTAATCCTGTCTCTGTGCCCAAATACAAGCGGCAGAAGCCAGAATAGCTCCACATTACCGGACGCACATCCTGTACCATTTTTGATAAATACTTCTATAAAATTGTAGTTTTGTGTGTGTATTCAAGGTACAGTGAATTTAGCCACCTGATTGGAGGTACAATGTAGAAAAGAACTCTGTGTACAAACCTTTATATTTGTTCTTAGTTCTAACATCAGCATTGCTTAAAATAGCTATGAGATTGTTGCAGTGGGCAACAGTTGGGGTTTGTTTGCCCGGTATGCGTAGCCCCAATTATCACACCGGAGTGGAGAAGCGAATCTCTTTATTTGAAATCAAATAAGGTGCAGGAGATACAAATCTCAAATCATGCACGAATCACTATCCGTTGCCATGTCTTATATACCTTACTTGTTTACAGAGATGTTCACAGGTGCTGCAATTCAGCATTTACAATTAATTAACTACCGGATCTTTTAATTAACTATATCCTTAACCCATACTACTGAACCCCCCCTTTGATTGATTACATCTTATACCATAAACAAAAGAACAAAAGAAAATGATAAATGATCACATGTACTCATGCTAGCTAGCAGGCCTGAGAATGTAAACTTCTGACCCCACGTCATATTGCCTAGTTACTTAGAGCTTTCTCCCCGCCGCCCAACAATATGGAAGTACATTTTACTATTGATATGCAAATAAGCTCACCAAACATCCAACGTGCTTCCACAATCTGTATGTCCTCTTCTGGCAGCACAAGTAGCTCTTTACACTGCAGCAGCAGTATGCACAGTGCATAATCCTCTTTGGAAAGACAGGTCTGATCTAAATGTGCTAGTTTTCAACAGCACTCATAGCTTCTTTAGATCTTTGAAATCCAGCCTCTCTTTACAATAATTAATAGATTATAAACTTCATGAGATAAATCTCACATTGCCACATTTTAAATGGCCTCTACTCTGCTTAGCTGCTTGAATGCCAATAATTTATTCAGTGGGAGAATACAGCAAGCCATAGATAAATAATTAAAGCTGCAGAAGAGCTTGCAATATGTCGGTACCAAATTTTAATTTCAGTGTGTGATTATCTGCTACTTGAGTCTTCTAAATACATATTCTGTTTAGAGTCTGCATCACTTAACTCTAGCATATATTATACTGCATTAGATTAAAGTTTAATTATTGTTCCCAAAATTTTGGTAGTGCTTTGGCTGCTGTGTTAAAATAAAATTCTAATATCTTATCAACATCTATACTGATTATCACACTGTCTGGTGTGGCACATGACCATGAGTAGCAGCCTCAGGGCAGACATCCCAGACTTGTGGTATGTTCTATGATTAGATTTCACCAACTCAGTAACAAATGTAAGCTCCTACAGCCCTCCAAACCAGAGTGTAAACTGATGGGATGCGTTCATGCTTAGGGGTCTCCTTCCTGGAGGAAGTTAAGAATACAATCAACAGGACCCCTGTCTTTCAATACTACACAATGCCTCATTTGCCTTCAGTGGGCCATCTTGTATGCTGGATGAGCACTTTACATTATGATTAGATTCCTTTTCTGATTGAGTTACACAATTAAAGAGGTTTACAAATCAAACACTCACAATGGGCTATAGAGGTGGTAAGTGAGATCAGTACATGCAGCATCCTACAAACATTTATCAAGTCCAAATTCATTCTTATCAACTTAAGAGCTAATGTCTATTTCGATAATACTAACACACTGGTCAGCAGGACAGGTTTCCAGTTATACCTTTTTTAAATGTTCAGTGAGGCCTGAAGCCTTCCACCTCGTGTGCCAGCATCACACTAATAAATTAATGTTTGGCGCTGTTCAGTAGCATACATCTTTTCTGATGGTGGAGCTGGCTTCCACAATTGGCATTATTTTAAAGTTGGAGAGCTAAAGAGTGCAATTGTGGTTTCTTCAGGTGAACAGCTCTATAATTTTGTTAGATTTGTATAAAATTAATGTCCAGAAAGAATTTTCCTCCTTACTTTCTGCCACCTCTCTTTTGTCCTGTCAGCTCCCATTTTCATTTCTCTTCCTTCACCTAATCTTTGGCTTTCAGATCTTGCTTTTTCTATAACCTCTCAACCAGACCCCTCACCCTGGTTCTCGTCTGCCTTCTTCTCTCTCTTATTCCCTCCCTCTCCTTTATTTTCAAGTTCATGCCTTTTGGCTCCTTTTTTTCTGCTAATGAGTATTCTCACCCCTCCTTATCAAAACCCTTCCCTACATACCAGTTTGTCCTGCTACTGTACTATTTACCTTTTCCCCTTTGTCTCTAAAATAATTCAGTGATTAGACTGTATCATGAACTCTCTCCTTGATCTTCTCCAGTATGTCTTCTGCACACCTCCCTCCAATGAAAACCCCTACCCTAAGGACATCACCCCTTCCTAGTTAGAAACACTTTTCTATTTTCATCCCTTTTGATGACTCTGCTTCCTTTGACACAGCTCATTCCCTCTCCTCACCCACTTTTTCCTTCTTTCAGAGGTTACACAGCACGCCACTCTCCAGTTCTTCTCTTGCCTCACTGACCAGTTCTCCTGTGTCTCCTCCCTTGTTTCTCTTTCTGTTGGGGTCTCTCAATTCTGTCCTTGAATACCTTCCTCTCCTTCCTGCCAGTTTTGCTTTTCAGAACCTCATTCATTCCCATGGCTTCCATTACTGTCTCTTTGTGAATTACTCCAAAATCTGCCTCTCAGCTCTGACCTTTTTCCCTAAGCCCAAATGCTCCCCCAAAGCCATCTAGCTGAGGACATCCTGCCACCTTCTCAAACTTAGTTTTTTCAGAATCAAAGGGGTTTTCTCTTTTCTTCTAATCCTTCTCCTCTACCTTTCATCCCTATCATGAATGAAAACTCCAGTATCTCTTTCCACCTTGCTGCCTTTCAACTCTTTCCACCCCAGTCCATCCCAAACACTGCTGCTAAATTCCACTTCTGGAAGTGCTCCAGCCATGTCATTCCACCCACTAAATCCTTTAAACTGACTTCCTTTTCCTTACCTTCAGAGCCAAACTCCTCATCCCTCCCCTTCCAGATCCTATTTAACCATGCCTCCCCCATCTAGCTTTGCTCTCATTGCCTCCCCCTCACTCCCTTCATTCCTCCTAATTCTCTTGTCTGTCTTTTTAGCTCCCTTTGTCACCTCTTCCTAGTCTTGTAGCCCATTCGCACCGCTCCCCATGTTTACAATAGCTTCTCATTTCCTGTCTGCTATGTTACTATTTCTTTCTCCAAACCATCTTTAAAGCTACTTGGAAACCACTACTTCTAGGAATTCTTCCTAACTTGTTCCCCTGACAAATTCTGTCTCTACATATATCTCATTGAACCCTTGTCCCAGGTCTTTTCTTGTCTATCTCTAGTTCAGGAAGTTTTGAAGAGCTTGCAGGCAATGTTTGTAAAATGCCATATATGTTTACAGTGCTGTATTAATGATTAATATGATCACAAATTTATATTTCCCACAAATTTATGAATCCTTATAAAATACTTATGCTTTTTGTTTTTCATCTCATCATGTTGGCTCTCACCTTGTAATGTACTTTCCAGTTTGCTGAAAGCATGATAATGAGGCATGCATAATTGAAATGAAAATCTCTTTAGAACCCCTTCGATTGACTATACTGTGAAGCATAATCAAGGACTTCTGAAATTACATGAAAGTACACATGATGATGCA
The DNA here is from genome assembly GCF_003597395.2 of Chelonoidis abingdonii. NCBI lineage: Eukaryota > Metazoa > Chordata > Testudines > Testudinidae > Chelonoidis > Chelonoidis abingdonii. The sequence goes on from NC_133770.1 coordinate 227,574,724, forward strand.
CAGCAAAAATCTGGGCTCTGCATGAGTTGCTTAGTGGTTGGTACACTTGTCCTTAAAATTGCTTTAATTATGAAAAAAATAGTAGGGATGCACAACTGGGCACTGAAATCAGTAATCTTGCATATGCGCCAGAAAGGAGCTTTGTGAAGGAAATAAAATGAAAGTGCTAGAAGTTGGAAGCATTTTGTTCTAGAAATGGTCTCCAAACGAGCAGTTTAAAACCTGCAAGAACAAAGAAATCTTCACATCCTAGTTACATATACTGTAAAAAGAAGCACTCTAGATGCAGCATCCCCATTGATATCAATATCTATGCACTTATTTTACAGATTGAAGATATTCTGCCTTAATTTTGGAGAGAGTGATTTCTGGACATTAAGCAATTACTTTCTGACTACATGCATAATTCCATAAACGTCTATGATGTCCTTTCCAAAGGCAAATTTTGTTTGTTAGAACACAGTTGAACATATTATACTTTATCCCTCAAAATTATGTAATCTTATAGATAGTATTACAGAGACATTTATGAAAAATGGTCAATTATTAACACACATTTCATCCCCAAAGCTGTGCTAAAAGAGTGGGAAGATTGCAAAGTCAAGCTCTGAAGAATTAAGAAATGCCAGCATTTGGGTTGCCTGTACAACCTTAATTTGGCACTTTTGTGCATGTGCATTATGATAGTCTTTAATTACATGATCACGTATGATTTGTTCCACAGGACCCCTGCCTCCAATGCAATAGGACAGAGTGTGCTTACGGAATGTGTGGTTATTTAAATGCTTCTTTTTCTCATCACCATTTACTGTGCTTTCCTCCCACCCCCACCCCCATGCCTTGTTTACCGCACATCACTGAAACCTTGCACTGTATACAATATTAATTTCTTTATGGGCTTTTCTATGCTGCTGTCATCATATCTGAGTGCTTCACAAGCATTAATGGGTTTATCTTCACAACACACATGTGAGGTGAGGGGCGTTAATTATTATCCTTATTTTACGCAGGCAGAACTGAGGCATAGAGAGATTAAGGCCAAAATTGTCAAATGTCACCTAATTTCAGAGGTTCTGTTTGAGAAGGCTATGGCCTGACTTTTCCCCAGAGTATCGTATAGCATTTCACATGTTCAGAGCAGAACTTCCATTGACTTCAGTTGCAATTGTATGAGCTCAGCACCTCTGCAAATCAGACCCCAGGTGTCTCAACTTGGGTAATCAGTATGGGGACCACATAGTAGCCATAGGTGAAAAGATTAGTGATTTGTCCAGCTTTGTATGGGAATTCTGTGACAGAGGCAGGGATGGAGTCCAGTACTCTGGCATAGTACTCAATTGCCTTTAGCACAAGACCATCCCAACTGCTGTAACTGAGGAGAGGCCCTGCAGACAACAGACTCATTCACTTCACAACTCTAGTTGATCCCCAGAGCACAGACTGTCCTGTGGACTGAATCAGACAGAGGTCCTGTGGAAAAAAGATAGTGTGATCAGACTATCATAATGCCTACACGCAAGGGAGATGAATTCAAGTTGCACAGGCACCCTTAATACTAACTTCTAACTTGTGAGTGATTTTTTTTTTTGCAACATTAGCATTCTTTTTTAAATGGTTTTATTCTGGGATGTAACTTCTGGGGGTTTTAAATGCAAACTAAAAAATCAGAAATCCACCACATGAACCATGTTACTCCCCACCTTGGGTCATCAGCAGAGTTGGGATGTCTAGATCCACAGTAGAGTCCTCTGTTGCTTGATCTAGCGGAGTAATTGGTAGCAATAGAAATTTATCTTCTGTGTGCACCAACTGAAAGAGGAGTAGAGATGCACTTTGCCTATTGGGTTTTACAGCTATTTGGTGGCCAGCATAGAAATACCAAGACCGTGGAATCCAAGGTTCAATTTCAGGTCTGTAGAGAAATGTTAAACTATTCTGCTCCCACCCCTACTTTCCCTGTCCTATTCTGTCTCAATCATTCCCCTCTCCAACTCCTGTCCTTTTCCCCTCCTCTTCTTCTGTCCTTCTACCCCTTCCTGTCTCTGCCCCCTGCCCATTTTCCTCAGGTCAGCTCCTATCCTCTTCTCCCTCTCTGTTGCGGCTCTCTTCCCCACTCCATGTGCTCCTTCTTTAACCTCGCTTCCCTAGACTCCTATCCTCTCCCCCCGTGCCAACCTCTTATATTCCATCTTACTCCATTTATTCTTTACCTGTCTGCATTCCAGTCAGGTTGCCTCCTCTTTCTCCTCTAAGCTACTTAGGCACCTGAATTGGGGGTGGAGGGAGAAAGAGGAAGAAGAAAGGAAAAAGAGCTGAGTACAACAGAAATGGCACCAGAATAGCCCCCTGCGACAGAAAGGAGCAATTTCTGGAAAAGTCCTGCTCAACCCCAGCAGCATGTAGGGGCTGAGAGATGATGGATCATGCTCTGTGCAGATGGAACCTTCTGTGAATTTAGATGCCAAAGTCTAACAAGTCTCTACTAAATATGGAACAACTGAGATTTTTTCAGAGGCTCATAACTTGGTCAGCTTTGGTCAGATCTTCATGTGGATGGCAAAAGACTAATCTCTGACACAAAGGCACCTCCTTGCTTAATTTCAGGTCCCTGCTCCAAAGCTTTGAGGAACTAGAGCTTCTCAATTAAATTCTTTATTAAAAAAAATATTAACACAGACAAATATTAACACAGACAGTGAGAGATTATGCCATACTCTATCAAAGAAACTGAGGAACCACCTGATCAGCATCCTATACAGCAAACAGGAAAACATCAAAAAAAGAGCTCTCCAACATGGAGACTCTCATTAATAACCAAACTTCCATACAAACGGACTTCACTAAAATAAGACAGGAGATCTACATTTACTCACTTCACCTCTTTACAAAGGAAAAAGGACTGTAAGCTGTCTAAACTCCTACCTGCCACATGGGGCCACAACCGTGGTACCCCTAACCCACCCAGCAATATCATCAATCAACTACACACTCAGCCCAGAAGAAAAGTCTGTCCTATCTCAGGGACTCTCTTTCTGCCCTGCCAACCCCACCAACATGATACAGTTCTGCGGCGATATGGAAGCCTACTTTCGCCGTCTCCAACTCAAAGAATACTTTCAGGACAACGCTGAACAGCGCACTGATACAGTTACCCTTCCACCAACAGCACAAGAAGAACTCCATATGGACTCCTCCTGAGGGTTGAAATGACAGTCTGGACCTATACATTGAATTCTTCCGCCGACGTGCACAGGCAGAAATTGTGGAAAAACTATCGCTTGCCTCATAACCTAAGTCATGCAGAACGCAATGCCATCCACAGCCTCAGAAACCACCCTGATATTATAATCAAAGAGGCTGATAAAGGAGGTGCTGTTGTCATCATGAACAGGTCTGACTACCAAAAGGAGGCCGCCAGACAACTCTCCAATACCAAATTCTACAGGCCACTTCCCTCAGATCCCACTGAGGAATACACTAAGAAATTGCACCATCTACTCAGGACACTCCCTACACTAACACCGGAACAATCAACAAAACCTTAGAGGCCTTGACCAGGGTTATTTCTATCTACTCCCAAGATAACCCAAACTTTCAGAAATCCTGGGCGCCCCATTCATCTTGGGGATTAGGCAACTATCACTTGAAGGAATTGTCTGGGAATATGTGACTCTCTAACTCCAAGAACTCTATACCACAGCCTCCCCAGCTATCTCCCGTGACACCCATGATTCCTTGAGGAACTACAATGCATTGGTGACCTTCCAGAACACTATCCTGCCACATGGATGTAGAGGCTCTTTACACAAAACATCCCAATATACGATGGAATAAAGCTGTCAGGAACAGTATCCCTGAATGATGCCACAGCACACTGTTGCTGAGCTCTGTGCCTTTATCCTCACACAAACTATTTCATTTGATGACAATATAATCTCCAAATCAGTGGCACTGCTATGGGCACCCGCATGGCCCCACAATATGCCAATATTTTTTGTGCCGACCTGAACAACGCTTCCTTGAGCTCTGTCCACTCCCGCCCCTTCTCTACCTACCTGTACATGATGACATCTTCATCATCTGGACCCATGGAACAGGAGAACTCTGAAAAATTCCAACCACGATTTTCAACCAGCTTCCACCCTCACTCATCATTTCACCTTTGGTGCAGTTCCTGGATTCCATCTACCAGGAGGTTCACTTCCCTAAGACAGCATTACGGTGCAAATACATGATAGGTCACTTGAATGTACCACTTTGGTGTAGCGTGTGTTTGTTAGTATGTTGTTCGAAAACCTACTCGACGCGCTAGCCTAACCTTCATGCCGCCAGCGTTCCATCCGCAGGCCTATCACACATAGTCCATTGTTCTAAGCCAAAGCATCGAGTTACAACCACCGGGATTGCTGCCTTCGAACCCGCGTTCAGACAGAGTACCAATCGACCTACAAAATCTCCCTAGACAGTTCGGATCTCAAATACTAACATATGAGACCTTCGCTACGGTAGGAAATAAGTGAAACAGATCGAACAGAGCTCATGAGTGTGAGGCTTCATTAAGCCTCCTAACTGCAAGACAAAGACCCAAGACAAGAAGCCAAAAGGACTCCCACTGGCCATCCACATACAGTCCCCGCTGAAACCGCTGTCCAGACTGATCAGTGCAGGGATGCTACAACCCGATCCTGGACAAGTGATCCACACTTTTCAAGGCCTTGGATGGCAGGCCAGTGGCTCGCCCACGGGAGACAAGCCTGCGCAACGTCTGAAGCATATTCTCAACCAAGTAACTGCACACCGCACCATAGTAACTCTAGTCAGGAACCAAATCCATGCAACAAACCGAATGCCAGCTCTGCCCACCATATCTAACCACTAGCGAAACCACATCCACAGGACCTAACCAGATCAGCCACACCATCACCGTTTCATTCACCCTGCATGTCCACCAATGTAATATACGCCACAATATGCGCAGGCCCCTCTGCTATGTACATCGGCCAAAACTGGACAGTCTGTACGGAAAAGAAAGGATAAATGGACACAAATCAGATATTAGGAATGGCAATATACAAAAACCTGGAGGAGAACACTTCAACCTCCCTGGACACAAAATAGCAGATCTTAAGGTGGCCATCCTGCAGCAAAAAAACTTCAGGACCAGACTTCAAAGAGAAACTGCTGAGCTTCAGTTCATCTGCAAATTTGACACCATGAGCTCAGGATTAAACAAAGACTGTGAATGGCTTGCCAACTACAAAACCAGTTTCTCCTCTTGTGGTTTTCACACCTCAACTGCTAGAATAGGGACTCATCCTCCCTGATTGAACTAACCTTGTTATCTCTAGCTTGCTTCTTGCTTGCATATATATACCTACCCCTGGAAATTTCTACTACATGCATTCGATGAAGTGTGTATTCACCCACGAAAGCTCACGCTCCAAAACGTCTGTTATTCTATAAGGTGCTACAGGATTCTGTGCTGCTTTTACAGATCCAGACTAACACGGCTACCCCTCTGATACTTAACACAGACAAAGTAACATATTATTCTTTAACTTGTTCTTGGAAATGACTTAACCATTGTAGGTGCAACTTTAAAAAATAATCACCTGGAGGCAGACAACTGGCATGGCAAATTTCAGTCAGAACAGTTTACACAATTGAAAACAGGGTCTCAATTGGAAAATGTTGAGCAACGTTAAATATAGGTACTGCTACCTGCTCCACTTAAACATTTTCTGCTCGGTCTGCACTGAGCAATAGAGTCCCTGAAGGTTTTCAGATATTAGGTATTCCTGGGTTGAATTTTGTCCCCTGTATTGTTAAATACATGTGATTCTTGTGAGAGGGTGGGAGGCATGGGCTGTAACTAGTCTGAAGATGGCATACAGCTTTAACTTTAATTGAATATGTATTCTTCTGTTAGAGACAGTAGCTGAAAACTTCAGATATGGACATCTTCAAAGCTTTACAGCAAGTTATAAATCTAGGTTCTAAACTTTGCATCTCAGTCCTACCTCCAGCTCCTCTGCCTCCTCAGTGCCTCAAGGAGCTTTGGCCATGGCTAGGAACGTATTGGATAAGAATTCATCCAGAGAAGACTGAAGAAATGCACTGGAGTATAAGTATAAGATTCTCTGGAGGAATGAAGGAAGATTATGCCTGGCCCTTCAGTTGAGGGTGTTGTGCTGTCTTTTTTTGGCAAGATTCAGAGTATCAGGGTCCTACTATTTCTGTACAGTTTTGTGATATGCAGTTAGCAGAGGTAGCCTCTAGTTTCTTTTTTTCCATTTCAGACTGGCCATAATGCAACAACCAGATGCATACACTGCACTGTGACCATGCTTTTGTCACCTCCATGTTAGTTTCTGGAGCTACTACAGTAACCCATCTGGCACAGAATATAGTATCCCACTGACACACGGTACCCCATCTGACATTGTGTACCCCATGTTCACCATTTTCATATGGCTGATATAGTCTGTACAAAGTATCCCTCATAAGGTATCAAATGAAAACTCATAATCTGCTGAATATCATTGTCTTGTTAAAATGTGTGTAAAGCTATGAGATTTTATGATGTTTGTTACTTAAACATATTGTAATTCTGGGGAATGCCAACAGACTAGCTCCTTAGACACAACAAAGGACTAACTACAGATGTTAGAAAACTGTTAACTGCTGAAACAACCATTTGCCAGCAGGACAGACTGAAAAAAAATTACTTGTCATCCCTGGTCCCAGCCAGGATGCACCCATTCTGTTCAGAGCCTGGCTGCCCCAGACTCCCCACTCCCAACACAGCTGCTGCCAAGAGGCTCCCGGTGCCCTGATGCCCCCTGGCTTCCCGGTAGTTCTGGGAGGCTCCCTCCACGTCGGTACTGCCGGGAAGCTCTCAGCTTCAGTACTGCCCCCCCTGACTGCCTGGCTTCCCGCTATGAGGAGCCTGGCTGCCTCACTTCATCTCTTGGCTGGCTTTCCACCACATCCAGGCTTCTGGTTGCGAGCTCCATGCCCAGAGTTGGGTGGCTCCCAGGTTCCTGGCACCACCGACAATAGGAGGGTAGTGTGGACGTGAGCCACAACAGTAATTACTGTGATGGCTGAAAGTCACCGCAACATAGGTCGACTTAAGATTCTAATGTAGACATGCGCTAAGAATGGAGAGTTCACAACACACAAATTAGCTCTCCTCAATTTCTGCTCACAGCAGCTACAATGCTTGAAAGAACAAAAGAAGCTTTTAGAACCAGGGGTTCTACCTGGAAGCCTTTTCAGCTAGTACGTACTGCTGTAAGGTTTTGGATGAGGGAAAAAACCCTTTTGTTTTCAAGGTCACTTAACTTGGTAAAATTGAGGACTTAGCTTGCATGTTTATTTTTTTATTTCTTGTGTAACCAATTTTGACCTTTATTCCTCACCATTTAAAATCTATCTTTCTCTAGTTAATAAACTTCTTTGACTGTTTTATCTCAACCAGTGTGTTTTTGATTGAATTGTTTCGGAGATCTCTATTCAGGTCAACCAGGCTGGTGCATATTCATTACCAGTTGTTCCAATGATGGATTATTTATGAGCTTGTGCCATCCAGTGGGCTGCTGAACAGTACAATTTGCACATTTCTGTGGGGCAAGGCTGGGACTGAGGGATATGCTGATGTCACCAAGTATCTGTTCATGAAAAGCTGGGTATAGCATTTATGTATTCAGCTGGGAGTGACTTTGCCTGCTGGTGGCTGTGAGTGAACAGAGCCTGGTCAGGTTTGCTGTTCACTAACAAGCAATGTAAAAGGTATCCCATGCTGGAGAGGTTAGGAGACACAGCTTTTCAAGTTGTACCCTGGAGAATGTCACACCCACCTCCTGAATGGGGTCTGCTAAAGTGAATACCTAATACACATGCCATGCTCGCAAGAGGGTGTGCAGTTCAATTTACAAATTGCTTGTGATCATTCAAAAAAAAAAATCCACAAGGTCTGTGTAATTCAGTTTTCTAAGAGATTACCTTTCTCCCTGGGCCCACTGTGGCAGCTGAGGTTCACCATGCTGTCTTGGACAGCACAGCCTGGGGAAGCAGAACATTATCAGTTCCATCCCCCTGCCTTTGAACACCCTTCCCTTCACTCTTCATCAGAACAAAAGTTTGAATTACAAATCATGGTGCAAGGATTTCTCATTCAGTCAGGCTTTACAATGAATATTCCTCTGAATGGATGGCTTGAATTAGGCAATTTTATATAGAAGGATGTGACATTGTGAGTCATCTAATGCCCTATTAAAGCATGTCATCTTTTGTATTATGAGCTAAATAAGATAATTGTTTCTTAATGGATACTAAGTCATAAACTGGATTCCAAAAGCATAATAGCCTTAAAAGCAAAATGTGTGGTGCCTTTGTGCCAAATCTGATGTCTTTCTAAAACATCTGATGGAAATGCTGCAGCATCGTGTATGTCCAAAGGCAAATGTGTACCACTTGATAAAGGCTAGAAACTTCAGAGCAGTCAATGCATAAAGTATTTGATATTACAAATAAAAGTGTGAAAGCATACTGTGCTACTTGTAAAATGCTGGTAATGTTCAGACAGCTTACTGACTAAACTCTACATTTGTTAATAATGCATAGCCCCTATGTAATTAAGTTCTTGTAACTGCTAGTTATCATGTCCAGATAAGTGACCTGGTTTTAGGACCTTTGCAGTCAGAATTTCTGCTTGTAAACTCTCCAGAATTTTGAAAGATGGAGCTCCTGATATTGATCTGTTGTGAGTGGGTGGATTACTTTCAAAGCTAGGTCCTCCAAGATGATGAGCACATGCTGGAGTTTCCTAATTACCGTTAACTACTATTGAGTATTAAAACTGTTTTCTTAGGTCCAAGTTTGATTTACTTAATTATATTTAATTTAGGACTGTCAATTAATTGCAGTTAACTCACATGAGTAACTCAAAAATTGTGATAAATTGCAGCTTTAATTGTACTGCTAAACAATAGAATGCTAATTGACATTTAATATATTTGCATGTTTTTCTACATTTTCAAATATATTGACTTCAGTTACAACACAGAAAACAAAGTGTACAGAGCTCACTTTATATTTTGATTAGAAATGTTTGCACTGTAAAAATGATAAAAGAATTAGTATTTTTCATTTCTCCTCATGCAAGTACTGTAGTGCAGTTTCTTTATCATGAAAGTTGAACTTACAAATGTAGAATTATATACAAAAAAACTGTATTGAAAAACAAAACACTGTAAAACTTTAGAGCTTACAAATTCACTCAGTCCTACTTCTTGTTCAGCCAATTGCTAAGACAAAAAGGTTTGTTTACCAGAGATAATGCTGCCCACTTGTTTACTGTCTCACCTGAAAGTGAGAACAGGCATTCACATGGCACTTTTGTAGCCGGCCTTGCAAGGTATTTAACTGCTAGAAATGCTAAACATTTGTATGTCCCCTCATGCTTCGGCCACCATTCCAGAGGACATGCTTCCATGATGATGATGCTTGTTAAAAAATGTGTTAATTGAACTTGTGACTGAACTCCTCCTTGGGGGAGAAATGTATGTCTCCTGCTCTGTTTTACCCACATTCTGCCATATGTTTCATGTTATAGCAGTCTCGGATGATGACCCAGCACATGTTGTTCATTTTAAGAACACTTTCACTGTTGATTTGACAAAACACAAAGAAGGTACCAATAAGAGAATTCTAAAGATAGCTGCAGCACTTGACCCAAGGTTTAAGAATCTCAAATACCTTCCAAAATCTGAGGGGGATGAGGTTTGGAGCATGCTTTCAGAAATCTTAAAAGACTAACACTCTGATGTGGAAACTACAGAAGCCGAACCACCAAAAAAAAAAAAAAAAATCTCAACTGTCTGCTGATGGCATCGGACTCATGATGATGAAAATGAACATGCGTTGGTCCATACTGCTTTAGATCATTATCGAGCAGAAACCATCATAAGTATGGATACGTTCTCTGGAATGGTGGTTGAAATATAAAAGGACATATGAACCTTTAGTGTATCTGGCACATAAATATCTTGCATTGCTCGCTACAACAGTGCCATGCGAATGTCCGTTCTCACTCTTAGGTGACATAAACAAGAAGTGGGCAGCATATCTCCTGTAAATGTAAACAAACTTGTTTGAGCAATTGGCTGAACAAGAAGTAGGACTGAGTGGATTTGTAGGCTCTAACATTTTACATTGTTTTGTTTTTCAGTACAGTTATTTTTTGTACATACGTCTACATTTGTAAGTTCAACTTTCATGATAAAGAGATTGCACTACAGTACTTGTATGAGATGAATTGAAAAATTCTATTGTTTTTTACAGTTTAAATATGTGTAATCAAAGTGAGCACTGTACACTTTGTATTCTGGGTTGTAATTGAAATCAATATATTTAAAAATGTAGAAAATATCCAAAATATGTAAATAAATTGTATTCTATTAACAGCGCAATTAATCGTGAATAATTTTTTTAATCTTGTGATTAATGGTGATTACATTTTTAATCATTTGACAGCCCTAATTTAATTATTTATTAGGTATATATATAGCACTTATCACAACGGTCAATAGCTACTTAAATCTACCATTAAAAACAGTTCGCATAGGTGCTAAAGGTGCTCAGCACCTTGCAGTATCAAGATCTTATCTAGATTTGAGGCAGACTTTTTTTTTCTTTTTAACTTCATATGTTTAAACTAAGGTACTGATCCTGCAAGCTGATGCATTCAAGCAGATAATTTCTCAAAGTTATGCATGTACTCAAGTACTGACCACCTTTGAGATTTCTTGATGAAAAGAGCTGGGTAGTATTATTGGCAAGATTGGGACCTAACATTTTAGACAAGATGTGATAAATCGGCAGTGCAAAATAGATGAGGAAAGGAGAACAAGGGTAAAAAAAATACTAGGCTGTCACTTTAGGCTGCTTTGTGCGCGTTAGCATTAAAACTATGTTGGTACAGCCATTTAATTTTACTTATTTCAATTATTTATTTGCTATTGTATTAAATATTTAGGGACATAACTCCAGCGTGACAGAGGGAACATTTAAGATCTTAGAAGAGCTGCTGGTTCTATGTACTGGAGGAATTGGTTTGCATTTTCTAGCCAAATCCTTCACTTGCCCAATGTCAGATGCAACTTCCCTGTCTAAGATAGTGTGCATGTGTGATGGTTCCTTGACTCTAGGGAACTGCAAAGGCCTTCAGTGACTGACTGCCAGGGCCTTAAATTGGCCATATATGTCAATGAAATAATGGGAAATGTTGAAATAATAATGTTGCACCATTCTATAGGCCTACAGGAGGAAAGAGAAAGAAAGGGGGTACGCATCTGCTTGATGTCAAAGCCTAGCAATTGTCAGCTGTATTAAGGTAAGGAATAACTGAGATCTTTTGAAAACAGGATGTTACTTTGGTTTAATAATTGATCACTCCCATGTGCTCTACACAGGCAGTGCTAGACAATACAGCAAACTGCAGAATAAAGCACAGTGATACAAATACACACAGAGTATTTCTATAGTATCATTTACATTAAATCAATAAAATCAGTAGAAAGTAATTTAAGGAATCATTCTCACAGCATGGTAGATGTTTCATTAAACAGTTTTTGTGCTATTTACTACTCATATCTCACTAATTTCTTTCTACACTCCTCTAAGGTGGGGGTACCATGCTTTGTGTTGTGCCTTATTTCATTAATGCTTCCTTCGCTTGATTTACCCCCCACGGTCCCACCAATAATCAAATTCCTTTCAATCTGATCCTTAGGCCTGGAGCAGTCCCACTCCCTATATGCTAAAATTCCTCCTTCAGAACCTTCCTTTGAAACCCACAACTTTGGGGTTTATAGTAGCACCTGAGCTGAGTGGAGTAGGCACAGCAAGCGCCTGACCATTAGTAGGAAAATCCTTTGAGAATAAGGGCAACAAAACACCAAATGCGTAAGAAATAACCAACCAAATGAAAGAATTAAACACAACTAACAATTCTCCTAAAAAGGTGGCAGCAGAGACACATTTAATTGGTTGGGCAGGAGCCAGGCAAAGCAATGGCTGTACAAACAGTTAGAAGAAAATGCCTCCAAGGGTAAGATTGTTGTAGAACTCACCCTTACTCTACTTTTAAAAGTCCTTAAAGGAGGAAACCAAAGCCTGTCAACAATAAAACAGAACAATATTATGGAAGAAGTCTGTACAGTTGAGAGGAAAAATAATGACCCTGAAAATTGGAGTGGGGAAGTCTGAAGGACAGAATAACTTCTTGGAGGGACAAGAACCAGTCTGAAAAAAGAAAACCAGGAAAAATTTTGAAAAATCAGTCCAGATGCAGTAAAGTCTGGTTAACTTTCCACCTGGAGCACACTAATCTGCAAAATTTAGAGGTTTTGTGATTTTTTTGTTTGTTTGTTTTAATCTACTAACAGAAAAGAGATAATGAGATACCTCCTGTTATTTGAGTGTTCTAGCCAGGAATCCACTAATAACTTATTCCAGGCAGCTAGTGAAGGACTATAGGTATGGCAAGAAAGGAGTCTTGGTAGACCAACCAGGCAACTGGGCAAATATATTCTGATGAGAATTGTGGTGTTTCCAGATTTTTAGGCTTTGCAATCCAAAATAAAAGGGGAAGTGAAATAAAACTAGGTAAACTAATAATCTATTCTGTGGTATATCCAGCTCTGAGTGTGGACTGGAAAAACAAGATGTAGGATTTTTGCAACGCCACAAGATGCCCTCACTCTCATATTTCTGAGCAGAAAACTAATCTGCCACAGCAAATTTGCAAAGTGAATAAAAGCAAAAATTTTATATTACTAAACAGGTATATTATGTTGGTGTGCTGAGGTTAACTTGAATACAATAATGAACAGAAGAGTGTAAAATGCGGGTCTGAGTGGAACCAATTGTACAGGACCAGAAAATTAAAATATCTTCTGCATTTTACAAAGCACATCAGCAAAAATTTTCAAGCTGGGCCAAAATTTCCACGTGTTTATTTCTAAGGCTAGGCACCTAAAACTGTATTTATGCACCTAAATACATGACCTGATTCAGAGCCCACTGTTACAATCTACAGAGTCATTCAGTAACACTAATTCTCTATCACAGTTGGTTTGGTCCTTGAGCCGGACCCCCAGCATTCTCCCTCCAAGAACAATTCTCATCTGCTAAAGTGACACAAATTTATACCAGATGAGCATCTGGCCCTAAGTTTTCAGATTCCTTAATTGTCTTTACAACCATAAACCAGAGAGTTGAGGTTGGAACTAGAGGTACAGATGGAATGATCATATTCTACACTATCATATCACTTACTGCAAATTTCATTTTTATGGGCTTGTCTTTACTGAACAATTAATTCCAACTGTAACTCATTTGTTGCCCCAACTTGAGTCCTGAGAACACAGAAACACCCTTAACTCAAGTTGGCTGGCCCAAGAGGGTATATAAAACTCGAATGAACACAAATCTCCAGCTGTTACTATGAATGTTCTGTAGTGTGGATGCAGAGTAGTTCCACATCAGTGCCAGTAGTCCTCCAATGCCTTCCCGTGATTCCCTTGCCCTCAAAGGACATATGAATTATCCCACAACTCACTCGGAAAGAACATATAGAGCAGCTAGGCTAGGGGAGCTCTTCCCAGAAGTCATATGACCACCGACTAGTGAGTTTAGCACCAAAGTGGAAACAGCAGATCAAGAGTTTTTTTTCAAATGTGGCCTCTCTCAGTCGAGCCAGTCGACCTTGAAAGGAGTAATTCAAGTGCAGGTAACTTAGGTTAACTCTGCAGTGAAGACATATATCCTATATGGTGTACTACTAGAACTGAGTGAAGTATTGACAGCAAACTCGTCTTGACAAATTGACTGGAGCCCCTTTTTCTGTTAAACTATCTGAAAACTGGTTTTGATTTTCAACAATATAGGCATGGAAACTATGTGCGTGATTTATGTGGAGCTATTTGTCCATGAATTGGGTGCAAGTTGTTAATCACAACTAATATACACTATTTGTATTTGACGACTAATGTGATACAGTGCTTTACCTAAGTCACACGTTCATGCTTTTCCCTGGTTGGATGAGATCCAAACTCAAAGAGCTTTCATGATGACTGTTCAAACTCTTCTGGGGAGATACTCATGCAAATATAAAATTGCATAAGTATTCACAACATTTTCTTGATGCACACATTCTGCAAGCAAATGTACATTCATATTAATAGTTGAAATGAAGCTGTGTATGGAGTTGTGAATATAAAGCATATTAACATGAATGAATTGTTTATGAATTTTTTTTGTTTTGTTTGAAATTTTGCCTAGTTGGTGTATAAGTAGATTCCTTAATATAGAAAGAAACAGTGCTATGATCATATACCATAATTCTCATTAATAGTAATGGAAGTTCAATTAATTATGGTAAGAGTGAATCCTTAAAAAAAATTTCCTCAAATATTTTGTACACTATTAAAATACAGTATTCAAAATTGTTTATAGAAGTTCCAATTTCATGCTGAAAAAGCAATAAGCTGATGGTTTGGCATTCAGCAATATTCTGTAATTTGTTTCTAGTGTGCACCCATACAGAACTTTATAATGCTTCACTGAAAGCTTTAATAGAAGCTTAATAAAACAGAAGGTCTCTGGATAGATAGATAGAGAAGAGATGACTCTGAGGGGGAACAATAGAAGAGCGGCACAAGAGCTAGCAATCGTCAACTCCATCAGCTCAGGATTAAACAAAAACTGAATGGCTAGCCCACTGCAAAAGCAGTTTCTCCTCCCTTAGTGTTCACACCTGAACTGACAGAAGAGGACCTCATCCTTGCTGATTGAACTACAGTTATCTCTAGATTGATTCTTGCCTGCATATTTATACTTGCCTCTGGAAATTTCCACTACATGCATCTGATGAAGCGACTATTCACTCACGAAAGCTTATGCTTCATTACGTCTGTTAGTCTATAAGGTGCCACAGGACTCTTTGATAGTTTTTACAGATCCAGACTAACACGGCTACCCCTCTGATACCTTCAGCTGTGAAGAATCACAGGGAAAAGGCAGAGGTAAAGACTGGAGAAGTGGAGTGAATAAGTGAGTCTTAAAGTTTTTAGATTGCTAGGACTACAACTTTGAATTGGATTCTGGCATGGACAGGTGTTTACCAATGTGATATACATACTGCTCAACAGCCATGACCAAACTATAGGACACAAACTGGAAACAAGACACACTATAAAACCAATACTTCAAGATCTGTAAAATCATTTGTGATGCAGTTCTGTTTTCATTTTTCATTTCTATAGTAGGATACTTAAATCGTACTGTGCTATCTCAATTACATGTTTCAGCACATTTTATAGTACTCTGACATGTCTCAAACCTCTCTTAATGAAGAGTAGTTGAGAATATGGAACATTTCCATTTTTTCTGGAATGATAGGGTGGCCTACTGTCCATGATCTAGACTCCAAGATTAGGAAATCAGGATTCAGGTCTCCCATAACAAAGTTAATGGCAGCAAAAAAAAAAAAAAAAAAGACAAGAATGAATTTAAAGCATGACTAAGAATTCCAGCAGAGGTAAATTAAAAATAAGAGCAAACTCTGCAAATGTTTAAGACACTTGAACAGAAGCTATGTAAGAATGGAAAGGACTGTCTGAGTTAAAGACGAATGTTGGCAAATTCAGACACTTTTATTGAAAACACCTCATGATCTTTTTCTGTTATGGTTTTCACCAAAAAATTAATCTGGTGCTAAATTAAAGTAATTAATAAAGGTTAATAATGTTATAATCACGATTGTCCTGTTAATATGTATAATTTCATGTTCTGCATGATTTTTTCTTTTTTTTTCATTCCAAAGCTCTGGGCAGTTAGCATATTTGTTCCCTATTTCATGTAATGAACATAGCTGCAAAACTGGCTTATTTATGAGTTGGTAATCCTGCCACTCTTAGTGTGTTTGTTTTGCTTTTAAGAACTAAGATTTATTAACTCTATTAAATGCACTTAAAGGTGAAAATCTGTAGTGGCATCCTGAAAAAGCAATAACAATATTTAGTTCTTGTTAAGAAAGAAAACAATATTAGTCATTTGTAGTCATATTTTTTATCTTATTTTATTAATCTTATATTTGCTGAGTGTTTCATATTTTTTACCATCTGGTTTTAAGTCTTCAACAGTTCACTTAAAGAACTGGTATATTTCATTAATAGGCCATGAAGAATGTTTTATATGTAAACTAAGTGATTTAGTTTTGCCTCTTAAGGTGTAGCTGATACTTCCATTATAGACCCGGGTTTGGTTGATATATCTTTGCCAAACTTTAGCTGTGTGTGTGTGCTGTGTGTGTGTGTGTGTGTGTGGTGGTGTGGTGTGTGAACTTAGCGGAAAAAATTCTGCTAGTTTCTGTTTCCCTCTGTTTTTCATGGTAGGTTAGCTGATACACCGTTCATACTCGTAATCATATTATGTAAAAACTTCTGAGCCATTTAATTGATGAAACCCTATTGTAATACATTTAGATGGATATGAAAACCAAATGCAGGTTTTTATTTATATTGCGAATGAATACTGAGTTTCCAGATGATAAAACATCAGTTATCCTCTAAATGGTTATAGAGTCTAGCAGCATGTGTGACAGATTTCTATCTCTGCATTGTTTTTCCTATATTTAATGAACATTTCAGGTTTTCCATAGACTTGTCATATTTGCTGCTTGAACTAAAATACCAACATCAGGTACTGCCATAATGAGTTGCAGCGTTAATAAGTGGTCATATGTAATATAACATTGTGTCTCATTCACGTGTTCAATCAGCGGTACTGTAAAATGTTTGTGTATTGCCAGTTGATAATCTACTCTTCTCAGTGTCACTACTGTCAATGTTTATATTTTTACAGCTCCAAGGTGATACCATTGCATCTTGATGCGTAATTACATACCAAGCAGAACCGAGAGACTCATACGGTCGAGAAGGGACAACTAACACACCACAGAAGGCAGGCCAACAATTATCCTGACCCGATTTAACAGTTTATAACTACCGACCCATTGCTGAAGTCTACGTGAAATGCGGACTTGGCAAGGATTGAAGATTTTGAAGAATGTTAGGATCCTCAAGCGTCGCAGTGGTATTTCCGGAGGCCGGGGCAGTCAATGCGACATTGAAGACCAGACCCCATCCGCACGCTGATTCAGGAGAGAGAGGCGAAAAAGCCTCCAGGGCCCATGCCATATCCCACCGAGGAGGGAAAATTCCTTCCGGACGCCAAACTAATGGCGGCGCTAACCGCTGAAGCAAGTGGCAGTGAGGCCTGCACCCAAGGGCCAGACTTCAAGATTAAGAATATTCTTCGGCGACGTATCTCAGTTCACTTCACACGTACCAACATCCTCTCAGCTTGTCACAGACCAGTTGCACGGACGTTAGACTGCCGATATATCCAACCAAATCAAGTTCGACCCAATTACATCTAAATTCAACTCCCGCAGATACATTGAGGCAATCCGCCACTCCATAATATCGTTTAAGCTTAGTTTAAGAGCCAGACTAGGCTTGTTGGGCCCTTGCCCACTATTCCTCAGGACTCTGTCTCCAGAACTTCACTAAGCCGCCACACTGTCATATTGTCAGCCGTATCGGATCACCTAAATTATAAGATCTGAAGACTTGTCGCTTAATTAGATGGCACAGATTGATTGCTGAGACCCATCTTGGGTGACCTAGCGTGCTCTTACATAGTAGTGCAAAGACCTATCCAAATAATCTGCCTATTGCCCCTCCTGCGGCACCTCCTAACCGTTTAATATTCCCTCTCAACTGATATACTTGCTTTATTTCATACGAAGCTATATGCATTATCCTCTCCGCGCGTAGGCTTTTTATTGAGCAAGGTCTCAGAACACAGCCAAGCTCTTTAAGTCTCCTTCATAAGGCAGATTTCCATTCCTCGGATCACCTAGTAGCCCGTCTCTGAACCTGTTCTAGGTTTTGAATTCATCCTTCTTAAACATGGACTCCAGAACTGCCACATATGCCAAGTGGGGTCTCACCAGCGCCGATATAACGGCTCTACACCTCCTTCTCCCTTGCTGGAAATACGCTCGCCCGATGCATCCTGAAACCGCTTTGCTTTTTAACAGCCATATCCATTGGGCGGCTCATAGGTCATGCCCGCTAATCAACCATACCCCAAGGTCCTTCTCCTCTCCGTCGTTTTCCAACTGATGCGTCCCCAACGGTTATCTAAATTCTTATTATTAATCCCTAAGTGCATGACCTTGGCATTTTTTTCACTATTATTATTCACCTATTACTATTAACTTCCATGTTACAAGTGGTCGCAGATCTTCCTGAATATTCCGGTCCTTCTCCGGAGCAAACCCCAGCTCGGGTCATCCGGAACTTATTAACACATTCCCGCTCTTTGTGCCAAGGTCCAGTAATAAATAGGTTAAATAATAAAGATCGGTCCCAAAACCGATCCTTGAGGGACTTCCGCTAGTAACCCTTCCAGCCTGACAGTTCACCCTTCAGTAAAGACCCGCTGGAGTCTCCCCTTACCAGTTCTTCCATCCACCTTACAACTTCATATTTTAATCCCCATCTTTTCCAATTTAAAACTAACGTTCCCACAATGCGGAACGGTCAAACGCCTTACTGAAATGAGGTAAATTATGATCTACCGCATCTTCCTTTGTCTAAGTATATCCGCACCTTCTAAAGAAGGAGATCAAGGTTGGTTTGTGCACGATCTACCTTTAGTAAATCCATGTTGCAATTCGTCCCAATTACCATTGACCTCAATGTCCTTAACTACTTTCTCCTTAAAATTTTTTCCAAGACCTTACACACGAACAGACGTCGAAGCTAACAGAGCCGTATATTAGCCGGGCTCACTTTTATTACCTTTCTTAAAGAATAGGAGACTACGTTAGCAAGTCTCCAGTCGTACGGCACAACCCCCGAGTTTAACCCGATAGCTTAAAAATTCTCGCTAACGGGCTCGCAATTTCACGCGCCAGTTCCTTTAATATCCTCGGGTGGAGATTGTCCGGTCCCTCCGATTTTGTCCCATTAAGCTGTTCAAGTTTGGCCTCTACCTCAGATGCGGTAATATCCACCTCCATATCCACATTCCCGTTTGTCATCCCTCATTTGTAAGAAATAAGAAAAAAGGTATTAAGCAACAACAAGAGATCATGCTGAGAGATGGCCTTTAAGAAGGCTAATTTGCTATCTAAGGGCATGATACAAAACCCTTAAAGTTAATGGAGGTCTTTCCATTGACTTCAGTGGGTTTTGGATGAGGCCCTAAATGGTTTTGCTTCAGAGTTTTGCATGACTGAAATAAGGCACACCAAATGCCCAAGTAATGCTGGTATTCAACAGCATAAGCACTAAAGTCAAATTCTTTGCTTAGTACTTTTAGCTATGATTGGTTGGAGATAGAACTGAACAGTGTTGGCCAACATTAGAGTTTTGGAAGGAATATAAATACTGATGATACAGGGTGAGAGGAAGGTCTAATGGTTAGGGTGCTAACTTGGGACACCTAGGTTCAAATTTCCAGTGTGACTTGAGGTAAGTCGTTTAGTATCAGTGTGCTTCCCTTCTCAATCTGTAAAATGGGGATAATACTTGGTAGCATGAGAAGAAATACATTAAAGTATGAGTCTGAGGTAGGGGACATATAAGTAGCATAAATAAGGGGGATTTCTTTTTAACCCCTACAGTTAGGGGATTTTTTTGTTTGCGGGAGGGGAAGTTGCATCTTCCTCTGAAGCATCTTGTATTAGTCACTATCAGAGACAGAATATTGGACAAGGTGGCTCTCTGGTCAGAACCTGTATGGCAATTTCTGTTTGAAGTGTCCAAGCTGTTGCCTTTCTCCCCAGCCATAAGATTCCGTGGAAAGGGTGATTAGTCAGGGAAAAAGCAACTAATTCATGGAAAACTTAGTGTTGTTATTAGTTTATCTCCAGAGTCAGTTCATCAGGGTAGTCTGAACTCTTAACTGAGTAGATGAGTTAAGGAAGGGACCACACCTGAATGTGTCAAAGCCTTCTGTTGCAATAAATAAAAAGCTAAAATCCAAAACAAAATTCCTTCTGACAGAAGCTGCAGCCTGTGTCAGGAGTGAAAGTTAAATAAAAGATGGATGTCTGAAACCAAAATGGTGCTTCGGCCTCTGGGACACAATGCCATTTTTGCTGTGTGGTCTGTAGTTAAAAACACAGACATCTTTGTCCCAGAGAAACGGTTTGTTCTTCAAGAACACAATTTTTTTTAACTGTACACAAGACTTAGGTAGGGTCAGGAAAAAGCCACACTCACAAGACCTTATTGTGAAGCCCCTGATTGGGCATAATGTTTCATATTTTGAATTCCCTCGATGACAGCATAGATTAATACAAAGAAAACATGCCAATGGGAAAAACAGATTACTATTACTGTAAGGAAATAAGATTTTTAAAAGTAAACAAATAGCTTTGAAAGGCTATATTAGTTTGATATGGGCTACTGTTCTAGCACTGGATGGAACACCAAAGATAAAATAAGAACGTACTTAACCTGTTGGCTAAAACTGAAAATTAATCTTATTATTTGAGTTTCTTTGTTTTGGAGGACTGGGAAACAGTCAAGTTTTTCCTTATTTATACATTTTCTTGTTATTTTGAACATTAGAAGAAGAAATGCCTAAATAAAACAAGATAGGCCTGTTCTCATATTTAATTCCATTTTACCTGGAAATACTAAATCTCACAGAAGAAACTATTCTTATGTCATTTCCAGTCCAATGATGCAGACTTAAGAACTCTGGATAGTGCAGAGAATTTCACCAGTTCTTCACACCTAAAGGTTTCCTATCAGTAATCCCACACACACATCCACCAGTAAAAACTCTATCACTGACCACTACACAAACAGCTATTATGTCTACACTTACGTATTCATCCCACAAGTCTGATTCATCAAATGCATAAAAAATCTCTCATACCCTGCTTTCGTTCATACAAATATTGTACAAATCTTTGTTAGTATAACAAACCATCGAAAAAGCAAAGCTACTGTAACAATTCCAGACTAAACATCATGCACTCGCAGCAATCTTTTTTCCCCTGAGCAAAATAATTCCATGCAACCCTTCTAAGATATATCTCATTAGACAAAAAGCTCTGTTATGAAAAATCCTAAATCTTATGCAAGATAATAACTGTCCCTTATGTGAGAACATCAATTGTTGTTGTCACAAACCATTACAGTTAGTAATACAGAACAAATGTGTATATAAACCTACTTATACAAGCAATGCTCTGTGTAAACCATATTTTCAATTCTCCATATGTTATATAGAGTAGTAATCACTTCTCTAGATAGCACGTAGAACAAGGCACGTATAACACTAACAGAGCTACAGCAATAGGTTTAAAATTAGTATGCTAGTGGTCAGCAAGAAATTGTTTAATTGGTGGAGGGGAGTGTGTGTGAGTGAAGAACTGGGTGTTAAGGTTATATATAACCTAGCTTTCCCTTTCTTCACTTCCTACACTTAACATTAAACTGTCATAAACAGATAGCTAAGGGTTAATGTCTCTTTCACTTGGAAAGGGTTAACAAACAACACCTGACCAGAGGACCAATCAGGAAACAAGATACTTTCAAATCTCAAGGGAGGGAAGCCTTTGTTTGTGATTTTGGGGTTTGGCTTTGTTCTCTCTTGGTCCTGGACAGGACTAGAGGTGAAACCATTTCTGCAATCTCCCTGCTACAGTCTCTTATCTATTCAGAATAGTGAGTAAGTAAAAAGGCGGTTATAGTCTTTTTTTCTTTGGTTTCTTTCCAGCAAACTACACTTTGCACATAAATATTTTAAATTGTATTTTTTCTTGGATAAGGCTGTATCCATTTTTTATAAGCTAACAGACCCTGTAAAATTTATCTTGATTACAGAGACAATTTATGTTTCCTTCTTTTATTAAAGTTTTCCTTTTTTTTAGATCTAATTGATCTTTTGTTATCTTGTATAAGACACCAGGGAATTGTGGGAGAAAGGAAAGACATGGGGAGGGAAACGGCTCTCTGTGTTCTCTCTCTCTACGGAAGAAGAGGGGGGAAGAAAGTGGGTTATTTCCCTTTGTTGTGAGACTCAAGGAATCTGAGTCTTGGGGTCCCCAGGGAAGGTTTTGGGGAGACCGGAGCTAATCAGGGGCTCCACCCAAAGTCCTGATTGGTGGCAGCACTACAGGATCTAAGCTGGTAATTAAGCTTAGAGGATTCATGCTAGTATCTCATTTCTGGATGCTAAGGTTCAGATTTGGGAAAGAATACTATGACATAAACGAACATAGATTTTATTGAAGGGGGGGAGTGGAGATAGAGAGAACGAATACCCTCCATTTTAAAAGTGATCCAATGTTAGCCTTTTCAAACATCACAGTGGTAGTTTGGATCCAGGCATATAGGGGAAAGTGCCAAGAGGGAGTCTGGGGGGGTGAGATTGTCATGGAGCCATGCTCTCCAGTCTCAGTTTACATGTCTGATGGATTTCTAAAATCTCTCAGCATTGGTCTAACTCTTTTCTCACTGAAGTCAATTGATCAACCCTTTTGAAAACCCATGCTTCTAGTTTTTGCATAACCATAGTGCTCTATGTTCTGACTTCTCTCATGCCATCCTAATGCCCCGCACCTTTCCTGTTTCGCGCCGTGTTTCCTAAGGCTCTTCTACACCCACTTTTGATCTGCTGTTCTGGGGAGCACTGTTCTCCAGTCCAGGTTTATATGTAAATATTTTATGTACATAAAATATGCCACATAAACCTTGAAAACAGTGCTCCCTTGCCCCAATGCTTCCTAAACCCTTCACTGCCATTCCTCCAGACTCCACCAACCTCCTTTCTTCCCCTTTCCAAGCATCTCTTTTTCTTGCCAATCCAGAATACCTCCATTATGAGTATGAGAATCTATCTTCCATACTGGACTCATGCCTGCACCCTCCCACATAGTCTCCTTTCTTCCCACAACCCATTCCAATGACTCAGTCCATCAGCTGCTGTGTCACAGTTTGGCTCCAGGTCAGTTTATTGTATAAATGTATTTTGGTTTGCAGGCAAAAAACAGCTCTTCATAACTTTGTATTCCATACCTAATCTGTCACCTGATTTACTAGTAACATTTCTCCCTGTTATGGGAACAAAACTATTCTGGAATTTTGAACATATAAGGTGCTAATGAAGCTAAAAAAAAATCTTTAAAAGTGAAGGAGGGGGAAACTTTGAAAACACATTGGGCAAGTTCGTAGGCTAGTGTATTTTGCCATAGTCCCATTAATGGAGCTATGCCTTGTTTGCATCAGCTGAAGAGCTATCCTCCATCTTAAAAACTCCTTGTGGGACACTTCTGTGACGTTTTGAAGAAAAAATTCTAGCCTGGGATGCAAGATAACATGAAATTTTGAGGAGAATTTCTTACACTTCTTTTTTGGGGGAGGAGGGGGGCAGTGGTAGATAGCATGGGAATTGTTGAAAATCCAACTATAATTGGACTATAATGTAATTATAGAGAGCCTGAGTCACCTCTACAATGCTGTTGAGCTCATTAATTACATATAGTGTGTTGAGCTGTTTTCTTATTCCTGCCACTATTTTTATTTTGCAAAGATGAGCTATTCCTTTTGTTATTTAAACTGAATGATTTTCCCACTCTGGATGAATCATCGAAAACAAACACTTTGTACTACAGTTCTTCTCAAATGTGTGCAGTCGTCTTGTCACAGTAACTTATGTTTTAATTTTATAAAATAACTATCTGCAGACAAGTCCAGAGTAGAGCAGGTGGATTTAATTCTCAGATGTTCAAATATAGGGTTGCGCAGACCCTACAAGTTCAGTTTTGAGATTTTGACAATGGACCAGGCACATCTGCTGAGCAAGAGGGTGGATTCAAACTAAATTGTTTGCCAAGATGTGCTTCAAACTGAATTCAAACAGAGTTCAAACCCAGGCTCATCAAAATTATTTTTCATTGCAAATGTTCATGCAGCCCTTGTCAGTAGTCTTCTGCAAGATGGAATAGATTAGGTCAGATCCTCAGCTAGTATAAATTGACAACTCCATTGGCTTCACATCAGCTGAGGTTTGGTCCTGCATGTTATTAGTTCCAGTTGCTCTGCCACTGATACCAAAGAACTGGTGGTTAGGGCATTAGTTTAGCACTTGGGAAGCCTCAGTTCAAGACTGTATATTGCAAATCACTTGATCTCTGTATCCTATCCATAAAATAGGGGTAATAGTACCTCTCAGGGGTGCTGTAAGGGATAAATGCATAACATGCTTCTCAGGCACTTAGGTAAGGATGGGGGCAGGGGCAGCTCTAGTTTTTTTGCCGCCCCAAGCACAGCAGGCAGACCCCGGTCCCACAGATTTGGCGTCATACCTGCAGCAAGTCTGCCGGTCCTGCGGCTTTGGCGTATCCACCACCGAATTGCAGTGGCATCCGTGGGACCGGCGAACCTCCCACAGGCAAGCTGCCAAAGGCAGCCTGACTCCTGCCCTCACAGGGACCAGCAGGGCGCCTCCCGTGGCTTGCCGCCCCAGGCACGCACTTAAAGCACTGGTGCCTGGAGCCACCGCTGGATGGGGGGGCATATAGGTACCTAAAAAAAGACCAATATAGCATCTCTCAACTTAAAGGATCCTACCAGTGGTCTGCAAACTTCAGTTCTGAATAAAAATCACTTCACCATTAAGCAGTACCTACTACTGAAATGGAGGATGTTATATACAGCACTGCATAATATCAGGTAGTGGAGACTGGGGCTGTCAAGGTTCCTTCCCCACTCTGAACTTTAGGGTACAGATGTGGGGACCTGCATGATAAGCTCTAAGCTCAATTAACAGCTTAGGTCTGGTCTGGCTGCCACCACCCCCAAGCACTACTTTTTTCTCTGGGTAGTTTTGAGGGACTTTACCAATTTCCTGGTGAACACAGATCCAAACCCTTGGATCTTAAAACAAGGAGAAATTAACCATCCCCTCACCAACTCCTGGTGGATCCAGATCCAACCCCCTGGGATCTAAAAAACAAGGAAAAAAATCAAACAGGTATTAAGAAAAAGGCTTTTAATTAAAGAAAAGAAAGGTAAAAGAAAACCCTCTAGGAGAGATTAGCATACCAGCTACTCTCACAGACAACAGATTCAAAACACAGAGGATGTTCCCCTGAGCAAAAACTTACACCAATGAAAATACTCAAATATCCAATTTGATTATTCCTCTAATTGCATAAGACAGGTTACAAAGAAATAAACATAAACTTATTTCTTCCTTTCTAAAACTTACTGTTCTGATAAGAGGCTGATTCCTTGATCTTTTTCACTCTGGCTGAAACTGAAAAACTGACTAAACAAAGGAAACTTCCCTCCTTGCTTTTGAAACATCTTGTTCCCCCATTGGTTCCTCTGGTCAGGTGTCAGCTAGGCTAAGTGAACTTCTTAACCCTTTACAGGTGAAAGAGGCATTAACCCTTAACTATCTGTTTATGACAGGGGCTAATCACATCCTGGGTTTTTTTTAAGTCATGGGATCTTTTACCTTTTTGTCACCTTGCAGTCTCATCTGAAAGGCACAGTAAAGCTAGAGTTGGTGGGGGGAAATGTTGACAGAATTTTTAAAATAATTCTAGAAACTTTTCATTAATGATAAACATTTGGACACTTACATTCAATTCAGACAGATGAACGGTGCCCCACTAGCAAGGGTGCTGGGGATGCAGTAGTACCCCTTGACTTGAAGTAAGAATACCAACCAAATGCCTCAAGGCTTTCTTCAGTGGCTTTCAGTGCCTCCACTATGGAATTATTTCCGTACCCCTGCCTGGTGGGATTTAAAATGGTGCTTATTGCTGTTTAGATTGTTAGTGCCAAAAATGTGCTCATCATGTTTCCGTATGTTCAAGACAACACATTCCCAAAGAGTTTATAATCTACAATGATGGTGTTTAATAATATTTCTCTTAAGTTTTATGACCGTTAGGTATGATGGTTCTGGGGACCTTAATGATATGCCTAAAACTAGATTAAACTAGATACTCAGAAACAGACTTTAATCTTCGGAGAAGTTAGATTTTTGAAAGGTTTTTTGTCAGAGCTCAGGATATATATATTATAAGCCAGTACTATCTTCAACATTTTATTAATGTTTGTATAAAGAAAAGAAAATCTACAGGTCGTGGCAAATGACCTTAATGTTGTGTTTTGCAGTCTTTTATTACCTTTACTTAATATTCACAGGTTATGACTTATGGTAGCTAATGTTCTCATGGTATTTATTTGGATATATTAAGTCTGGATGATAAATGATGCCCAGGCATTTGTTGCTTTAATCTTTATTTATATGCCCTGATTTTAGACATAATGAACATAAAAAAACTCAAGCTTTTTTGTACAGGAGGAGTGATTTGATAGAAAATATCATTGGTACTTTCCACAATTCTTTATCTCCTTCATAAAACAATGTTAACAAGATTTAAGCTGTCCCTGAAAAGGGATAAGGATATGAGGTCTCTTCTTCAATCACCTATGTGTTCTACACGAGATCACAGATTTTCATGTAATCTAAAATATGCTTTGAAGTACAGTAGGACCTCAGAGTAACTCACACCAGGGTTACAAACTGACTGGTCTACTACACACCTCATTTGGAACTGGAAGTATGCAATCAGGAAGCTGGGGAGGGGAGCAAATACACTACAGTTCTGTGTTAAATGTAAACTACTAAATAAAAGGGATTATTTTTTTAAAAAATGACGAGTTAAAGAAATTGTTTCTGTGTTTGTTTCGTTTAAATTAAGATGGTTAAAAGCAGCATTTTTCTTGTACATAGTAAAGTTTCAGAGCTGTATTAAGTCAATGTTCAGTCAATGTTCAGTTGTAAACTTTTGAGAGAACCATAACATTTTTCTCAGTCATGAACAACCTCCATTCCCGAGGTGTTTGTAACTCTGAGGTTCTAAAAAGTGGGTTCAGTGTCTACCCTTACCCCTCAAAAGCTACCTGCCTGCTGAATGTTAACTACTTCGTTACCTTCTGGATTAATGATACCAAACCCTTGAGGTCGTTTGTTCCAGACAACTTTTTGTTAACAAGAATGAATAAGCTCCTATTGAACTCATCAATGCTACTGGGTTTTTTTATTTAATTAATACAGAAAAATCATTATCTAGGATCAAACTTTCTCTCCACGTTTATTGGACTACTCATGGACTAAAGTACTATTCGGTGCACACTGAAGTATCAAAATATGGTTTGCCAAAATCTTAATGTGAATAAATAAATATGCAAAACTGCATCTGTGTGGGTTCAAACAGATGTAATGCATAAGCTTAAAACTACAACTCTTCCAGTTTATACCAGCACTTTTAAATGTATTGTGAGCAAACCAATTGTTTTGCCTTCATTACTAGTCAAGCCTTTGATTATTAAAACAAGATTCTAAACATCTGTAACCCTTCTGCCCCTGTGAGTTGGCAGCAACAACGGCCGGGTTCAGTATCCAGGGGCTCCTTTTCAATAACAATACAAAACCGGCTCGAGCCCCCACCCAGTGACCTGGGACAATTACATACCACCCCCTCCAGCTGCCTCTAGGAGGCAATACTTCCCTTCTCGCAAGCATGGAGTCCGAGTGTAGCAAAATCCTTTTAATAAAGGAGGGAAACAATGCGGCATTATGTTAGGGAAACACCACAAACAGGATTATAACACAAACCATGAGCAAAAGACCCACCTCCAAGTATGTTTGGCAATGTCCTTTTCCCCTCAGGCTCTTAAGTCCAAATCACCCCAAAGTCCAACAACCCAAA
Source organism: Chelonoidis abingdonii (assembly GCF_003597395.2). Lineage (NCBI taxonomy): Eukaryota > Metazoa > Chordata > Testudines > Testudinidae > Chelonoidis > Chelonoidis abingdonii. Next base: position 227,602,619 of record NC_133770.1, read on the forward strand.
AGTCTCTGTCCCTGGTCAGTGCCACCCCAGAGTTCAAAAGTTCATCTGCAGAGTTTTGCTGCCCCCCAGCCTGGATGGAATGGGGGGGGGCATGCAGGGTGTTAAGGAGCACCTTACGTGAGCAAGGCCGACTGCCCCGTCTCTCCGTGGAGGTCTGCTGCAGCCTTCACCACGAATGGCCTGCTCCACCAGCCGCTCCGCTCTTCCAGCCGTTCTGCTCTGCTCCGCTTATCCAGTCGTCCCTGCAAACCGCTCCGCTCCACTCTGCTCTGCTCACTATTCCGTGGGCTGCCCCAACCATCCCACAAGCTGTTCCGCTCCACCAGCCATCCCATGAACCACTCCAGCTTTCCCCACAAACTGCTCAGCTCCACTCCACTGTACTGGCTCGCTGCTCCAACCATCCTGCAAACTGCTCTGCCAGCTGCTTAGCAGTATATCTTCAGGCTCCCCCACTAGTTAATACAGCACTCAGTGATCTAAGCTCAGTAGTTTTAGCTCTTTTAGTGATTTCAGCTTGTAGTAGGGAAGCCACAGTGCCGGTGCACTACTGGCCCAAAGTGAATTCAGCTCAGCAGTCTCTAGCTAGACTCCTAATAGAATCAAAATTAGCTCTACTAGTTAACAGTGGAGAAAGAAAAGGAGGTACAATTAGTGTGCTGGGGCCCATACCATCAGGTACACACACCTATCCCCAACCTCTCTCAGTTCACTGGGTTTTGGCACCCATGTCCCTTGTCTACCGAGTGCTCTTCACTTGATGGTGAGATTCTCTGTCATAAGGCAGTTTCATAGTTCCTCATTCACATAATCAGGGTGACAACACTTTATTCCTCCTGCCCCAATAACAAAGAAATTGGGGATCCCACAGCTGTCAAAGTAACCATTTTAGGCTGCCGTGGGCTATGCTAGCTGGGATGGGCGTGCCTATGCAAACACTATCAGTCCCTGAAACTCTTTTCCACACTCACCATAATTCACCACCAGATGTCAGGGTACAGCTCATCCTGACTCTGCTTACACATCCAATTTTCTTCTTGATGTTTTTGCTGTTTAGTTTTTTTGTACTCATTCTAGAGAGGGAAAATCAGTGGAGTCAGTTTCCCAGTCAGGCTTATTCTCCGCCCCCCAAGGACCACAAGTTAGGCATCTAGCTTCTTTGTTCCTCAGAAATCTGTCTGACATTCAATACTGCATCTAAATGTTTGGGTCGCCAGAGAATATTCATTTGTTTAGAATACTAATTTCCTTAGACTTTTTATTTTAATTCATGGAAACAATTTAATCACCTTTTAATTTAATCACCATTACTTCTTCAAAATGCAAGTTTTGTCAAGTTACATTCATCTTAGTCTTGTTTCACTCCAAATTAACTACCTCTCAACCCAGTCTTTAAGTGGAAAGGATTCCTGTAGTTCAATTTATAACAAAATACCAAATGAACCACATCCTCCTCCTGATGCTTACTAATAACTGGGTATAGTAATCAATCATTCTTTACAATCATTTTTTAGCATTACATATCAATACCAGTTGAGAAAATGTTTAAACAGATGTATCTACACTAGTGACAGGCAAACCTCAAATAGCTTGGAATTTCCATTCAGGTAAGTTCCAAGAGTCTGCATGTTTGTCTGAACTATTTGGACCTCTTTAATCTGTAAAGCTGAGTAAAGGAAAACTATGAGAAGGTTTCTTCTGTTGTTTTGAAACTTAAAGCATCTAACAAGAGCCAGAAAGTATGGAAGTGTTTGAAAAGCTAATTTTTTTTTTAAATTCCAAGTTTGGTTAAATTTTGGATCAGTCTAAGAATTATTTCACCCTTCCCTAGTCCTAGGTGTGTTACGCAGGGTTTTAGAACTCAGGACAGTGGTAATTTAACTTTTTTTAGGCCGTGTTAGGAATAAATTAATGGGGACACAGCTTTTATTATCTGATAAAAATTTTTATATCAATCATTTACCTAAAACAACATTTTTATTAGGTTTTAAGCACATACACATATATGCTATAAGATTAGAGCACTCCAAATATAGTCACCCAAAGTCTGAGATGGTTTTGAGTGATCACCAGCTGCGCTTCCGGGGCTCTTTTTCTGTTAGCTGATGAGGAGATTAGGAGATAGCTTCTTGCCCAAAGAAAAACTTTTTTGGACTGCTTTGAGGTATATATTTTTATTTAATTTTTTTTGTAGTTTAGTTTTTTATAAAATATATAATTTATAATATTTTTAGTGGGTTATTAATTTTTAGCTTCAATAAATTGCTTATTAGCAAAACATTTTTAGTATTTTTAGTTATTACAACAATAAAATTTATTAGGAGTATTTAGAAATAAGTTTGCTATTTACTTTTTTTTATTTTTATTTGCAAAGCTGTAACTTCAGCAGTTTTGCCTTGCATATGAGAGCCCTGACAATTATTTTTCGCTATGTTGTGTTTTGCTTTTAATTAATGGTGGCTCTAAATACACCCCAAATGGCTGCGGATTATTTAGGTCAAATTTTGGGGTTACACTCCCCTCCTTGTGAAAGTCATAATTTTTTTTTTTTTTTAACTATTAGAACCTTCATTCATACACAATGAGTTTAATTGGTTGCTAGCAAAAGGCCCTAGCATAGGCTCAAGAGTTTCAACCAAGACCAAGCAATAATTTTCTCACTGGCACTCTCTTTTTACCCTGGATTTTTCCAGTAGAGACCAATCCTCATGGACTTGTTTTGGGGGAGTACTCACGATCTGCAGAAACACTGGCTTTTCAACCAATTGATATTTCTCCTTATCCAGCATACCAGTGCTAGGAATAAAGCCACCAATGTCACATGAAACATCAGAATCACTAAAATTGGATGTAAGACTAAATTAAAGATTCCTGTTGCTGTGGGGGACTATCCCAACAATGTCTCCCACCATTTGTGTTTTGAATTTCTGCTAACCCTTTTAATTACTTGTTTAAATTTATTGGTAGAATAATGGACCACAACCATGATCCTGTACGCTTCCTGCATCTAAATAATTCCGTGACTGGGTGTGCTTAAATAATATTTTTGCAACACTTAAATTTATTTTAATGGGTACAGGCATTTTATAAGAGTCTCTGAGGTGTATTTTATTGTTAATTTATTTGTATTATAATTTAGGTATTTACAATTGAAAATTACATTTAATAGCTACAATATGACAAAAACACTATTTGGGGGGATTATAGGTTATATTGTGCACAAAATTATGAGCATTGGGTACCAACTTTTAAGACATACACAGCTGTTATTCACATAAACAACAGATTTATTTGCAAAAGGATTAAAGGCAATTTGTTTTGGTTACTGTAAAATATATATTTTGTGACTCCAAACTATTTTTGGTAAATTTATATTTAATTTTTGAATTTTTTAAAGCTGGCTTTTATTTATATATTTATTACCACTGAGCCTTTTTATGGTCCATACTTTGTGGTTTATGGGTTTTATTACTGTTTGGTAAATATCAAAGCCTATAGTCACAGTGGGCAGAACCCATTTTATATTTGCCTGTGACATTAGCAAAACAAATGCAGTAATTTTTTTGTTAAATTTTTGATTATAGGTAAAATTTACCATTTTTTAAAATCAGGATTGCAGATTTTTTTTTTTTTAGCCTGGGTGGAATATTTTTAAATACTTTTAATTTTATGGGGGGTATTTTGCTAATTTTATTTTGAATTATATTTTTACCCTGTTAACTTGCATTTGTATGCATGCCAGAGCCAAGGAAAGATTGTCCTAGAGTAGGTCGTCAGCCTGCAAGAGGTAAAAGTGAGCCTTTTCTTGGATTGCTTCCATTTTTTCAAGACTTGTGCCACTTTGTCTTTTATAGAGCTTAACTGATTTCAGGAGATCCCTTAAGGCAGTGGTGGGCAATGTGCAGCCTGCAGGTCGCATGTGGCCCATTAGGGTAATCTGTTTGCAGGCTGCAAGACATTTTGCGGATGTTGACCATCTGCAGGCACCATCCCCTGCAGCTTTCAGTGGCTGGGAACAGGAAACTGCAGCCACCAGGAGCTGTGGGGGGCGATGCCTGCGTCAGCGAAATGTCTTGCAGCCCGCAATCTGCTTACCCTGCTGGGCCGCATGCAGCCTGCAAGCCCCAGATTGCCCACCACTGCCTTAAGGGGTATTGCCAGTTTCTTTTATGTGGTGCCCTGCCGTATTTATTGTGTTTGCAATTATTTTTATTGATATTAAGAGTTTTTATTTTTGTGCTAATTGCTACATATGCATAATAAAGCAATTAGCACAAAAATATAAGTTCTTTGTAATTATTTTTATTAATATTAGTACAGTGAATTTGAATTTTGTGGGACTTGGGACATTATGAAGATTTATTTAATTTTGGTTAGTTCTTATATAATTTTTGGACAAACTTTCTGCAGTAAGATTTTTAGGACCAAACTGTTTGCTAAAGTGAGATTTATAATTACTTTTTTTTAGGGTATGGGATGGTTGAATTACCAATAGCTTTTATATAGTGGTTTGAACTACATATGCCCAGACTAAATTGGTTACAGGGAGCTTTAATGTTTATATTTTTATGCCTATTATGTTATGGATTTTTGAAGGAGCCACTTTGTTATATTGGACTACATATTAATTTTATTAAGGCATTAATTGTTTTATTTATATATTTTTATTTTTGTTGTATCTTTTTTTGAGGACCCAAGACATTTGAAGTGCAGGGCAAAATAACCTCCCATTTTTCTTCTGATAGTGTTATTTGTAGCCTCTCCTCACCCTAACTTTATTGCCCAATGTTTGGGGGTAAAAGGGTTTGTTTCAGCCTAGCTTTTTCCCTAGCTTTGTCCGCTTGGAGATGTCAGTCCATAAATTACTTTGGGCTTACTACAGTTAAATAACAGCTCGTCAGTTTTTACTCAGAGACAACCATACCCACCTGGATACCATCCAGTTTGGCCCAATTAACAAATTTATGTCCCCCTCCGCACTAGCCCTTATGTATATGTAAGGATGGTGGTATTGCCACAAAAATGGTAGAGATTCTCTACTTGCTAGCGTAGACCATTTGCAACCCAAACCATAACACATTGCCAGTTTTTGCTCATTTCCATGCTAATATTTACATTGTCCAAATTGAAGCTTTCAGTTTTACTGCAGTGGAATTATATACATTCCAGGGGCCTAAATAAGCGATTTGTTTTCCTGGGATGTTGGGATCAGTGATGTTAGGGGTATTGTTTACTTACATTTTGCTGTTGTTTAAGGGAAGTTTCCCCATGCCTTGAACACAACAGGTTCCGGACTTACACCACTAAACGAACAGGTCTGCAGTCCAAATGCCAGCAAAAGCACCACACGGGAGTGCACAGTTGCCAAGGTCTTTCAACATTCGTACAGTTAACAATTTAAAACACAAATTGAAACAAACTTTTCCCTCTCCCTATATAGCAGGAGGTACTGCTAGACATTTAAGCTAAAATTACTAACTTTACTTACTAATTACTACCAAATGGGTTTGAAAAAAGAACAGGAGTACTTGTGGCACCTTAGAGACTAACAAATTTGAGCATAAGCTTTCGTGGGCTACAGCCCACTTCATCGGATGCTGTAGCCCACGAAAGCTTATGCTCAAATATATTTGTTAGTTTCTAAGGTGCCACAAGTACACCTATTCTTTTTGCAGATACAGACTAACACAGCTGCTACTCTGAAATGGGTCTGAGTAACTCCTCCCCCCCCTTTATTTTTGGAGAGGTTTTTTTTTTTAATTTTAATTTTTAACTGTGCTATGAGCACCCACATGGGGCTCAGCAAATTCATCAGCCCTGATTTGCTTAGGGCTTGTTGGGGCTGGACACAACCATTGTTAATTTTGCCAGTGAGCACATATTTTACTGGAGAGGGGGCAGTTTTCAGTAACACGGTACAATTCCACAAGATATTCCCAGTGGTAAGGGAATTCCCAGTGCTTTTGACTGGGACAGCCCCTTTTTTAAGTCCTCTCCCGGCCATCCCTACTTCTTTGGCAAAAGTAGGAATTTTTCCTGTTTGCTCCCTTTTTTGCTAAAAATGCGGGATACAGTGTAATATGGGAGGGGGAGGGGGCTTGGAGTGGCGATGCCAGCCCAGGGCAGGGGCAGGCAGGGCTCAAGCAAGCAGCGATGCCAGCCCCAGCCTCATGTGGGGAGGAGGAGCAGGCTTGGGTGAGGAGCTTGGGACAGCCCCATGTGGGGAGGAGGGGCTCCGACAAACAGCTCAGGCCAGCCCAACAGGGAAAGGGGAGGCTTGAGCTAGCCCCATGCATTGTCCTGTTTTCCCTTTGGGAAATATGGTCACCCTACCAATGCTGCAAAGCCCAAACTAGTGCCAAAATCTCCTTTTAAAGGGGGTGAATCCCCTCTTTACCTCAATGGAAGGTTAGTAGGCGTACACCACAGGGCAGAGCCCTGTACCATGGTTTTGATGTAGTACAGCCTCCATCCCCTTCTTAGTAGTTGCCAGTTGCAGCACAAACAGCTGTCCCACCCGAGGATATGCTAGGGCTGGAGCTTGAGCTAAAGCTTGTTAGCTGGACTGTGGCTTCCTGCTGTTGAGCTCCACTCCCACTCTGCTCCCTCCTTTAACAATTTATGCAGTGGGACTGCCTTTTCTGAAAAACCCTTAATAAAATTTTGGAAGAAATTAACCATTCTTAGAAAGTATTTAAGAGCTGATACATTTGTGGGTGTTGGGAGTTTAAGAATCAGCTCTATTCTCTGTTAGGGGAACGTCCCTCCTGTCCCAGAGTCACCCCAAGGTAGTTTACTCATTGGGAGCATAACTGGTTTTTTTGGGGGCTTACCTTGGACCCTGTTTCCTGAAGTTTTTGAAACACTTTGTCTAATACTTCCAGATTTTGTCCCTGTCATTCATATATATATATATATATATATATATATTAAACACTGTCTCTTTCAGGCATCCCAACCCACATCTTGAACACATGACACATATGGTCGTTCTTCCAGGCCATAGGCACCCTTTCAAAACACACTACTCTTTTTTCCCCTTTGGCCGTCACCTTCCTGTAGGGTACTTTTTGGGAAGGCTGTTGCTTTAAACAGGGTTGCTTCATTCAGAACCACATATCCCCTTATGGCAATGAAAATAAACAGCAATTTGAGCCCATTTTTTTGGTATACTTTAGGTTAAGAACATTCCAAACATAATTACCCAAAGTCTGAGATGGTTTTGAGTGAACACCAGCTGGGTTTCCAGGATCCTTTCTTCCATCCAGCTGTTGGAGAGTTTAGGTGTCTTCTCCTTGCCTGAAGAAAAGCTCTCTGACTGCTTCAAGGCATATACTTTTACTTAATTATTTATTTTATAAACAATTAGTTATAAACAATGTATAGTAATTTTACTGGGTTATTTTTAGCTTTACTAAATCATTAATTTTTATTAGCAAATCATTTTAGTAAATAATAAAATTTATACATTGGGTAATTAGAACCAAGGTTACTATTCACTTTTATTTTTATGGTTTAATTAATTTTAATGTATTTTAATTAGCAAAGCTGCAACTGCAGCAATTTGGCCTTCCTTATCAGAGCCCTGGCAATTATTTTTATTTATGTGGCATTTTGCTTTTAATTAATGATGGCTAAATACAGCCAAAACAGCCATAGTTTAGTTTGGTCAGACTTCAGGGTTACAGATGAACTGAGTCACTACTGTAGCTGAACTTAGGCTTGTAAATTAAAATTATATATTGGAGGGTGGCCAAAATTTTCCAACTTAACTCTCCTTGCTTATGGACAGTATATAATGTTTTTGTCCAATGCCATAAATTGATAGAGGATCCTATTTATAATCTTAAACTTATCCTTATTTTCCTTTTTAGAAGCCCATTTTGTTTTCAAAACATTGCATTTTTTTATCATGATATGAACTGCATGCCACACACAGAGAAATGCATCTCCTCAGAAGGTTATCTCGATAGGAAGTGTCATTGCCAGACATAATTACACATATAAAAACTGCATAATTGTATTCATATATTAATAGGCATCCCAAACTTTACCAGGTTTGTGCTCAGTAGCAACATGCAAGTTTGTGGGTATCATTTTAACCCACTATTTCAACTCTCCCTTCCTACCTACATATACACACACACATTTGTATCTATGTGCCTGGGATCAAAGACATTTTTCTTAATTGAAACTTCTTATCCTGATTATTGGGCCACTAATGGCCACCCAGCAATATCTAGTCTAGTTTAAAGAGACTTAGTCTTCATGATCAATCTCTCAGAAAAGTATGCCTCTTCTTTCTTTGCAATCCCTTCTGATTCTCTCAGGAGGAGCAAATTATTGTAGGCAAATTCTGATCCTGCTGATTTCAATAGTGAAAAGTTCAATATTGACTTCACCAAGAGCAGGATTGGGCCAATCTGACATTTCTATAGCTTTGGTCAAAAATTTGATCTCAATACAGAGATAGTCACATTGACATGCAGGTGAATGAACCAGTGATGGTATGGCTGATCTGGTTAGGTCCTGTGTGCGTGATTGCTGTGTACGCAATCTGTGCGGCGAGTGCATCGGGTCTTGCTTCACATGGATTGGTTCCTGAGCGTAGACGTTATATGGCTCAGTGTGCAGCTTGCTACGGTGAGCAATACGATCTTCAGCGGCTTGCGAGATTTCTGTACGGGTTAGTCTGGTCTTCCCTTTCTGACGGAGTCTAGAGAGATGACGGCTTGTTGTGTACTTCTCCCGGCCACATCACACCAGACTCCGATGTGTTCGAAAGCACTGACGTACACGCTTCTGTTTACCTAGACGGAGAGCTAACAACCAATCTCACCAGCATCTCCAAAACTACAATACCCGAATCGGGAATTCTAGGCAACAATAACAAGCAGGCAAGCGTGTACAGAGCCTCCTACTGCACGAACACCCAGAACGAACCCCACAGCTCCATGCGCCCTCACTGCGCCCCAGCTAAACCCCCTCACGCCCTCTCGGATCTGACCCATGCCTGGACATATCCCTTTCACAGGTCTTTTGACACCGGTAGCAGGCAATCCTTGCCACGAAACCCTGCCAACCTGAAGGTATTAACTCGCCCAGAACTCACCCCGTTCACCCATAGCTACTCCTGAGGACCAATCCTGTCAACCCTCCCCCGATGCCCCTCTGCCACATATCTACACCGCGCGACACATCAAAGGACCTAACGTCCGCCTATATCTGGTTATTCACCGTGCCGACCTCCACCAATGTGATAATACGGCCCATATATGCCCCACGCATGCTCTCGGCCTATGGGTACATGGCCCAACTGCGGACTTCACTACGGAACGGATTAATGGCACCACTAGTATCCGGCCATGGCAATATAAGCACGATGTAGGGAGAGCACTTCAACCTCCCTAGCCACCACTATAGCAGCCTTAAGGTGGCACTTCTGCAGCAAAAAACCTCGGTCAGACTTCACAGAGACACCTGCCGCAGCTTTCGCTTCATCTGCAAATTTCGACACATCAGTTCGACATAACAAAGGGGTCTTCGTGAATGGTTGACAATTACGAACAGTTTCTCCTCCCTGGTTTTTACACCATCTCGTGCTAGAACCGGGCCTATGCCTCCCTGATTGAAATACCTCGTTATCTTAGCTTTGCTTGCTGCCAGGCATCTCTCTTAACCGCTCGCTGGACCTTTCCACCTACCTGCGTCTGACGAAGTGGGTATTCACCCACGAAAGCTCATCCTCCAAAACATCTGTTAGTCTATAAGGTGCCACAGGATTCTCTGCTGCTTTTACAGATCCAGACTAACACGGCTACCTCTCTGATACTTATCCCTGTATTCTCCTTCTTGTTTCTATTCTGTTTGGGTTCCTTTTCTAATTTCATGACAAAGGATATCTGAGCCCCTTCCAGAAGCCTATGAGTGAGTGAAATTAACATCTGTGGCATATGGTCCATTTTTTTTAAATTCTCTTCTGAAAAGGAAAACGGTGTTTTTAATAAATCATGTGTACTCTCTGCTAAAATGTTTATAGTAGCAAAGGCAAGGCCAACGAAATGTGCTTTTCATTTAAAATGAAAAGTGCTGAGAGGTGTGTGTGTGTGTGTTTAATCCCATGTACTCCTTTCCCGCCAATTCACTATTGCATAACATCCCTGTGGCAGCTACAACAGTTGTTTACATCAAAAAGCAATACGAAGATACAATGTGTAATTTTTAGTGTACTTCATGTAAGAGAGTGGTTGAAAACAAGGAGAGCCAGCAATTTTGAGACCAGCAAGTTCTCCACACAGTGGTGACTGGTTGCCAAAATAAATGATCTGACTGCAGGTGGAGTGAAGGGTGCCCTTTAGTACATCCTTTCTATTCTCCTCTTCAGGAGGATAATATTTCAAACCAGCAAAACCAGGATATTATGGCTGGGTATTTGGAAGGGGGTAAAGCAGGCTTGTAAGAGAGCCAGAAGAAAGGACTCTCTTCTCACGTCTACCCATTATTCCTCTCCCAAGCCTGGGACCCATTACAATGGAAGGAAGGGTTAATGCTATTGATCTGTGATCACTTATTGTTCTCTCTCTCCAGTGTATTTCTACCTGATCATTCACCCACCCATACATTACCATTATTTGACTCAGTTCTCCCTGAACTGAACCTGTCCCCTTCCTGATTCAGAACCTCTTCAAGCCCTCCCACCCCAGATCCCGCCAAACTTCTCTTCCCAACATATTCCAACCTCAGGATGAGAACCACTTTACTTCTTACCTAACCCATCCACAGCTCAGAACCACTCCCTTCACCTGTAAAGCCTCTCTCACATGACACCCCCATGATCAGAATACCATCTCTCCAATACATCCAACCCTCTACACTCAGAAAACTCATCTTCAGGCTAAAAATCCTTCCTTATTCTTCTTGACAACAAGCATCCTCACCACCAGGCACAGATCACCCCCCCACACACTCTTTTGGGCTCCTCTCTCCCTCAGTTATTTGCCACTGATCCTAAAGAAGGAGCGGAGGCAGTAGGGAACATAGAGATTCCATATTGTGGATTAGCTCCACAGGCCTTTATTTGCTTCTGTTTCCTTCCTCTGCTGTTTTGCCCATGCTTCCTGCAGTCTGCAGCTCATGAAGTTCTTATAGCACAGGGGTATCAAGCAGACATATATATGCTTTTCAGATCTCTGGTAGCTCCACAGAGACTATATTCTCAACTCCATTTCTCTTCCCAATGCTTGCTGCAGTCAATGGGCTCCATGTATAAAGGAGTCCTTCAGTGGCAGCCCGATGTAATGCATAATCTGCTCCAAGCCAACCTTTATTCTCCCAGTAGCAGCAGGCAGTACTGCATTAGCCACCTTGCACATTGTATGGAGGTGACTGACAGCTGTTACCTCGATGGGAGTTAGCCACATTAATCCCTAATGACCACCCAAACACTCCTGTCTCCACAAAGAGTTCCAAAGACCATTTTCGAACCTCTGCTCCAAGCCTCCTATCCCTCTTCTAGATTTCCTTTTTAAAATTCCCATACACTTTACATCATTAGTCTGGGCATCACTGTTTCCTGTGCTTTTTTGCTTTAGCAATTCCATTCTGCTTTTCTTATCAGAAGCAGCTTATATAAGTAAGATAAATACTTCCTGCTAAGCTTTGTTTACTACCTTTTTAGTAAAACCAACTTCACGAGTAGACTCACTGAAATCGGTGGGACTTGTCAGAGAATAAGGCGCACTGAAAATGAATATGTAAAGCATGCATGCATATTGTTGTGCTGGATCTCTGAAAACTGAAATGAACTTGATTTGGAAATAGTCAGACATACTGAGTTCTTAACATAAGATTTATTTTTCATGATTGTTTTTAACCAAGTCTTCTAATGATCAGACAGTGTGGGAAGGATTTCTTTTGTTCCTCTTTGAACCAGTGATGTAATGCTGCTGGATGTATTGTCCTTTGCTTGGTAATATATTATGATGAAATAAGTACCAAAGCATGATATCACTTCAGGTTGGAGAAATAGAAGCTTAACTGCATGGGGAAACCTTTTACTTATGTAATAGCCAAGAGAAATAGAAGTCAGTGTGCTGGCCAATTACTCTTAATTTTGATTGAACATTCTTTTATTATTCCTCTGTGTGCTGCAGGCTGAAAGGTCACCTTTAGCCACTTTTGACATAATGTATGAGGTCTATGATATTCACCTCGCTGCCAGTCCTGGATGATGTGCCTGCCTACAAATGATACTCCAGCTACGCTGTGCAGTGAACATTCACAGCATCATACCTTTCTAAAAAACTACCAGTAACTCTTAAATTTTGAGTATAAAATTGTACTCATTTCTGGATTTCAAACTATGCCTGTCATACAGTGCATGTGTGTCTGACTCCCAGAGACTATAATTTGGATGTGGCAATTCAAATATTCCTATTTAGAGAAATAAAAAAAAAAATTGCACTTCCATTTAAAAAAATTGTTCCATGAATTTATGAATGAAATTGGTACTCTCCAAAGGTTCAGTTTAATACTAATGCTTTTTCTAGACTCTATCCAACTATATATCACTGATTGTAGTGACAGGATTCCATCCAAAACACAGGCCTTGGGTGGCAGGCCAATCCTTGCCCACAGACAACCTGCCAACCTGAAAGGTATTCTCACCAGCAACTGCACACCGCACCATAGTAGCTCTAGCTCAGGAACCAATCCATGCAACAAACCCCGATGCCAACTCTGCCCACATATCTACACCAGCGACACCATCACAGGACCTAACCAGATCAGCCACACCATCACCGGTTCATTCACCTGCACGTCCATTAATGTAATATACGCCATCATATGCCAGCAATGCCCCTCTGCTATGTACATCGGCCAAACTGGACAGTCTCTACGGAAAAGGATAAATGGACACAAATCAGATATCAGGAATGGCAATATACAAAAACCTGTAGGAGAGCACTTCAACCTCCCTGGCCACACTATAGCAGACCTTAAGGTGGCCATCCTGCAGCAAAAAAACTTCAGGACCAGACTTCAAAGAGAAACTGCTGAGCTTCAATTCATCTGCAAATTTGACACCATCAGCTCAGGGTTGAACAAAGACTGTGAATGGCTTGCCAACTACAGAACCAGTTTCTCCTCCCTTGGTTTTCACACCTCAACTGCTAGAACAGGGCCTCATCCTCCCTGATTGAACTAACCTCGTTATCTCTAGCTTGGTTGCTAGCATATATGTACCTGCCCCTGGAAATTTCTACTACATTCATCTGACGAAGTGGGTATTCACCCACGAAAGCTCATGCTCCAAAACGTCTGTTAGTCTATAAGGTGCCACAGGATTCTGTGCTGCTTTTACAGATTCAGACTAACACGGCTACCCCTCTGATACTTGACATCCAAAACATGTTTCTACTTTCCTAATATCCTAGTTTTCTTCTGTTTCAGCAATATGACTTTTTTGTATTGGTCTCTGACAACCTCTAACAAAAAGAATCACGATTTAGTACAAAAGTAATAAGTCATGTGATAGCAAATAATGTTCTGCAGTAGGATTAGAGAATGGTAGTGGTTTTATACATAGATTCTGTAGCACAAAGGGGAATTTTATTGAACACAGTGATATGGTCCAGAGAGATAAGAGCTTCACTATTGAACTAGTGCTGAAAATACAGTGGCAGTACATGATTAAATAGATTTCATTTAGATTTATATAAAAGCCTAGGCACCTTAAAGATTCACAGTGCATGTATCCAGTCATCGATTTTTTCCCAGACTTTCTGAATCTTTTAAATTAATAATCAGTCTACCATGAGTTTCTTCATTGGTCTGAAAAATAACTTGGCATTGCTTTACTTTGAAATGTTGGCCAAAAATAATTGGCTTTCTGTGTTGTTTTGTATCTTCATTATGTACTATAGCTTGCATTTGCATTATCCTTTGGGAAAGACTTCCATTGCCATCAGGTCAGGCCATAAAATCTTTATGGACATAGTATTCATATGGCTGAAAGTGTTTGAAAGAGGTTTGTTCAGAAACCAATGGTCTCAGTGGGTCTTGACCCTTTAGTACAGCCAAATGTGGTGAACGTGCAAGTGGCACCTCTGCCTCCTGCCCCATAGGCGGTCTTGGAGAATTACTCCTCCCTGGACATGTTTTCACTTTGGGATGGGAAAATGGTTGCATGGTTTATATTTATTTATTCTGACCATTTTATTTAATCATTATAAACTATAGCAGATCTTGTCTAAAGAGTAAAACAAGGTAAATGTGCTCTCCCTCCATCTTTAAAGGAAGTTAGAGCTATATACTGGACTGGGTGAAGGGCTGCTGGATGCCATCTCCCAGTTATTCTAGTGGACGTGTAGCAGGGCACTCTAAACCTGAAACCCTTGTCTTGGATGGTTAGCAGGGAAGCAATCTTAACATGGTGCTCACAGAAGATATAAATGCTATGGATTTGCCATGTTTATTTCTTTAGCCCATACTTTCCCTGTTTCCCTGGTCAAAGAAGCACCATCAATATGAGGCCAGATGTTACCATATAGCCTACCTCTGGGATTAACATGTAAAGATTCTGCCATCTGCCCCCTGCTCCCTCCTCACACCATCTACCTGGTGGTGTAGATTATAACATGGCATGTCTTCTGCAGTTGTGGATGAAATTGAATACCGGAGGAGAAATACTGAAGAAATTGTCCCTTGCTGCCTAAGGAGGGGACCTGGTTTAGATGAAGTTGCTATGAGTAGGAAGCTGTGCCCTTCAAAATCAGTGGACTTGAGGTGGCAGACTCACCTTCCATCTTTAGGATTCACATTTCCCCAAATCTCCTCCTCGCTACCTAGTAGTGCCTGCAAGAATCATCCATGGCTATTGCTGAAAGGAAGGGGACCAGACACTATACTTTTTAAAAAATATAAGCTTAGGTAATGTAAAGTTTGCAACCATTATAGGGCCTCACACTTGACTTGGGAGACCTCATAACATTTAACCTTCAGAATGTAAGAAAATATTAATAAAACTCATCCTATTGATGAGTTCCTAGAGACTAGCGAGGCAGGCATATTTTTAACACTTACAGAGAATACTGTTTTTGTTATGAATGGACAAAAAGTTATGAGAAAAATGCACAGAAAAGTGGAAAAAACAACTATTTTCCCCAAAATTATATTATATAATTCAAGGAGCAGCATATTATTTCAGTTCTAATTTTCCTCTGTGTTGGATATATTGTGCTTAATATCTAGGTACCAAGTAAAGGAGGTTGATAGAAACGTATGAGTGAGAAATTTCAGGATAAAAGGAGTGTACTTTGGTTTTAATACTGTAATGTTAGAAGAGGTAAAGATGAGATTTTAACAGAATCTTACTTAAAGCCTATTCTCATTTACACTAATTCTACTTCATACCCCTCGGGTTGAAAGTGGGAATCCGGTCTGTACGATCACTACCACAGCCTAGTTTTGTCTACTTGATTCTAAGAAAGAGATTCTACTGTGCCCTTAAACAACTTTTTATTCATGAAAATGTCCTGAATAAGGACTGTACTTCTGTGTATACCTGTCTGGTATTGTGTGTGGGGAGTGTGTCATTTGAATCTGAACACATGGACCATATTTTTACCTATTGTCTCAATATTTCCAAGACCAGGGTTGTATGTCCTCTTCTCTCTCGTTTGGCTTGCAATAGCCTTTGTTTCTAGATATATTGCAACAAGCTATTTATTGCCTGCCTGTGGCCTTCTCCTCTTCTAGCAATTTGACAAACACTTTCTTAACATTTAAAAAATGCCAGTATTTTAAAAAAGAAAAGTGTTCCAGGCTGTTTTTTTTTCCATACTCTTAACTCATAGAGCATATTTGGACATTTGTTTTACTTTTCAGATCAAGAAGGTGTAACACAGCAGAAGGAGTGTTGTATTCTGTGACTTATGAAGTGCTGGGTATATTTACTGTACTACATAAATCCTTGGTGATAAAAAGATAATGAATCTCAGAGAGGACATAGTGTCCCACTGTGCTGATTACCTCTATAGATTTAGAATGGGGAAACAAAGAAGCAACAAAGAAGCAACAAACAAAGATCCTAGGCTGTGGCTACACTGGCAGTTTTGCAGCGCTGGTAGTTACAGCTGTGCTCATACAGCTGTGTACGGCCAGCGCTGTAGTGTGTCCACACTGACAGCGACCAGCGCTGCAGTGTGTCCACACTTGCACCAGTTGCAGCGCTGTTGTGAGTGGTGCATTGTGTGCATTCCCCAGCGCTCCCGGCGGCTATTTAAAAGGTCCCCGGAGTAGAAGGGGGTTTGGGGGCTACTTAAAGGGCTGGGGTTCCAGCTGCCTCTGCTGCACCCCATGACCTGCCCACCAGTCCGGCCCCCCTGCTGCAGCCAGCTCTGCACACCCATACCCAAGCCACCTCTGCCAAACACCCTGTCCTGTCTCCAGCCAACCCTGCCACACACCCCTGCAGCCCTGCCCAAAGCCAGCCAGCCCCCCACACTGCTGCCCGCACCAGCTCTGCACACTCTGCCCAGCACACACCCCCTGCCCTGTCTCCAGTCAACCCTGCTGCACCCCACTGCCTGAAGCCAGCCAGTCCACACTCCTCTGTCTCCAGCCCTGCAACCCCTGCTGCACCCCCCTGTGGCCCTGCCTGAAGCCAGCCCGCCCCACACCCCTTGTCTCCAACCAGCTCCACATCCCTTGCCCTGCCTGCAGCCAGACCTACCTCCAGTCAGCCCTGCCCTCCTTCAGCCAGCCCACGTCCACTGCTGCCCTGCAGTTTCCAGGGCATTAACCCTGCAGGGAGCAGCTGGAACCAACACATGTGCACACCCCCAGGGAGTGGCGGGACCCAACATGTGAACGGCAGTCATTAAATACCAATCACAGCATATATGATGCAATGTATATAATTTTATTATTCATATAGTTATGGAAAGTAAAATAATACAGAAAGAATGAGAGGCTTTTTTTCCACTTTTTTAAGTCATCCCTGCGATCTGTGCTTCTCTTGGTAGTCATTCCTTTCTCTTGGCAGCCTGTTCCTTTTTCATGGTTTCCTTATCCTCCAGTCTTGCAACTTTTTATTTTCTGTGGAATACAGATCATAACTGCTTTCACCATCTCTTCCTTACTCTTCTTGGTTTTTTTCTTAAGCTTGCAGTCTTTCAGAAGTCTGCGCTGATGGGCAGTATTCAAGGTCACTTTAAAAAAAACACAGAGAGCTACTGTTAATACAGATCTGCATTGTTTTAAGAGTTTTTGTAGCATCATTTACACATTCTGAGCATAGCACAGAGAGGCCGCAGCGCAGATAGAGATGGCGAGTTCCCCACATGCTGCTCACAGGGAAGGGGGGCTGCCACGTGGCTCACCTGGGAAGCGGGGGTGGGGGTTGCTTCACTCTGGAAGCCATGGGGTTTCTGTGACTTGTGGAAAGCAAAGAGCAGCTACAGGGAAATCAATGGGCCTATTCCACATCTAGGCATGCTTGCAGGCAGCCATAGCCCCCCTGCTCCCAAAACATTTGCATCCTTATAATAAAAGCTTCTTACCAGGAACAGGCTCCTCTGCTGGTTCCTCACTACCAAGTCCCAGCGGCTGTGACTGGCTAGCTTCTTCCTGGCTGCATGACTCCTGGGAGTCAACAAACACCTCAGTAACCTCCCTCTCAGGTTCCTCTACACCCTCCCACTCCTCTCCAGGCTCTGAGCCCAGGGCAGTGGAGTGCGAAGCAATGACCAGAGAGGCTAAAAAGGTATGCCGGGATACCTCCTAATACCTGGAGGCCAATTACAGCGCTGGTGAGTGTCCACACCTGATGACGCAGCGCTGGAATCGCTACACCGGAAGCAGACCCATGTGTACAGCCAGCGCTGCAAACAGGGAGTTGCAGTGCTGGCTGAGCTTTTAAGTGTAGACACCTGCTAAGTTGCAGCGCTGTAACCCCCTCACCAGCGCTGCAACTTGCAAGTGTAGCCATGCCCCTAGTTTGGAAACACTTAAACATGTACTTCATTTTTAAGTGTGAGTGATTCCATTAAAGTCAATGGGAGTATTTGCATTCTTAATGTGAAGTACTTGCCTAAATTGGCAGGATCAGTGCATACATCTGAGGAAGAGTCTCAGTCTCTTGAGTCAGTGTGGATATATGGCCTCTGCTTGCTGCAGGGTCCTTCCCTCATAAATTACAGTTAAGTTTCTTTCTGTCAATTTTGAAACAAAAGCAATGCCTTTTCATACATAAAAGGCAGATGATGGGGTGGGAGGGATGGCTTAAATAACCTCCAGGACTAGAAATCTTCTATAGCAGATTTAAGTCATCTCTCGCAAGCTAATATTCTGAAGCGGTCTGTGAAACATTTTGAAAACCTACTCCAAAGGAATATAGGCTATTTGTGAGTTTATCCAATCTTAAATCTCCTGTGAAATAGGAGTCACATACTTGGTATTGTTATGAGTCTGAACAGACATGCCTGTCTTTTTCTTAAAAGATAGTTTATAAATAAAATTAATACACCTTGGATCAAATACATCCATGGTGTAACACAATCTTCAGTGAAGTAATAGAAAGTTTCCACCTGGTCAAGTATCAGAGGGGTAGCCGTGTTAGTCTGGATCTGTAAAAGCAGCAAAGAATCATGTGGCACCTTATAGACTAACAGACGTATTGGAGCATGAGTTTTCGTGGGTGAAGTGGGACAAAGTGGGTATTCACCCATGAAAGCTCATGCTCCAATATGTATCTTAGTCTATAAGGTGCCACAGGACTCTTTGCTGCTTTTACCTGGTCAAACACATTTAGTGTCTTTTTTAAATCTATTTGTGTATTGTCTTTCTAAATGTTGACATTACTTTGCTGCCATCTTTGCTTAGAGGCTCAGAGAGAAAAACTCTTAAATTCCAATTGAACTAAAGCCAAGGCATTTCCCTTCTTGATAACAGTTGGCTAAGTGCCAGAGGCAACTACGTAACATGGTAAATAATATACTTTAAGCCCCATGCCCCCAAATCTGAGGCACAACACATAGACATATGGCTTGGATCATAGAGCTTCAATTAGCATCACTAGGTGAGGGTGTGAGGTGGGTGGGATGAGAGTAAGACATATGTTCGTACAGAACAAAATTTTAAAGGTCAACTGTACAATTTATAGCTAAGAGAATCAATATTTATGCAGGCATGACTGCCAAATAAAATTATAAGTGGAGCCTTTTGCCACTAGCCTGGGATATAGTCTATCAATTCAGTTATACCTATATGGAAACAAAACATTTATATTTAACTTGGATGTGGAAGAGGTCTCAAATTCCTTTACTATTATTTTTCCCTTACCTTTTATATCTTCAATGCCCAGGTTTTTTTCCTAATTGATCTTGACTGTGGATTCTGATTTTTTTTTCCTTTGTAATTCATCCAGTGTAGTCAAGGGTCATTTAACTTTGCCTACACTGGCTAATTGGATACTTTCATAAACATCTATCAACAGAAAAAGGCCACTGACACTGCAGGAAAGCTGATACTTTTCTTCTCATTGGCTGTATGTACATATTAACCTTCTAGATATGCATATTTGTTACGCAGGAGAAAAGTATAGAGTTGAACATCTGTTGATAGCTTTTGCATATCTAGGTCACTGACAGTGGAGCTCCTTGTGGATATTAATGAACAAGTTTGGTGAGTTGCTTTCCAAATAACTTTCTATTTTGCATAGTGTGTAGTACTTTTTTGTATCATTATTTCAGGTTAAAAGGACCTCTTCCAACACTTTTCTTTCAGATGAGTATACAGAATACTGATAGAAAAGTGTATCAGCTCTATTTTGTGTTTTTAAAATGATACCTATATTATATTAATGTTACCTACATTTCATTAATTTATTGCCTGCATAGCAGAATGGCTGTACTACAGAGATTTATCAGTCCGTTTTCAAGTATGGACCTGAATTACCTTTTTTATTTTGGCTTTCACTAAATTCCCATCCAGTTAGGCAACAAAGCTGGTTGCAATGTTTTCATTTAAATTTTAAAAAGAACCCTTGATTACTGCACAAATGGGTCAAAAAACAGCAAAGAGTTAGAAAGTGTTGTCAAAAAAGTGCCAAAATCTTAAACATACAATTGTCAATCCGTTAGATTACATTAATCAAGGTGGGTGTTGGAGCAATCATGCAAGCTAGTCCAGCTTCCTCCTGGCTGCAGGTTGTGGGCTCCACATAGAGCAGGCAGAGGTAAAGGAAGTGAAGGGGAAGGTGGAGCCAGAGAGATGTGGCCCTATTCTGTCCTTTCATTGAGCCAATTGGCTTGTTTGTGGGGTGCACTTCAGTCCTTTCCACATGATTCAGCCCACTGCTAGCTAACCCCACAAGAGCTGTAGGAACACGCATGTGCATATGATGTGTAAATACAAGGAGAAATGGGAAGTAGATTTCTTTTCCCCCACCTGGCCTTTTGATGCTGCTGCTACTGATGTTGAAGGTCTTCCGATTCTTCTGAGAAGTCTGCTTCCGTATCCACTGCCATTGGCACATTTGCTAACTATAGACCAAATCCTACATGCTGTGTGCAGGTGGACAGCTGTGCCTATCTGGAGCCCCCTAGGCTTCATGGGAGTCACCCCCACAGAGCAGCTTTTTAGGATTGGGGCCAATTTTTGTAGATTGATGATTAACTTGGAATCTCATACTTTGTTAGAAGCAAACTTTATTAACGTATGTGAAAAGTTATTTAAAATTGGTTGGCTGCTTCAACATCATTTGGTAAAAGCTTTTAATTTTCCCTGTCCCCATCATTTTATTTGCACCATCTATGCATTTTTTTCACTTGGCCTGGCTATCGCCTTTCTTTGGAGTTTTATAGTATTGAAAGCATATGATTTTCTTGTGCTTATAAGTTTCCATCATTAATCAACTTGAACTTTTGTAATTTGTTTAGTTTTACGGTAATGTTTCCTAGGGTTGTTACTATAGAACGGACGGGGAAACCAGTACGGCTGATGAATTGAAAATAACGTAGACCTTAGTGCACTCTTAATGCTTAGCTCCCCTTTATGCAGGGCTGGCGCTTCCATTAGGGTGCCAGGATTTGGGGGGTGGCATTTTGTGCGCTCCCCACAGGGCGCACAGGAGCTTCCAGTTCCGCTCCTGTTGCGCCACCGAAGAAGGACCTTCTGCTGACGTGCCACGGAAAACAGTGGCAAGCAATTGAGTAGCTCAATGACTGCCACTGTCGCCTTCTGCATTTCGGTGGAGGGTCCTTCTTCCACGGTGCGATGGGAGCGGAACCAGAAGCTCCCGCGTGCCCCATGGGGAGCGCACAAAATTCCGCCCCCCGAATTCTGCCTAGGGTGCCAGAAATCCTGGCGTTGCTCCTGCCTTTATGGCAGGCCTAGGGAGACTTGGAATCCCTCCTCCCTTTCTCTACCTAGAAGAAAAGGGTAGCCGAGACCCAGCTCAGAAGTTGCTGCATCCCAACTCCCATTTGTTGTTGCCTTCTCTAGAAAAAGGAAGAAGGCTTTTCCCTCCAAACCCTGCCACCTGGAGGATGGAAATGGGTGGTTCGCCTAGGATTTACTTAAAGAGGAAAGGAATGGGCTGACTGACTGACTCCCACAGATCAACTTTCACCAGCACCCTTTTGCATCAAATATGTGGTTTGATAGGAGCAGACTATTGAAGGAGAGGATTACTTAAATGGTGTAGATAACAATCTGAATTATCAGAGACTAACATTAGTTCTTTAAATTTACCCAGCACTGTTTATCATTTCCATTCACTTCACACAGTCTGATGGAATCCTACCTACACTTCTTCAGTATTTGCCCTTTCTTAATCCAAACTCCTGACTCTCTGTTCTTGTATTTATCATAACTCACACAGTGTTGTAGCAATCCTCTCTTCATTATGTTCATGTTGGTAAGTTCTCTTCTTCCTGTAGAGAACACACTGAATTTTTCTCTAACTATTTTCAGCAAGTCTGTTATTCTAGCTATCTCCTGTACACATTACAATTCTATAATATCTTTAAAAAAATGCCTTTTCAGATGTGACCTCACTAGTCCCTGTTAAAGTGTTAAAATATTTTTCCTTGACTTGAAGTACATTCAGTACTTCTATTGCTACAGCATAGAATTATTTTACTTATGTTCCACCTACTGCCAATATTTTCATTCACAACCATGTCCAGATCCTTCTCCATCCAGCTCAATAGTTCTATAGTACATGGCTGCTGAGTATTTATTCTATTTTTAAGAATGGTATCCATATTAGAGTTAATATATTATACATCTCGCTATCTTACGTTGTAGGAAGCAACTTATCTGCCTCTGGAATGGTTTTTTTATTTATTTTTATTTTGCTTCCTACTCATTTTGTCATCAAGTAATTTTGTCATTCCCTTCGTGCTGCTGTTGCTAAGATATTTATACAAAAAAAGCCCGGTGCTTGTTCCATTCAACTGTCATTGACTTAAATTGGAGCAGAATAGGGATCAAAGGAAGGAAAATAATTCACTGACAAGTTGCCCAGCCTAGCTTGTTGATTAACTTCATAGGCCCAGTGTTTGATCATTCTGGCCCCCTAGCCTATTTGGTTCTCCATAGACATAGCCCCTGACTACTGCAAACATACTAGTAACAAAGCAAGAATGTTGCCATAAATCATGATACTGTACTACAAATCCTTATGTGCACAAATGGAACACTGGAATTATTTGTGTGAGCAAGGATTCCTCATGTAACAGAGGATTCATTGTAACAGGCTTACATTCTATAACTTTTCTCCCCAATGCAGCTTTCCATATCTGTATTCTTCACACACTTTTTTCTAGATCCGTAACCAACTAAATTACATTGATTTATTTAGCTGATGTGTCCCCTTTGTTAATAAATACTTGTGTTCTGTTATAGCTCTCTTCAATATCCTCTTGCTTTGTGTTTAGAAGATACACTTCTGATTTTTGTATTACTCATGTTATATCTTGGACAGTCTTCATTCTTCATCTTTACTTAATGCTTTTTAAGACTTAGTTTGATTTTCTAATATCTCCTGTGCCCCCTTTATACCTATTGTTATTGTAAGACTACTACATACTTTTAATTAGTACTGGTGTTTCTTTGGCAATCAACCTTGCTCATTATACCAAGAGTTGGTTGCTAGTTTATCTGTGTAAACCTCAGGCATAAATTAATTTATTTTTAAACTTTCCCAAGATCTCCTTGGTGTCCCATTCCTCCCTTGTTTCTTTCCATGTCA
The DNA here is from genome assembly GCF_003597395.2 of Chelonoidis abingdonii. NCBI lineage: Eukaryota > Metazoa > Chordata > Testudines > Testudinidae > Chelonoidis > Chelonoidis abingdonii. The sequence goes on from NC_133770.1 coordinate 227,625,879, forward strand.
TGGATCCTTTATGCATTTTTCCAGAATTGTTTAGGATGTAGTTTAACATCCTTTGTTAAACCTCCATTTACTTCTGTTTTCAAATGTAATTAGTTTACGGTAATTGATTTTGTAAATCTCTTTCTCTGCCCCAAATTGTTTTAATTAAAAAATAATTACATAAGAACATATTAAATGGCCCTACTGGGTAAGACAAAAGGTCCGTCTAGCCCAGTATCCTGTCTTCTGATAGTGGTCAGTGCCAGGTGCCCCAGAGGAGATGAACAGAACAGGTAATCATCAAGTGATCCGTCCTGTTACTCATTCCCAGCTTCTGGCAAACAGAGGCTAGAGACACCATTCCTGCCCAATTCAAGGTTTTCCCTTTCTATTCCCTTTATTATGTTATTTAAGGAGGCTTCTACCATCTTTTTTTTACAATCTTAACTTTACATTCTATCTGGTTTAGATCCAAATAAATTTGAATTATTCGTTTTATAACAGATTTTATTTTGGTTATTTACCCATTATTTCAGTCCTTCAGAACATTCAATAATAAATTTCTAATATCAAATTACTTGATTTATTTTCAAGCCGAAATGATTCTACATCAATGAATATTTTCCAGGTTCAACCACCTCAACCGTTTTCAGTCCAGTTTTCCAGTATATAAAAAAGATATATATATTCTTCTCCTCTCTTGTTCTTCCTGATTCTTCTAAATGGTCTATATCCTTCAGTATTGAAACCCCATATTAACATTTCCCACTTGTTTGCATCAAGCCCTCATAGTGCTGAAAATCCTATGTATTTCCATCTTAGTTCATCTCATACTTTTTATCTTACTCTAGTCTTAAATTTGACTACAGAACTATATAGTCTCCCTGTCCACAAGTTTATTTTAGCCAATTTCCCCTTCCTTTTTGCTAAAGCCTATATATTCTCCTCACATCATTATTCTTCTCCACAACAATTTTGAATTCTTCTAACAGTATTCTGCAGCACAGAGCAAATTGGAGCTCTTGGAGTTTAGCTGTGGTCCACTCTATCCATTATAATAATTAATTCCCAATAAACTAAGTATAAATGTTCCATACTTTACCAAAAATCTTTTAAAATTGGAATTGGTATGAACAGTAACCACTGTGTTTGATGTAGCAATGTTTTTTTTCCCATTTTAAAAAAAGGGCAGCTTTGAACATACTAATATTTACTTTGTTTCCGAGCTGGGGAAAATTGCATGGAGGACACTCTCACAAGGGCCTGATCTTTCAAAGTGTGGAGCACCATCTTCAACACTGCACTTGCAAGATTGGACCCAAATATGTTAATTCCATTACTTTATATGTCTTGGGTTGCTGCTGACTGATATGAGAAATTCATTTTTTCCTCTCCTGCACTGATGTTACTCCAGTTTTATACTAGCATAACTGAGAAGGTAATTTAGTATTCACATTTTGTTAATGAAGCACAGCTGAAGCTGGGAGTCATTCAGGGATGAAAGTAATTTAGGCCACTTACCAGTACAGACCAGCGGGGGTCAGCATCCCCCAACCAGCCCTTTCAGGCCGCCCGGCCTGTGCCACCTGGAGCTCCTGTGTTGATTTAAAGGGCCTGGGGCTCTGGCCGCCACTGCTGTATTCTCCAGCCCTTTTAAATCGCTGGCCCCAGGGCAACTGCTCCCTTTCCCTGCCCCACCCGCCCGTCGGAGGCTGCGGGGGATGGGGGACAATGGGGCAGGGACATTAAAGCGCTGCAGGTCCCTTTGCCATGACAGCCCTTTAACGTTGCTGCACCCCCTGTGACGTTAAAGCGCTGCCGCGGCAAAGGACCATCCTTAAAGCATTGCCACGGCAGTGCTTTAATGTCCCTGCCCCTTTTGCCTCTGTTGTCAGCGGCCCTGCCGGTATGGATCCTACCAGAAGGGCCACCGACTGGGGGAAGGAGCAGCGATGTTAAAGCGCTGCCACAGTGCTCCCCCCTCTCTCCTCCCCATCGGCGGCCCTGCCAGTATGGACCCTACCGGCAGGGCTCTCAACAGGAAGGCAAAAGGGGCAGGGACATTAAAGCATTGACATAGCAGCACTTTAATATGGGCTGGGTATGGGCTGGTGCGAGTTTTTACTGGTACAGAGTACCGACCCCCTACTGGCTCACTTTCACTGCTGAAGTCATGTAAATATAAAAGGTAGCTACTCTATATAATAGTAATAAAAATCACAAGTTGTATATATTTGAAGATTTGGGCATACTACCTTCAGGTTTTTTTGTATATTGTATATGTAGCAGAATTCTTTCTCTTCCCTACAGGGCTGCCCTGGGGAGCGGGGGGCCGGCAAGTGGGGCAATTTGCCCCAGCCCCCTGAATCCTCTGGATGGCCCTGCTTCCCTATTCAGTCTCACTGTGCCAGAGAGGCCGAGTGACAGCAAAGAGAGCAGTGGGAAGGGAAGAGGAATTGTCTGCCTGCTGAGCAGCCCAAACAGCCCCTTAAGTTCTTATTCACAAGGAGGAACTTCAGAAGAAACTTTTCTCACTCCCTGCAGCCCTGCTTATGAGTGATAGAGCAATAGTAGAAGCAGATGTGTGGCTGTCACCCCAGATGAGATACTTGACAGTCTTGATATTGCTCTGTCTCATACTCCTGAGATGCTACTTAAATCAAAGTAGTGAGACTCATCATTAGGGATAGACAAACTGTTACTTTGTGCTTCACTGATCATGTCTGCATTGTAAAAGTATTCGGCCAGGCCAGATTCAAATTTCACCATGCAGTGGGCTCATGGTAAACATCAGATGAGTTATCTTGCTCATTCAAAGCCCTAATAAAGGAATCTGGGGAGGTAACAAAGCTCCCTCTGTCTGTAAGCACCGGCAGTGAAACTGAATAAGAATAACTTGGGGAAAAAAAAAAAAAGACTTGTAAAGCTTTGCTTTCAGAGAAGTTGCTATTCATCCCTTCTGTTCCCTATGAATTCAAGCAGTGTGTGTTAGAGACTCCCTTGCATTGTCTATTGAAGTTTGTCATGATGTAGTAAACTGTCTGCTTCTGCAGTGCCTCTGCTTCACCAAACATGCCAGCACCTTTAATCTCTTTCCTAACCATTTCTTGGTCTACAACATTTTTTCTCCACACCAGCATGTCCACACTTGCTAGATGAGGCCATATTTTCCTGGCTCTACTGAGTAAGATGTGTTTGACTCAAGAGAAATAGCCAGGATTTTTATTTTTTTTAATGAAGGAGAGGAAAAGGGGCTTTATGCTTTAATAGTTGCTTAAACATTTCTTGAATATGTTCTGTGAGGATGTTATGATGAGCTTATCAGTGAATATGACTTGAAGTGTGTAGGACCCCAATACCGATGATTCCAATTATTAAAAATTCAAATACTGAAATCTTTAAGCCTGTCATTTTGTTTCTAATGCTGCATGACAAACACTTGATGTTGTGGAAATCTGGCTAGAATACTAATATTAATCCAGTTTCTTCCTTAGCTTGTAGACCCTGCATCTGTGACCATGACAAGCTTAACACGCAGAAAGCTCATTATTTTTTACTGTACACAAATAGTTTTGAGCCTGCTTAGTCAGAGATCTGTTACTGCTTTCATAGAATCTGAATGCTCCGGAAAGACTTGAGCATTCTTTTTATTGCTATTCCTGTCCTGATGTGACAGCCAGGACTGCTCCAGCAGTCAGAAGAGAACATAGTTAGAAATATGTTACTTTCACTCGTCCAATTCTAGGCAGCGGTTAGTTTCTACTGAATGAGAAAGTAAGAAAACACAACACGCACTTATTCTAACAGTAAAATAACTGGTTGGCTCACCTGGAAAGCTCATCCTAAAAGGATTGGGATTAATTAAGAAGAAATGGGTTTTGGATTCAGAGCTGAGCTTCTTATTAGGAAATGGAGTCTCATTTTCAAGTCACAATTCTATCAGGTTCTTTTGTTAGCTATCCAAATTCCTACCACCTGATGGCCTTTCTGTGGCATATGCATAATAAAGTGGTGGACTCACTCCAGTTCCTACTCGACTGGTGTCCATGTCCTAAAAACAACCACTATACAGTATGCATACATTGGCATTCTTTGTGGCACTCTCTCAGCAAAGAAGGCAAGAATTCAAAGAGCATGAAGAGTGAACCAACTTCTCACCACCAGCCAGTGATCCATTCAGCTTGTAAGTCAGGTATGTTGGTGGTAGAGTGTAAGGAAGCTTATGCTAGCTGTGCTCAGATTGTACCTTTCCTGTAGTTCATTTCAGCTAGACAACCCAATGCTTTGTACATATACTCCATCAATTAAAACTCAAGTTTCCATCTCATTGTCAGTCTGTTAAGTTACCTAGCTATCCTCTCAAGGGTTTCTGTCTCCCTCAGGAGGCCACAGATCTGTTTGTAGAGCAATAGTTTTAATCTTGCAAGCTGTTGCCTCATATGAAATCAATGGGCTACTGATAACAGCTTTCTCAGTCTTTGTTTGGAAGAAAAGTTGTCATACCAGATCACTGTCACAAGCACTGATAACAGTAAGTGGACACTTATGTTATACACCCCGGCTTTTATGGTGGTCAAATTTCAGTGGCAAAAGTATCATATTAATGGGAAGCTTCAGGATCACATTCTGCTCTGAGTTCCACCCAGAGCTGGCGATAGGCATAAGCAGACTAAGCAATTGCTTATGGCCCCGAGCAGTTCAAGGGAGGCCCCCTATATGCTTTTTATTATGTGTTGGGGGGGAATATATTCTTGATTAGGACCCTCAGTGGGTTAGCGCTGGCTTACACCCACCTTCTCTCTCCCTTTTCAGAGTTGTGGATTGCATGGGCGTCTGTTTCTTATGCAAGCGTGGAGGCTGCCTTATGCAAGGATCAGCATTTCAAATGGCTATAGCCTTGATATACTCCAGGTTTCTAGGCCAAAGAAACGTGGTGATGCTTGGCATTTGAGTTTTGAAAAATAGGTGGATCAGTTACTGCTTAGAATAGCTGTTGTCTTCCACTGCTCCCCCACCCCCCAAAAAAGAAAAAAAATACAACAACCAAAAACAACAGCAAACTTTTCCCCGCTAAAATGAAAGTGTGTCTTCAGGAGATATTAAGCCTTTTAAAATCAAGCTATAGCCATTTGGCTGAAAGTTTATAATTCTTGTCTCCCTCCTCACTTTCCCTCTGCCATTCACAAAAAACTTAATGTTTAAATGGAGCAAGTATGTAATTTGTCCTGACCTTTATTCATGTCTGGTGCAATTTTAGGAGATAGAATAGCTGGAAATAATCTGGGATGCCAGCTTTAACGGTTAAACAGCTTTGCAAAATGATCAGAATTAGGGATTCCCAGATTTTAGGTTCTTTGGAGTGGGAGGTGGCTGCTGTTTGTACTTGACTTCTTAAAACTTTGGGACATCCTAGAGCAATCAGGTGTTGAACTGAATTGAGATTTGTATAAAGTAACCAAAAATCTGCTGCTTCATCACTAGCAATGACAACTAAAAAACCAAAACTCATTAAGAATTGCTCTATTAATTTCTGACCCGATGTATATTTGTTTCGCCTCAGTAACTTCCTTGCTGAGCAGTGATTGGTTGCCAGCCTACAAACACATCAGTGGCTTCAATAATGGAATTTACTGAGTCACGTTAGGAATTGCCTCAGGTGATATCACCTGTCTTGTGCAGACAGCCAGGACCATATCTCTGCCCCACTAAAGCCCTAGTTCAGGGGTAGGCAACCTATGGCACGGGTGCCGAAGGCGGCACACGAGGTGATTTTCAGTGGCACTCACGTTGCCTGGGTCCTGGCCACCAATCCAGAGGGGCACTGCATTTTAATTTAATTTTAAATGAAGCTTCTTAAACAATTTTAAATCTTTATTTACTTTACATACAACAACAGTTTAGTTATATATTATAGACTTATAGAAAGAGACCTTCTAAAAACATTAAAATGTATTACTGGCATGCGAAACCTTAAATTAGAGTGAATAAATGAAGACTCGGCATAATACTTCTGAAAGGTTGCCGACCTCTGCCCTAGTTCAAAGGAAATTTTACCCTTAATTAGCACATATGTCATGCAAACAGCAGAGTTACCTGCACTTTAATTCACTTGTATGTATATTTGAATAATGCCACTGAACATGTCATGGAAAAACATGATTTTTGAATTACCAGCTGCTAAATGTACATTTTGTAATGCCATTGAACAAAACACATGGATCTTACATTTTAAAGTCTGGCATAACTTGGTTTATGTCTTTGCAAAGTTTTTCTATAGAAGTGATTGAGTTATTACTAACACAAATGGCATTTTTTGCAGCTCTTTTGGTAGGTATCCCACTTTGTTTACAAGTGGAGCAATAGAACCTTAATTACATGCTTCAACTTCCAAATCAGCCATTATTGTTTATTTTATACTGCTTTTTTCCTAGTTTTTTTTTTAAACAAGAGAGAACTTTAAATGAAGCTGGCACAGCTGGTTCATGCATTTCTGGTGTTTTGTCAGTAGTTTAAAATGAATAGTCTTTTACTTGTTCCTTAAGAGACACTGCCAACTTGAAATCATAGAGCAGATCATATGAACAGGAATTAAATTAAGTCTGGATCTCTTCCATTTAAAGCTCTCCAGTGCTGTCATCTTAGCTGCACAGAACAGGGGGGATAGTCATAAGTAGCTTAGGAAACTTTCTGCAAGTGCTCAACCCCCTTTTCCCCTCCCACCCAACAAACAAACAAATTAAAAAAAAAAAAAACACCTCTGAATAGCCATGCTGGGCCATGTATCTTTGCAGTGCAGTTTACAGTAGCCCTTATGAACAGGATGTGCAATGTTTTTCCAAGATCCTTTTTCCAAAAACCATGTCACTTCCTAGGTTTTTTTTTTTGTTTAACCCCTTCTGTTTTGTTTTAAAAGCAATGCTTGGAAAAGTTACAATTAGTTGTTTCTTTTGTTTTTGGTTAAATTTAAAACTGGAATCCATAACCAAAAATATGGTTTGTTTATATGGAATATATCTATATCAAATAATTAACCAGTTAATAAATAACCTAGCACTGCATGTAGTGACCAGATGTTGTGAATATGGTAAAAGATGGACTACTTGCTATTACAAATAATAAAGGTGTGAATTAGAATCATATGTAGTAAAGCCCCAAAAGAACTTGTGAGCAATCCAATCTGATTTCCTCACCCTGGCATGTGCAGCGTGACTCATTGCATCTTTACTACCAATGCCTTTTATCTAATTTTATTCTGGAATATCTGCAGTGTTGGTATCTTGAACTCCTCCCTTAGCAGTATGTTCTACTTTTGTCCTACTCTTGCACTCGTAACTTAATATGTAGTCTACATTTGTTCTTTTAGCTATTGCTCCATGTCCTGCAATCTCATGAGAACATGAATACATATTTTTCTTCTGTTATGTTGTTACCTCAATGATATAAATAAACACTTCCAAATTATCTTTTGTACACTGTAAACATTTTGCTTTATTTTCTCCTGGTTTCTTGGACTCCAAGCTAGAGCTGGAAACATCTTTTTTTCCATTTTGTCAAAATTTTCCTTCAACAAAAATCTTCTAGTTAACTTCCCTCCAAAAATATACATTTGTGCTGCTTTTCTTTTGCATGGTTTTGCAGTTTTGCTACAGTATATTTTTCATAAGCTGGACTGCGCTCAGTATTTTAGACGTGGTTACCCAAGGGATTTGTAAAGCAGCGCTCCCTATTTTATATGCAATCACCTATATCTGTGTCCAAGAACAGAACTGGGTTTCATTACATTTTATTTAATTTGCTTTGCTTCAGTTTTACAACTGTGGCACAATACATGATCTTGCTCTTTATCAGTCCTCTTTCTTTTTTGGGCTTGCTGGTTTCCCCTTAATTTTTATTGATGCTATTTGTCTCTTTTCAATCACATCTCACTGTATGCAACCCACGCTTCACTTATTCTAAATTGGCATGGCAGTTTGGTTTTCTCCTGAGTTTTCTAAACCTCTCGTTTTGGGAATGCTGGAAAAGTTGATCTTTGTCAACTTTCAGCTAAATAATTAATAAAACAAGGAAATAGGAATCTTGGTAATGAATCTTGAACTACTCCATATGATAGTGCTCAACCTGTGGAACTCTTTGCCAGAAGATATTGTGAAGGCCAAGACTATAGCAGGGTTCAAAAAAGAACTAGAAAAATTCATGGAGGATAGGTCCATCAATGGCTATTAGCCAGGATGAGCAGGGATAGTGTCCCTAGCTTCTGTTTGCCAGATGCTGGAAAGGAGTGACGGGGAATGGATGACTTGATTATCTGTTCTGTTCATTCCCTCTGGGGCACCTGGCATTGGCCACTGTTGGAAGACAGGCTGCTGGACTAGGTGGACCTTTGGTCTGCTCCAGTATGGCCGTTCTTATGTTCTTATTCACAGTAAGTAGTACATTAAAAGTTAATATAGGGCCAGATTCACCCACATAATCCAGCTCCTATGATGCAAATCATTTATCTTTTTTACTAGCTAATTAAATTGGGGTTATAGCTGCTTTATGCAGCTGGAATGGTAAATATAAGCCAGTGTGTATCAAGTCTTCTCATTTCTGTTAGTGTTAGGTTTCACTGCTACATCTCAGATTATGTCTTGTGTAATATAGTGAAACGTAACTTCATGTAGTGTAACCTGGCATGGCATGAGACAATGAAAAAAGATAGCAAAACATATTTATCTAGCAATAATCTACTTCTATAGATGTATCGAACTCAAAAGTAATGAGTATGACATCTTACTAAGAAGTGCACATGACAAAGCCTAGAATATGGTTGTGACTCAAACTGTGCGATCTCTGTGCACTTTATAATGGTTATTCATATTCCATCAAGTATACTTTCTCCACTTAAATAATGAAATTGCCAAAATTATGTTTTAAACCAAAGACAAAAAGTACAAGTTCTATGTTTGAAGTTCTTTCTTGCTCTGTTTCCTTGCTGTGAAACTCTAAATGATCAAGGCTGACATGAAGGAACAATCAGCAGATTTAAAAATGTATCTGGTTCATAAAATGTGTAATGTTGAGGCAGTATAAATTTCCTGATGCTATGACAGGTTTATGTTAATCTCTGTTAAATGGGCATAAAATTTTAAACGTTTGTTTTTCTTATGTCTGTTGCTCCAGTACTACTTTCCGATCTCTCTGCTTTTCTCTCTAAAAATTTGTTGTTTTGGAGCTGCTGTTTCTTTAACCTTTTTAAAAGACTTTACAGTAACTCCTCACTTAACATCTTATGGGAAAATTGGATTAGTTTAACATTGTTTCACTTAAAGTTGCATTTTTCAGGAACATAACTACAATGTTAAGTGGGGAGTTACTGCACTTGTAAAATGTGCAGATAACATTTGCCTTACATTCAAGTACCACACACACTACAGAATTCTTCAAGCATACGTTCATAATACAATATCAAGCCACCACTATGGGATTGGTGGTGAGGGAGAATCTTGAAACCATCAGGCATCTTTGCTGTTTTCTGCTGGTGTTAGACCAGCTTCACTCATTTCTGTTTGGGCCTGCTTTCTGAAATATCCAGTCTATTCAAAGATATCTTTCTGTAATCTCAATTTACTTAATCTTCTCCTACTTAGATAGGTTTGTTATTTGACGACTCTACTGTGTTTATGTACCACTGATCTCTTCTGGATGCAAAGTTAGCTGGTTTAAAGAGGATATAGTAAGACTGCTGTATCAAACAGTGTTGTTTAGCTCAGCTGGTACAATGTTTGCTCTTTGGAGCTAAAACTTCTAAGTCTATCTCTGCAAGATTTTTAGCTGGTGTCTAGCATGTATACAGCCAATGGATTTGTCATGTCTCCAAACCTGTGTGGTTCATTCCTTACCCCATTTTGCAATAATGCAAACTTAGCAGCTTGTAGCTCTATATAATACCTGATTTTTAAGCTCTGTATTAAGTATGTTTTTACTTTAACATTGAACTTATACTTGAGGTCTTGTGACTCACAACATAAAGTTGGATATTACATGAAAGTTTCAAGCTATCTACCATTAAGAATTTATGTTTGAGTCCTCTTGACTGGCCCATTAATGCAGGGTATCTTAATCAGGGGTTGCTGCTTGTGTACGGAAAGGCCCTGGCGGGCTGGGCTGGTGTGTTTACCTGACCCGTCCGCAAATCCGGCTGATCGTGGATCCCACTGGCCGCGGGTCGCTGCTTCGGGCCAATGGGGGCTGCTGGAAGCAGTGCGGGCCAAGAGACTTACTGGTCACCACTTCCAGCAGCTTCCATTGGCTTGGAGCAGTGATCCGCGGCCAGTGGGAGCCACAGTTGGCCAGACCTGCGGACAGGGCAGGTAAACACACCAGCCTGGCCCGCCAGCAGCTTTCCCTACACAAGTGACAAGCCCTGTTTGAGAAACCCTGCACTAAGGCAACCTTCTGTTTCTGAATTTAAAACTCTACTAGCAATTCATATTAAGGCTGTAATAAGCCTCTGTCCCAAATCTGGACCTTAGCGTGCAAAATCTGGGTGCTTAGCATGAACCTCCATGCTTAATTACCAGCTTGGATCTTATCTCACTGCCACTAATCAGGATTCTGAGTACCTGATAAACTCTCTGGTCTCCCCAAACCTTTCCCTGGGGGACCCTCAAGACTCAGATGCCCTGAGCCTCCAACAAAGGGAAATAACCCACTTCCCTTCCTGCTCTTTACTTCCTCCCAGATTTTCCCGCCCTGGGGATACTAGGAGATTTCCCTGCTTCAATCCCTTGAAACACAAAACAGAGAGGACGATTACCTTCCCCCCTCCTTCTTCTCCCCCCTCCCAGTCTTTCCCTGAGAGAGACAGTACTCCTGGCACAGAGATTCCTATCCCCTTGCCTTAACTAGGAAAAGAAAATCCAACAAGTTTTAAAAAGAAAGCTTTATATAAAAAAGAAAGAAAAAAACACATGACATGATCACTGCATCAAGATGACATAACACAGGGCTATTGCTTAAAAGAAAATATGAATAATCAGCCTTATTCCAAAAAGATATCCAATTTAAACATTCCAGCAACTCCACACATGTAAATACAAAATACAATATAAACCTATTGCTTTTCCTTTTGTACTCACAACTTGGGAACAGAAGGGTAGAAAGAAGCTTGGAGATAGAAAAAAAAAAAGCTCTTCCCTCATAGCTGAGACAAAACAAAAAAGGCAGAACAAAGACAAAACATACCCAGAAGTTCCCTCCCTCACTTTGAAAAATCCAGTTTCCTGATTGGTCCTCTGGTCAGATGTTTGGTTCCCTTTGTTAACCCTTTACAGGTAAAAGAAACATTAACCCTTAGCTATCTGTTTATGACAGAGGCTCATTACAATAGATTGTACAATAGAGCCTCAGAGTTACGAACTCACTAGTCAACCACACACCCCATTTGGAAATGGAAGTACACAATCAGGCAGCAGCAGAGAACCCCTCCCCCCCAAAAAGCAAATACAGTACAGTACTGAGTTAAATGCAAACTACTAAAAAAAGGGAAAGCAACATTTTTCTTCTGCATAGTCAAGTTTCAAAGGTCTATTAAGTCAATGCTCAGTTGTAAACTTTTGAAAACAATCATAATGTTTTGTTCAGAAATATGAATATTTCAGAGTTACGAACAACCTCCATTCCCGAGGTGCTCATAACTCTGAGGTTCTACTGTATTCCTATCTCTCGAAAAAAGAGGAACTATGAAGTAGCTATCATTAATGTCAGAGATATTTGAGACTTACAGTCTACTAAACGATTAGAATGTCAAAGAAAAAATGCCAGCAGTACAGTACTGTGCATATGGAACAGCTGTCTTCCTGTGAAGTATGGTTACTTTGTCCTCACCTAGTGTATAGTTCGTTTTTGAACCCAGTTAGTCTTGGTCATCACAACGTCTTCTGGGAAACAGTTCCACACGTTGACTGTGCATTATGTGAAGAAATACTTCTTTTTGTTTGTTTTAAACCTGCTGCCTATTAATGTCATTTGGTGATCCCTAGTTCTTGTGTTATGCGAAGTAGTAAATAACACTTCCTTATTTACTTTTTCCACACGAGCCATGATTTTATAGATCTCTATCATATCCCTCCTTAGTCATCTATTTCCCAAGTGAAAAGCCCCAGTCTTATTAATCTTTCCTTATATGGAAGCTGGTCCACAGCCCTAATCTTTTTTGTTGCCCTTTTCTGTGCCTTTTCCAATTTATTCCAGTATGTATATTTTTGAGATAGGGTGACCAGGTCTGCACCCCATATTAAACATAGGTTTATATAGAGGCAATATATTTTCTGACTTATTATCTATCCCTTTCCTAATGATTCCCAGCATTGTTCACTTTTTTGACTGTTGCTGCACATTGAGTGGATGTTTTTAGAGAGCTTTATACAGGATAAAACGGATTTATTTGGGTTTAGTCCCCACTGGGAGTTGCACATATGAGTGTTAAAGGCAGGAAAACTTTTGTTAGCTGCTTTCAGGTAAACCTGCAGCTTTGGGTAAGTAATTCAGACCCTGAGTCTTTGCTGGAGCAGATGGCTCAGCAAGACAGGGTGCTGGAGTCCTGAGCTGGCAGGGAAACCAGGAGTAGAAGTAGTCTTGGCACATCAGGTAGCAGCTCCCAAGAGGAGTTCTATGATCCAACCCATCATAGACTTGTTCCTCCCAGGTGCTAAACCCTCTGATATGTTCTACATGCTCTTAACTACCATTAGTTCCAACTGACTAGGGGACATTTGAGTCCTTTGTTACTATGATGTTTCTGTGCCCATATGGAGCCCCTTTGACTTCAACAGGACCCCATGCAGTCACAACATTCTACCAACATATCACAGATGGTATGATCAATACCTTAGGTTCCAAGCTCTTCAAGGCAGGAACAATCTTATGTCTTGTTGCATTTCTATCGCGCTCTCTCTGATGTCTAGAGAGCCAGTAACATCATCCTTTGCACAGTAATGATATTGCCACCATGCAGCATACACAATTATAAAATGACCTTGTATAAAAACTGAAATATACTGGCACACAAAAAAAAGGAAAAATTCCTTTGATTTTTAGTTCAGAGCTTTTCGAATGACAATACAGACTGCTGCATAGCTGACTTGGAGAGTGAATATGCTGAAGTTGTCACCCAGTCCTTCAGTTGCTTTCATCTGATGTTTGCAGCATTTAAAAAAAAAGACAGGAAATTAAATTCCAAGCTATATTCCAATCAATAACACTGAGACTACTGTACTAGCTTCTTTATTAATGGAAAACCTCAGTGACTTCTGCTGATATTAATAACATTTGTATGAAGTAAAAGATCCAGGCTGTTTTACTGGATAACTTATCTCTGACCTTGCTGTTTTATACAGATTAAAATATAATTATAAAATTTGCACTATTTTCCAGAGGTTTGAACCTTAAAGAAGAGAGAGCACTAAGGGCGTGTCCATGAGAAACTGTTTATGGATTCTCAGAGCAAACGTGAGCAGGCCACATTTTCTAACTGCATGGCCAATTCTGAAAAAAGGCCGGCCTGGTGTGGATGATCAGCCACCAAATCTTGTCTTAGGTTCCCTGCTCACTGCCACATTGTGAAGGGGTGTACAGACTCCACATTGGACAGGAGCAGAGAGGGGCTAATATTCTGCCCTGCAGGTCAGGTCTGAAGTTGGTGCTGCCTCCAGTAACACGTGCCAGAAATGCCAAACTGAAAGGAGTACCCTTCTAATCTGGAGGTAGGCAGAAAATAAAAGGAAGAGTGCTTCTCTGAGGGAGGGAGGGAGGACCTCTCTTGTAAGCCTAGAAAGAATGGCATTCCAGAGCACTGAGAACTACAACCTGCCTGCCAATGAGGATCTGAAGGTTTTTTCCTGAATGGCAGGGCACAGGTTGCAGACCATTTAACCAATTCAATAGGTAGAAAGACTTGATAAAGAAGAATCTACAGACTAGTTGTATGAGATCTTTTCCCCTTCTCAACTGTGTTCAAACTGTTTGAAAATTTGGTGAATATGTGAGACCCTTCAGGAAAGGAACAGCCTAGAAATGGGCTAGATTGAAAGAAAACATTGTTCAAAAGCTGACTCCAGTCCATTGCTGTCTTGGGATGACAGGTTTGTTGCTTCTTGGGTTTGCTATTTGAGGAAAGATGATTTTTTCCTACCTACAGCTAGAAGCACATGTTATTTAAACTTCCTACTGCAGCCTAGTGGATCTCTGCTAATGGGGCAAGCTCACATTCAGTGTCTCCACTGTGTTACTATTTAAGTGGATTCTCTTTAATGCCCAGCCCATGGTTATCACTGAAAAGGAAAGATTCTATTCCTAGTAAAAGATGGGAAAATCTCAAATGTTTCGTTCAAAAAAGCACCCAAATGCTTATCAGAATCTTATTCAAACTATTCTAACTGGTTGGGTCAGCTAAACTGAGTTGGAGAAACATCTAGGAGGAGTTTTTTGTTCTTGTGGTCAAGATAGACTTATTACAAGGAGTGCATGTTTGTGTCTGTGTGAGAGAGAGCACTTTATATATCTGCTTCTGGTCTCAGTAAGAACCATGCAGTACAAATGCTTGGAAAAACAAATGATAAAGACTACGCAAACTGTTTGAAATCTCAATTTCAGTTTTGATTTGGTCTGAGACTAGTAAAAAATAATGTCTTTCCTTGTTTTTCAAATTGGTTTGTCCGTAGCTAGTCCTCATGGAATTGGTGAAAGTGAAGCTTTCTCCTGAAAAGGTCTTGGAAGTTCTGGGGGTGGAGTTTTCCACTCGATTACAGAATGCCCGTTTGAAAACCTTCTACAAACACTATTTAAGCCCTTTTAAAGTACTTTAGCAGCAACTAAAGTGCATTGCTTAAGGTTGCTGAACAAGTTAGTGACAGAGATGGAATGAGAGTTCAGATGTCAGCCCCCTCCCCCTTAGTTTTAATCTCTGGGACATATTGGTTCAATTCTGATTCAGTTTCACTGGAGTAAATCAGGCAGAAATCCATTGAAATAAATGGATTAAACCATCATAAGTAAGACTGAATTCAGCTCCATGCCTCTCAAAACTAAACATGAAACTACTTTCCAAAAAAGAAGCAAATGCCAGAATTTACAATGCTGTAAACACACAGAAACTATAACCTTTTCATTAAGTTTGGTATTAATCATTAATTTGCAATAAGGGGACTTTTACAACCAGTATTAAATGTTACATGCTCTTTAGAGTAGGATGATGTCTTTAGACGTTCAGTCAACAATTCTTGATTTATAGTCATTCATTACAGTAGCATTTCATCTAACAAAAAGTGACATAAAATTATTCAATTTTAACAAGATTAAACTTGCTTATTTGAGTGAAGTTTCAATTTGAAAATAAGCGCTAATAGAGCTAATCTCGCACAAACATATAGGTGTTAACTAAATTCTTTATAAAATGTCTCCAAATCAAACTTTTAAAATAACTGTCCAGGCAAATAAAAAAGTTTTCATGATCATTGCCAATGGTATAAGCCAAAACATTAAACAAAACCTTCATTATTATTATTTATTTATTATTACCGTATATACATACTAATAAGCCGGTTCATTTATAAGCCGACTCCCCCCACCCCCAGATGGATAAGTAAAAATGGAAAAAAATTATAACCCATTCATAAACCGACCCTGTAATTCAGGGGTCAGCAATCTTTGGCTCCCAGGCCATCAAGATAAGCTGCTAGTGGGCCGAGATAGTTTGTTTACCTCGAGCGTCGGCAGGCACAGAGGTAAACCTAAGTAAACAAAGTGTCCGGGCATGCTAGCTGCTTGCCCTGACAGGCCAGGACAGCAACTGGTGGGGAATTTTTTTTTTTTTTTGGAGGAGAAGCTGGGAGTCAGGGGAGTAGCCCCTGTGACCACCCCCCACATGACCCCACCCCTGGCCCGGGATCCTCACACTCTCCTCATCTCATCCCTTCCCACCTTATCTGGGGAGGAGGCCTCTGACTTGGCTGGAGCTGCTCCAGCAGGCCGGGCAGTGCGGCTGCAGCCTGCTCCGGCAGGCCAGACTGGGCAACGTGGCTGCAGCATGTTCCAGCGGGCTGGGCCAGGCGGCACGGCCGCAGCATGCTCCGGTAGGCCAGGCAGTGTGGTCACACCCTGCTCTGGGGGGCGGGGCCAAGCAGCATGGCTGCAACCTGCCAGCCCAGGGGCTGCAGCTGCTTTGGAGGCTGAGGGGGAGAGCAGTGTGGCCAGAAGCGGAGAGACTCTGGCCCTGCCTCTTCCCTTCTGGATCTGCTGCCTCTCCTTGCTCCTGTTGGGGGGAGGGGCTGTATCCCACCTCTCCCTTTCTATACCCATTCATAAGCCAACCCCCTTCTCTGGTGCTTCCCTTTTCTACTAAAAAAAATTCGGCCTATGAATGAGTATATAGGGTATACTGTGTTGAAAGGCAAATCATATTGCCCAATAAACTTTCAAATTCTCACTACAGGGCAAATTCAGTAGCTTTGCATATCACAATAGTCTCAGTGATGTCCTCAGTTGATTTGAGTAAGATTATATGGATTTAGCCCAAAGATCTTGCCATCATTTTACATGTCAATGACAGGACAGGACAGAAGATTCTAGGTTAGTTCCTCAGTTGATGTAAATTTTCATAGCTCCATTGACTTCCACAGAGCTATGACAATGGAGCTAAGAAAGTTTACACTAACTAAGGAACTAACCTAGAATCTTCTGTCCTGTCACTGACATGTAGAAACTAACCTAGCAAATTTCCATTGACATCAGTGGAGCCAAGGTTTCATCCATAAAAATCTAACCATCTGCACTAAAAATGTTTTGATTTCTCCACCAAAATTTGCTGAATTCGTAACACCTGAGCCAAGTGTAAATCTGGGGTAACTATAGACAAATGGCATTGCGGGGGATAGCTCAGTGGTTTGAGCATTGGCCTCCTAAATTTAGTGTTGTGAGTTCAGTCCTTGAGAGAGACACTTAAGAATCTGGGGCAAAAATCAGTAGTTGGTCCTGCTAGTGAAGGCAGGGGGCTGGACTCACTGACCTTTTGGAGTCCCTTCCAGCTCTATGAGATAGGTATATCTCCATATATCTGATTTTGTCTATTTTTATCTTCAGATTTTTCTTTAAGTTCTTTCATAAAACAGATACAATAGTCTGAAATTGTAAACTGCTCTTATTCATATTGTACTGAAATGCTAATACAGCAACATAAAATATCCTTAATTCATTTGTGTTCAAAGTAAAATTTGCTAATTAAGACTGACAAGATAAATGTTTAAATATTTAAAATTAAGTAGTACATATAATATAGTACTATTCATTGTGTGTAATACTTAAGCTATATCTATGCTACAAGCCAGAGATTGGATTTCCCCTGTTCATGTACACATACTAAACTGGTGGGTATTGTGCCTCGACTGCCACTATCCATGTGCCTGCATCCACACAGATATTCATACTTGACCTGTTTCAATGATAGCGAGCAGGAGTATGTTTACACAAGCAGGGGAATCACATCCCAGTTCACAGTGTAGACATAGCCTTAGAGGACAGGTTCTCCTCTGTTACTAGATGTAAATCCAGAGTAATGCTGTCCATGTGGCTGAAAGATTTTTCCTGTTTTAAATTACAGTACCGAAGTATTCTAGATTTGTTTGAATTGGAAGTGAAATATTTTAATACTAGAATTAAGGCTTGTTTTTATGGATTTTATTATAAGCCTAACTTGTCCAGACAATAAATATAATTTTGTAAATCACAGACATTTATTTGATTAGAATTTTTTATCTATTGAAGCATGGACCAAAAAAAATCTGTTTCTATTATAGATGTTGCTAAACATACTTACATGTGTTTATTTCATGTGTTAAAAGCCTCCTTATCAAATAACTTTTATTCAATCACTTCCTATTCCTAAACTGTTGCGTAGCATTGTGATCCAAATGGGAGTTGTTTCTCACCTCAGATGTGAATGTATTCCAATGGAATTTGAAGTACTTGGGAGGGAAAAGACTGTGCAGTTGTAAATTATTGTGGTTGTACTTTTATTTAAAAAATATGTATTTAACAGTTATATTATGAGGCTCCATTGGTTTTGGGCACTGGACAAACATATAGTACAAGGGTTCTCAAACTGGGGGTTGGGACCCCTCAGGGGGTCGTGAGGTTAATACATGGGGTGGTTGCGAGCTGTCAGCCCCCACCCCAGGCCCTGCTTTGCATCCAGCATTTATAATGGTGTTAAATATATTAAAAAGTGTTTTTAATTTATAATGGGGGGGTCACACTTAGAGGCTCGCTATGTAAGAGGGGTCACCGGTACAAAAGTTTGAGAATCACTGATATAGTACGTGACAGTCCCTGCTCCAAAAAGTTTATAGAATCAAACTAATATTAATTTATAATATGATAGCTTTATTTAATCTTTCCAATGGATTCTTTTTCACAATGGAAAGTGATCAGAGCATTGTGAAAGAGATAATAATTCTATTAGTTGTTGCATTTAGATTTGTGACTTCAGTCAGGTCTGCCCACAAGCAGCCAACTGCACAATTTGGACCACTGAGTAAGCCCTTACTCTTCAAGTAGCCCAATGATGGGACTACTCAAGAAGTAAATAACTACTCAGTGAGTAAGTTTGCCTGGCTCTGGGCCTCAGAATTGTGCTGACGTTGTAAGGACAGTTAATCCTTACAATGCCTTTTAGCATTCAGTTGTCACAACGTTGCTCAGTCCCATCTCTCTGGTTAGACAACCTGTCTGAGAAGTGGACCCAACTTCTGGGTCTGGATAGACCCACATCACAGTTTGTAGCTCTGGGTCTGTAAAGAACACTCCCAGGGAGAGACCCTTTGTCTGCCACTCTCTGTTAGGACGCAGAGCACATCAACCCAGCCGCCTTGGACCCTAAAACCGTTACTCAGCCCTGCCAAGACCCGAGTTGGTCATACACGTTCTCTTAGAATGCCATCTCCCTGTGGATGCTCAGAGCTTCTCAATTAACCCCTTCAGGGACAATGCGGCAGGCAAGCAAAGGAATTTCTTATCCAAAGTCACTTGTACTCTTAAGAAAGCACTATTATAGAGTTGCAAATCTTTTCAAAATAACAGTGCTGTGTTCACTTACTCCTCCTCCCCCTTCTCCTTAGTCCAATGTCATCCCTTCTATGAGTCTGTCTGGTTGGCATTTTAACCTCAGGCAGAGTCTGTTCAGTGTCTCTAGCCTGGTCTTTTGGCATGTTGATGGCCCCCTTGGTCACAGAAGATCTCCTTAAATACGCTCTGTCCTTTTTTCTCCACATGCTACAGCTATGAAATTCTAGCCCTCCCCCTTCTCTCTGGTCAATCTTCTGTGCAGGTTCCATTTTCCCATGATGATGATCTGGTACTTGAGACACAAAGTAGTTAATGGCTCTCAAATTATGATGCCTTCAGTCATAGTCATTCAACCAGATGCACAGTGCCATTTAGAAAATGGATATTCTAATCCAAAATGGAGATCACACTATGCAATGAAGATCGCTGCAACCCAAGATGGAGGTTACAATGCAAAATGGAAATGACAATTTAATAGACATCCCACTTTGTCACATCAATGACTAGTAAAACTATGTTTAAACTTTAGCTACACTTTATATACTGTGGCAAATTGCCGGTACTGTTCTGCTGGGTCTCATGCTTTCTTTTCTCTGGGGTAGGTTCAGGGCGCTATTGCTTGCCTCTGAACCGGTTCTTAATTAGTCCACTAGTGTCCTTGGAGGAGGGGAGTGGAGAGGGAGGGACCTGGGCCCGCCCTCTACTCCAGGTCCCAACCCAGGGGCCCTGGGGTTTGTGGTGAACCACTTGAACTAGCGGTTCCTTCCCCTGGGTTACTTCCCTCTCCTACCCTTCAGCTTGTGAAGGGCTTCTTGCCTCCCTTCTACACAAGCCTGGTGCCCCTTACCTAGGGTTTCTTCTGGACTTCACAATCCACCGCAGCACTCCTCCAAACTTTCTATTTCTCTCTTATCAAACTCTTCTCTTCTCCAACTTCTGCAACCTGCACTCTGCTCCAATCAAACCTTCCTCCTTCAACTCCCACACTGTCTGACTGAAGCAGGGGTTTTTATCACATGACTGGAGTCAGGTGCTCTAATTGGAGTCAGGTGCTCTAAATGGCTACAGGTGTTCTAGTTAATCTAAAACAAACCTTCCTCCCTTGGCAGGGAATAAGGCCCCCTGCTAACACTGTCATGCTGCCCTCTGGCCATGCTGTATCACAATACTCACTTGGCCAATTTCTGCTTTCAGCTATGCTACTGTAAATCTGGGGTAACACTATTTTGTCCAATGGAGTTGGCCTTGACTTTGCCTTGAATGAGACCAGAATTCATCCCAGAAGTTTATAAAAGTATTTGGTTCGTGTGTAAGACTGAAATCCACTGAATGGTTTGACATTCCCTGAGTATGTTTCGCCATACTTAATTTTCAGTCAAAATCCCATATGAACACTCTCATTGTAACGCTTGAAAAGGAAATATTCTGTTAGAGTGACCAGATGTCCCGATTTTATAGAGACAGTCCCGATTTTTTTTTTTCTTATATAGGCTCCTGTTACCCCTCAGCCCTGTCCCGATTTTTCACATTTGCTGTGTGGTCACCCTATTATCTTTACGGGAAAGGCCATTTCAGAGACTTAATCCATTTTTTTCCTATCTAGAGTCTGTATTGGAGATTTCCTAAATGAACTTAAACTATGCTACAATTTCCATGTAAGAATGTGACAGTTTAATTTTGTTGTTCCTGCTGAACTTCAGCTAGAATCACAATCTCCCGATTATTGTAGCAAACAGGTTCATAGCAAATGATATAAATTATTTATGCAGAACAGTTCCCCTTTTAACCTTACTTTCATATGCTTGTAACTTCGAAACATTCACCCCCTGAGTTATTCATGAAGATTAAATTAGTTGGCAAGTTTGAGCAAAATCCTATGATTGATTTTTAATTTATGGATGAGTAAGGGGGAAATTTCCCATTTAAAAACAAAACAAAAAACACATTCTTTTGAATTGTCTTGCATCAAAACAGCCCTTCTGAAATCTCAGTGATGAAACTTGGCACATCATAGTAGTCATTCATCAGAGGGGTAGCCGTGTTAGTCTGGATCTGTAAAAGCAGCAGAGAATCCTGTGGCACCTTATAGACTAACAGAAGTTTTGGAGCGTGAGCTTTTGTGGGTGAATACCCACTTCGTCAGACGCAGGACGAAGTGGGTATTCACCCACGAAAGCTCACGCTCCAAAACTTCTGTTAGTCTATAAGGTGCCACAGGATTCTCTGCTGCTTTCATAGTAGTCATTGAAGATTAGTGTCTGGTTTGAAAAAAAGTTGGTTTTAATGTACCAAAGTTAGGAGCAATCAAAAATTTCATACTGACAACATGAAGAAGAATTCGAGGGGCGGGGGCGGGGGGGACTTGGCAGATGCATGCAGCTATTGAAGTGTGATGTCTGTCTTCTCCTATCTCTTGTCCTGAACTCCAGGACCTTTTGAAACTTCCTCCCTATGAATTGTGTGGGAAGAGGAAGGGAAAAATGTTCAATGATCCTTGCAATTTTAAACCAGTCTCCAGCCTTAAACCAAAATGTCAGTATAACTTGCCTGAGTTGTATAAGGGCTAAGAATCTTCTAAGTTGTGAAAAACAGTCCCCCAAACCTCATATTCATTGTTGTATGCTTTTTTCTTTGAAATGCACAGTTTACAAATGCTCATTGCCATTTATAATTAGACCTACATTCTATCCTCAGTTACTTTTTACAACCCAGTTGAATTTGTGAGCATTATGGAAGTGCAAGAGAGCTGAATGTGGCTTTGGGTCTGTAGTGCTTACTTTTGATGACCTCTCATTAACTGGGACCTGGTGCTTCTTCAGGTTCATAGCTTATGATCAACCTTTAATAGCAGTTGGCCACTTGTGCCTATTAGTAGGGCCCCACCAAATTCACAGTGTGATGGGATCCCTGGGGTACAACCTGGAACTGGGGTACCGCTGTGCCATCTTAACTCTCCAGCCTGGGCTGTCTCTTGCAATGCTTTGCTAGTGGCAAGCAGCAACCCCCCTCCAGGCGCTGTTATCACTCATTAAAACATCATGTGGTGTCCCATACCCATCTAGATTGCACGAATGCACTAGAGCCACTCACCAATCACATGGAAAAAAGCACCAGCAAATCTCCCAAGTCCCCAGCCTGGCACCCAGAACTGTACCATCTTGCCGTAGTCAGAAACTTGACTAGTGAAAGTTCATTACCCTGTTCACCCCTCCCTTGATGTAGAGAGGACACACACTAGCCTTTGTAAACTGAGCTGAGATTTCCCACACACTTCAGTAAAAACATATTGTTTTAGGTAAAATATAATATTTATTAACTACAGAAAGAGAGATTATAAGTGGTAGGCAAAAAAGGTCAGAGATAATTATCAAAGAAAATAAAAGGCAGGCATGCAGAAGTGAGGGTGGCAATACCATTCCATACCACCCTTTCTTCTGTGCTTCTGCCTTCAGAGCTGGATCGCTGGAGAGTGGCAGCTGCTGGCCAAGAGCCCAACTCTGAAGGCAGCGTTGCTACCAGCAGCAGTGCAGAAGTAAGGGTGGCAATGGCACGACTCCTCTTACATTACTCTTGAGAGTCCCCCCGCAATCTCCTTTTAGGTCAGACCCCTACTGTGAAATTTCAGATTTAAATATCTGAAACTATGGAATTTAGAATTTTTTTTAATCCTTTGACTGTGAAATTGATGAAAATGGACCACAAATTTGGTAGGGCCCTACCTATTAGTTATATAATTTATGTCTTTTCACTTTGTGTTGTATTTAAATATGCAAATGTCACACGGTCACCAGAGGGTTACAAGTTCCTCTCTGTGCTGATCCGTTCAGGATATGACTTGGTACAGCTCCTTATAGAACTCCAACTCAAGCTGTGGCAGCTTATCGTTTAACTGTGGAGGTCCCTGGTATGGCAGCCATCAAACATACGCTGAAGTTCCAAAACCAGCATTAACTTAGTCCCATGGTATATGTGTAGTTGTTTAAATATCTGCTTTAAGTATTAGAACACTACATTGTGCAGTATATATAATATGATAAAGTAACACTGAGTTAGTGTTTGCAGCTCTTTCTTGACTTTTTGTTTGAACTTGTTAGCCTATTCTTGCATTAATGTAAGATTTCACATTTTATTGATTTGAGTGGTTTTAGGAAGAAAAATATGTGATGAGAGAAAGGAATGCAATTTTCTATAGCAACTTGTCTGTGGTTAGAAATTCTCAATCATTGAACCCCTGCAGAAACTGTATTAATTAACAAAACAGTACATCAGTTTGTGAGCCAATATACATAAATTACCTCTTTCCCTATATAACAGTCCCACTAACTGGCATTACTACCAAGAGAGTTCTTATAAATTCTCTGCAGTGTATGTCTAGGCAAGAAGCCTATGCTTTTCATTAATTAGAACTGACTGTACTTAGTTGAACTCATATGCCAGCCATACTGTTGACAGAATATGCCAGTTTCTGTCCCTGGGCTTGCAGCATTTAATTTCAATCTGGGTCGCTATGGTAAAAGCACAGTGAGTACACTCCAACCATATGCTATTGACATCTATTGTCCTTTGTGCCTGAGGATCTGGGAAAACCATTTTGGTCCCTACACTGTTTCCAATCTTAGTACAGCGTAGCAGAAAAGTGTGACACTCTAGCAATCTAATATGTTTAATATTTTTGTGATTAGGCTCTTCTCAATAGAATGGAAAATTTGCTTCAAGTGAATGGATTTGACGTAGTTCTGAAATTTAATGGGCTCTATAGCTTTAATCTGAAAGTAGAATGAGTGTTTTAACATGCTTTGTTTCATATTTAGTACCTATGAAGGCTTCTACCATGGGATTACTGAGCTTAGTAGTGTGTGGGGGAGGGGAAGGGCGGAGCTTCTGCTTATTCCTGAAATAACAAAAATCATAAGACCAACTTCACACATGCAGCACTGTTTAAAACACAATAATCTCTGCCTGATGGGATCAGAATATAAATATCCTCCCTCTACCACATGCCGATGGACTACTGGCCCACTTGAGATACTTCTGGTCCGTCCCTGGTTCATGTGCCCCACATCCCCTTAACCCAAATGAGCGGGGACCCTTAAAAGAGGCATGACCTCCTTTTTTTCCTCCTAGTTAGACAAAGCCCACATGAAACCCTCCCCCTCACATACACATTCAAAGTTGTGGGGAGCACATTGTCAGTGAATGAGAATTTGCAGCTGTGTAACTAAGTTAAATATGTAGTCTCTTTAAATAAAGGCTTCTGTGGAGTAGAAAGTGAAGACTTTGGCCCAGAGCCTAAAGTCAGACTGCACTTTTATTTAATTTATGATGTCACAGTTAAGTTAAAGTTTAAGTTAAGGTTTATGTGCAGTAGGTACCCTCCTGAACACAGCCCATCCGTCAGATACTTTTATATTAGGGAAACTGGTCCTTTTAATGACTTGAAACAGAGCTGTGACTCATACCAAGCATTATCTTATCTTGTTTTTCCCTATTCAGGAGCAAGGACATTGTGACTTTTGGGTTAGGTGTTTTCCAAATTTCTGCCTGCTGATGTCTGGTCAAATCAAGATTAAATTGTAGTGTTACAGCTGTGACAGATCATTCCATAATATCTTGTGCACTACCAACTGAGATATGTTCACCAATTTACTAATAACTTTATGATGAATGTATTGATGATCATCTCCTTTGTCTCTAAGAAATATCGACAGATTACATAAAGATTTGACTGAGCAGGTGACAGATTTTAATAAAGAATGTTTAATTTGAAGTACTTTTACCAAAAAATAACATTCAAAAGAAAGCAAGTTCTTCCTTTTTCATCAGTGTGGGAGAAAAGTCAGGAAAAAACAATCAGTTCTTGCCTGTCCACTAACCTCAAAAAGATAATCAGGTATAATGTTATAACCCATGGCTAGTTTAAACACTTGTCATATCACTTCTTAATCATCTCTCAGGACTGACCAATCCCAGTCTAATACTGTTATCTCCTTATACTACCATTCCATCATTTTACATACCATTTTTAGTTTTATGCTATGCTACATCTAACTAAATGCTGACTTTTTTCAATATGGTGAGCCAAAGTACATAAGAGCATAAGAATGGCCATAATAGGTCAGACTAATGATCCATCTAGCCCAGTATCCTGTCTCTGACGGTGGCTTTGCTAGTCACAGTAGAGGGAATGAACGGATTAGGGCAATTTCAAGTGATCATCCCCTGTTGTCCAGTCTCGACTTCTGGAAGTCAGAGGTTTAGGGACACCAGGAGTATGTGGTTTCATCCCTGACCATCTTGGCTAATTGATGGACCTGTCCTCCATGAACTTACCTAATTCTTTTTTTTTAAATCAAGTTAACATTGTGGCCTTTATAACATCACCTGGCAACAAATTTCACAGGCTGTGCTTCCTTCTGTTTGTTTTAAACCTGCTGCCTGTTAGTTTCATAGAGTGACCCCTAGCTCTTGTGTTCTATAAAGGGGATAAATAACATTTCCTTATTCACTTTCTCCTCACCATTCATGATTTTATGGACTTCTATCATATTACCTCTTATTCATCTCTTTTCTGAGCTGAATAGTCCCAGTCTTTTTATGCTCTCCTCATACAGAAGCTGTACCATATCTCTAATTATCTTTGTTGCCCTTCTCTGCCCCTTTTCCAATTCTAATTTTTTTTTTTTTACCCGATAGGGCAACTGGAACTGCACACAGCATTCAAGGTGTGGGCATACCATGGGCTTATATAGTGGCTTTATGATATTTTCTGTCTTATTGTCTATCTCAGGAGTCGGCAACCTTTCACAAGTGATGTGCCGAGTCTTCATTTATTGACTCTAATTTAAGGTTTCGCGTGCCGATAATTCATTTTAACATTTTTTAGAAGGTCTCTCTTTATAAGTCTATATATTATATAACTAAACTAGTGTTGTATTGTAAAATAAACAAGGTTTTCAAAATGTTTAAGAAGCTTCATTTAAAATTAGAATTTAAAATGTGGATCTTTCGCCACCAGCCCACTCAGCCCACTGCTGGTCTGGGGTTCTGTTCACCTAGGCCAGCAGCAGGCTGAGCAGGGCCTGCAGCTGGCAAGGTCCGGCAGCAGAACCCAGACCAGCAGCGGGTTGTGCCAGGCCGGCTCCTGGGACCCAGACCGGCAGTGGGCTGAGCAGCTCAGCACTGCCTCTCAGGGTTCTATCCACCAGCTCCTGCCAGCTGGATCTGATTGCCAGATCCACTCAGCTTGCTGCCAGTCTGGGGTCCGGCCCTGTCCACATACAGTGGGTACCTACTTTCTCCCTGGTTCTGGCCCCTTCTCTTCCTCTCTCTGCACTGAGCTGAGGGTGGGAGTGCACTGAGCACAGGGCTGGGGGTGCAGGTCTGGCCAGGAGCTAGAATGAAAGAGGAGGCTCAGAGTTGGGACAGGAGGTTTGGGTGTGGGCACTTACCTGGGCAGCTCCCATATGATGCGAGGGGTGCAGGTGGGAATGGGGGTGCAGGGTTCCTGTTGGTGCTCAGGGTGAGGGTGGGGATGTGCGGGGATGCATGGGGTATGAGGGGGCTGGGGATGTGTGGGGTGCAAGAGTCAGGGATGGGGTCATGGGGGGTGAAGAAGTTAAGCAGAGCTCTGGGTGTGTATGAGGGTGGTACAGAGCCAGGGCAGGGCCTGGGAGTGCGGTGGGTGGGTGCAGGCTAGGGCAGAGGTCTTGTGGGGGTCGGGTCAGGGCTGAGGGCAGAGGGCTCAGTGACTGTCCCCTCAGAGCCCCTCGCTGCTGTCTCCTGACTACTCCTTCCTGGGACCCTGCCCCTAACTCCCCCAGGACCCCATCCCCTATCTAAGTCTCCTGTTCCTTGTACCCTGACTACCCTCTAGGACCCTACCCCTTACTGTCCCCGACTGCCCCAACCCTTATCCACACCCCTACACCTAGACAGACTCTCGGGACTACCATGCCCATCCAACGCTCTCGCCCCCTGACAGGACCTCTAGAACTCTGACCCATACAACCCTCCCCTCTACTTCCTGCCTGCTGCAACCCCTCTCCACACCCCTGCCTCTTGACAGCCCCCCCCGAACTTCCGACTCATCCAACTCCCCCAGGTCCTTGCCCCCTGACCTCCCCCTCCAGAGACCCCCCCACCTAACTGCTCCCCTAGGACTCCTTGTCCAGCTCTCTGATGCCCTGCCCCCTATCCACCCCCTGCCCCCAACAGACCCCAGAACTCCCATGCCTCATCCCCACCCCTGCTCCCTGACTTCCCCCCTCCAGAGACCCCCAACCCTAGCCACCCCCTATCCAACCCACCCTGCTCCCTGTCCTCTGACTGCCCCCACCCCTTATCCACCCCCTCCCCAGCCCCGGACCCCTTAGCTTGAGGCTCCAAGCAGAGCCAGATACACTACCCTGCACAGCCCCGCCCCTCAGAGTGCTGTGCACGTGGCGGCAGGGCTCCGGGTGAGCAGGGAGTGTCTTTTCCTCCCCACGGAGCCAAACGCTGCCCCGCGGGAGTGCGCAGCCCTGGACCCCAGAGCTCTGCGCGCGTGGCGGCAGGGCTCCAGAGCAGGGGAGAAGGCGGTGGAGGGGCCGGCGGCTTGGTGGACTCGCCCAGTGCTTCAGTCCAGGACCACGGACCCCGCGGTTTGCCATGCCGGGCAGGATTTTTAATGACACGCAGTGTCCCAGCAGGCAGCCGCGTGCCATTAAAAATTGGCTTACGTGCCATCTTTGGCATGCGTGCCATAGGTTGTCGACCCCTGGTCTATCCCTTTCCTAATGGTTCCTAACATTCTGCTGCACATTGAACGGATGTTTTCAGAGAACTATTCACAATGACTCCAAGTTGTCTTTTCTGAGTAGTAATAGCAGCTTAGATTTCATCACTTTGTATATGTAGGTGGGGTTATGTTTTCCAATGTGCATTATTTTGCATTTATCAATGTTGAATTTCATCTGCCATTTTGTTACCTATCACCCAATTTGGTGAAATCCTTTTATAACTGTTCGCAGTCAGCTTTGGACTTAACTATCTCGAGTAATTTTTGTATTGTCTGCAAACTTTGCCACCTCACTGTTTACCCCTTTTTCCAGATCACTTAGGGAATATGTTGACCATCACTGGTGTCAGTACAGATCCTTGGGGGATCCCTCTATGTGCCTCTACTGGGAAAAATGACCATTTATTTCTACCCCTTGTTTCTCATCTTTTAACTAGCGACAGATCCATGAGGACTTTCCCTCTTATCCTATGACTGCTTACTCTGCTTAAGAGCCTTTGGTGTGGGACCTTGTCAAAGGCTTTTTGGAAGTTTAAGTACGCTATATCCACTGGATCACCCTTGTCCACATGTTTGACCCCCCCACCTCAAAGTATTCTTATAGATTGGTGAGGCATTATTTCACTTTACAAAAGCCATGTTGTCTCTTCCACAGCGTATCATGTTTATCTATGTGTTTGAAAATTCTGTTCTTTACTGCAGCTTTCAGCCAATTTGCCTAGTATTGAAATTAGGTTTACCAGCCTATAATTGCCTCTTTTAAAAATTGGTGTCTCATTAGGTACTTTCCAGTCATCTGGTACAGAGGCTGATTTAAGTGATAGGTTACATGTCACAATCACAGTTAATAGATCCGCAATTTCATATTTCAGTTATTTCAGAACTCTTGGGTGAATACTACATTGTCCCAGTGACTTATTACTGTTTAATTTATCAATTTATTCCAAAACCTTAATTTGGGACAGTTTTCAGATTTTTCACCTTGTCAAAGTTAGACTCAGGACTCACAGTTAGTCAGACCACTCTGTTTTATTAGCACAGTGCTCTGCTAATATAGCACAGGTTTAATTGCAATGCTTTTTTTTTTCGATAAGTAAAATACTACTGTTTGTGTTCTCAATCATATTTGTGGTAATGAGGAATTATGCATCAGGGAAAAGATAAGGTGTGAAGGCCATTGTTATACGCCAGAGTCAAGGAGAATTAGTAAAGAGATCTTAAAGAAATCAAAGAGTCCATCAGCACTGCCTTACTACCCCGACGGCTGTTAAAACTGTCCTGGCATCTCAGAGTGGGATACATGCTTCGCAGTGTAAGAATGCACCACCCCCAGTGAACCAATCATCACCTCAGGATCACGCAGAGTCAATTTTGACTCCAGAAGAAGATGTAGAGGAACGCCTGCAGTACTTCAATCTACACATCGTAAGGTTGCCAGAAGCAGACAACTACATAAAGCCAAGGCCAAGAAGAAGCAGTAGTGAGCCTAAGCGCTGCGCTGGTGGACACTAAAAAATGTGTACTTGCAGTTCGCTCAGTTTGAGGTTGTCCAGAACCAGAAGGGCCCTGCACTCCAAATGCCGCCTGGTGTGCTGTTCCAGCTGCTGGTGTTTAAGGTCTGGGGAGTCCACATACTGACAATGTTTTTATCTAGCAGCAAGTGTGATAGGCTCAGACCTTATTATTTCTATACGCTGGGTCTGCGCCACATCCCAGCCACTCTAACTGGGTTCCTGTCCTGGCTATCCACTCAATCCCCAGACCTCACTGGAGGACACTTGCCTGTTTAAGCACAATATGAACAGTAATTACACACTAGGAGAGGCTATTGGCAGTCCTTTAATCCCACTTGGGCAGTAATACACAGGCAAAAAAGGTCTCCTGAGGTTACAAGCAGTAGGTTTACACATAATGGCAAATAAAACCGGAGAAAGTTTAGAGGCGCAAGACAGGGCCCTACCAAGAACCGTCAGGCATTGAATAGTGCTGCGGCAAAGGAGGGACCTGTGCTCTCATTGGAAACAAATGTTGTTCTGTTATACCTGACGATACCATGAGTAATAGATCACACTAGCCACTTAGAACAAAATCGCAATCTTCCCAAGTTAGAGCCGAGTTTCTTTGGAAGTGGCAAGTAACCTGTTCAATTTCTCTGGCATAGTGAAACTGGTTGTTTAGGGAGCCCTAAACTATCCTGTTTGGAATCTGTAGTGATTTTTGTATGCTTTCAGTATCTCCTGTTATATCCATTATTGTGTCACCCAGGTGACTGCCCCAAACAGAGTGCTAATATGATGATTTTGAATATCGCTGATGAACAGAAGATAAGGAACAAGTTAATTTGTGAACCCAGTAATTGTTAGTTATGGCGTGCGTTGACCAAAAGGAGGATTGTGAAGTAGAATGAATTATATTGTAAAAATAAGAATGGTTACAAGAAAAGTTGTATGTACCTTTATTAGCCAGAAATAGAAATGTGAAATACAGGTACCAGGAAATGAAACATTAGGCATAACAAGGGTCTAATCGGCGAAACATATAACAGAAGAATTGGTAATAGTTAGTCAAGGAAATAAAATAGCATGCTACCAGGTAAAATTTATCATTCTGCTTCCTTTGTTATCTTGCTAAGTGCTCCCCCCTCTTTTTATCTGTATAAATAGATAGTTTGTGTCTTGGTAGTGGTGCTCACATTATCTGGATATATTTAGCA
>NC_133770.1:227656544-227759456 GCF_003597395.2 Chelonoidis abingdonii
ATGGTTGTAAATTACAGGTGCAGGAAAAAATTAGGCATACAAGGGGCTATGGCGAAAATTAAGAAGATGGTACTATGTAGTCAATAGAGAATAAATGAATGGCTAAGCCAGGAAACTTTATAGATTCTGGCTTCCATTTGTTATCTTGTCTAAGTGTCCCCTTGTTGTACTAAATAAGGGATAGTATTATGTTTGTATGGGGCTTCATTATCTGGGTGTTAGATTAGCAGAGCGCTGTCTAACTATAATACAGAGTGGGGTTCTGACTAACTGTATCCGAGTCTAACTTTTTAGCAGTTGGGAGGTTTCCACTGGGCGATGGAACCATCTGCAACTGGGGCTGTGTGATTTGACTGTTTGTTTGTAGGTGAGTAGCAGCAGCATACTGGGCATTGTGTCGGAGTGGTTCCTCCACTAGAAGGGAAAGGCGCACACCACAAGTGAGTCTAGCAATCGAATGTGTTGTTGCTACCGTTCGGTAGCGGATCGGTCTGAAGATCAGGAAATCTGGGTCAGGTAATTATTTCTGTGTTTTTGTCGGATATGAGGAACTGTCCTGTTCTGTGCTATCCCGCGCTTGTGGAGTGTTTGGAGTCTGGTGCCGGTCTCCAAGTCGGGGATAGGCCCCAGGGGTTTCCTGTCCCACGGTCTGAGTGACGCTGTGAATTCGCCACATCGCCGCGAGATTTGGTAAACCCCTGGTGTAAGAATGGGCCGATTGAGGCAGTAGCTGTGGGCCCTTTTGTGTGTGACTGGGAGATCGCTCTGCGAACCATGGGTGTGTGAAATGATCTGTTGGTCACAAGACGTCTAAGTCGGACAGTTCCGAGCATTGAACGCCCGCTATTTGTGTATTTAAGGAGGGTTTCCGGACTCCTGTAAAAGGTCCAGACTCCGAAATTTCTGGGAAAAGTATGGTCAGGCAGCTCAGGGAGTCAAAATAGTTAGGCTCAAGAGTTAAGTCTTGGAACAAAAACTGAGTGAGCGGTCAGTATGTGGATCGAGGAGCCTCAAATTGGCTAAGACGGAGAGGTTTATATTGTTTCATCAAGTGGTGGCAAGAAACGGCAAGGTCATAGTGGACAATAAATCATAAAGCTTCGATCCGTCTCAGTAAGACTTGAAATAACATTTTCAGAAGTTTATAAAGCTACTTCCAACCAAGACAAGGAGCTCCTTTAACTTCTCTCTCAAACCGGATCGACTGAGCCACTGTCATACTCCCTGTCATTGGTAAAAAGGACAACAGCCCTTGTTCGTTCCTTGGTGTCTGCCTCAAACTGATTCCTTTAGTGTTCGACTGACCATTCAAGCATAGAGGGGTGGGCTCTTCAACTAGCCCTTTCTGGTCTTCCTTGAACATTTTGTTGCAAAATTGTGAAGTGGACACTAGCAATCCACGGTTGTTCATTGAATGAAAGCAGGATGGCCAGAACAGCAAAGCCGGCAAGCAATAGAGAACTGAGCAAGCAGGTTTGAGTAGCGCTAAGTCAGGGTAAGAATGCAGGTAGTGGCGAGGCATGAACTCTCGGAACAAACTAAAATGCTGTGAAATCTGAAGGAAGATAAGGTGTCATGTTTGGGACTGAAACAAGAAGAATTTAAGAAGAATGAATTAAGCGTTAAACTTTGGTAAAAATAGTTCAAGAGATAGGTAGCCATAGTACTGATGAGGAACTCTTGTTTTCTTGGCAGCCATGTCTGAAAAGGGAAATGGGCCTTTCGCAGACGAGAGTGGCCGGTGTTAAGGCTGTAATGGATGCAATGGGATGGGTGATGGGTGAGTACAGGCTGAGGGGTGAGGAAAAGGCGTGTAATGGAAGATGTTGAAGAAAATGTGTTTGATGTATCTATTGGTGTAATAATAATAGTGTAAAGGTGTTAAGAATCTAAACCAACACGGCTGTTTGTAATTAACTCTGGTTTTCTAGTGTGAGATAGAATTGGTTTTGTTTGTTGTTTTTAATGCCACTAAAATGCATTTGACGCTATTAAGTGCAAAACTGACAGACTTTTTGCAAGACACGGTGTATGAGGGCGGTGGGGCTTGGATTTAGCATTAACCCTTAGCGTAACTGGATTCTTAAAAATTAAAATGTTTTTTTATAAGAGAGCAATCATGGCTGCAATAAGGGCAGCAAAGATCAGGAGAATAGGTAAAGAAGTCTGGATCCTTTTTGTTTGGTTTGTTTTTGTGTTTTGGAAATATGCAATAGCACAGATGTAAGAGCTGTAATGAAAGAATAAGAAATTACCAAGTGAGTACCTGAAGGCAACAGCAGAGGTGAGGGAACAAAAACAAAAGTACAAGTTAATAACACTGAGCCTAAAATAAGTCGTGTGTAATCAGATGTCACTGTTTAATAGGGTACATGAAAACTCTGTAAGAACAAAATAACAGTTTACTTATGTAAAAATTATGTGGTAATGAAAAGTTAAGTCCTATAGATAAGTAATGTGTATTTCTAGACAGTGTGCAGTAGGTATATTGTAGACAGGGTTTAAAAAAAAACTGCAAATGATACGTGCGCTGAAATTAAAATCCTGTTAGGGCTCCAAAAAGAGCCGCAATAGGCTGTGGTTCTCGTTTTTTAGGTTCAGATGCCTGTGTGTTAAGACAAAGGCTCGTCGACACTACGGGATAATTTGCGAATGAGCTAAAACGGTTTCTCATAGAAAACAGATATTATTAACGTCGATTGTGCGTGTCACACTAGGGCAATTTAATTCAAGGTGTGCGTTCCGTGGTCCGACAGCTAGATTCGATTCTGGAGCATTGCACTGTGTAGCTTTTCGCTTAGCTATCCATAGGTTTTCCCTCAGTTCCTTGTCTACTCTGTGTGAGATTCTGGGTATGGAGCCAGTGGGTGTCTCGAGTGGGTAAATAGAACCGTTATTTGGTTTTCTAAGTGGGCGGAGCGGTGGGATTACTGCTACGAGACTCCTCTGGAACATGGTTGCTAATGAAAGCAGCAAGGCCTATATACGGATTTTGAGGCTCGTGGCCTTGGCGTGCTTTCCTGGGTAAACTGAGCTGAAGGAGACGCAGTGAAGAGACGGAAGGCGATGGAACCTGCTGAGAAGTATGATCATGTGACGTTGTAAACACCTCACGCATTCTCTGTGCTGTCTATGGTGAACCAGTGAATGAAAGCAGGGCGAGGTAGGAGGCAGCTACGGCAGGCGGGACGGAGAGATGAGACGTGCACACTGAGATTCTCATATCGCGGGCCTTGGATTTTGGAGCGTACTGCTGGTAATGGGCAGTTAGACTCTATTATGATAACGGCGTTTTGGGATCGCGGAAAAAGCTAGACAGAGGCCGCTGGTGGTGGGGTGACTGATTAGGTGTTTGCAGGCTGGGAGATGGGGAGAGGCTCCGACAACTCTCGCATGCGGTATAGAGCATCTGTTCTGGTGAAGTTTGGTGACGTGCGTCTTTGCGCTTGCCTTGTCCTGAAAAATGCAATAAAGATGGAGAGCATAGACAAGCCTTGTGTGTGTGAAACGTCTGTGGGTGGCAAGCATTAGACGTTACTGGAAATTATGCGAAGTCCAAGACGGCTTACATGTGGTGGATCGGGAATCAATTTTGAGTGGGAAAATCGACTGTGAGGGTGCTGTGGAATTGCAAGTAGCCAAAGCAATCATTAAGCTGCGGGCTGACGAAAAGGTTGTGAGTCTCCTGGGAACAGTGACGAGGTTCGATCTGAGACGAGAGATGAGATAGTATGCGCTATTATCGTGGTGGGGGTGTATAGACGGAAACCATATCCGTATTTGGCCCCAAAGAGCAACAGTGCACCCAGTTACGTACACAAGAGGGGGTACTTTTCAGTGGGTGCTGCAAGCACTGGTGATACAGGGAAAATTGCACCAAGGATCGGATGGGGGATGGGCCAGGAAGGTTCAAGTGATGCTCACGTCTTCAGAGCAGCCTACATGTTAAACAGGCTGCAGCAAGGAATGTGAACTTCCCAGACAGAAAATAATAGTTGGGGATGTTAATAGTGCCGTCATTATCCTGGAGCGACAGCATTTGTTGTGGTGTAAGCGCATAAGCTAGGTCAGACGGGAGCAGGTAGGTGCAGGGAGGCTGTATTTTTCAGAGCTAAAGTGAGGGAGGCGAAGTTGCGGTTGTGGTGGTTAGAAGTGGGTGCATTATTGGGCTATGTGTAAGCTCACTGGACGCCAGATTCACTGTAGGCATCGTCAGTATGGGATTCGTCAGCAAACTTGGTCATACAGGTGGAATTATGTGTGCTCGCGTGCTTGTGTGCGTCCAATACGCGTCGCTGTGAGAGTAAGGGGGTAGACTTTATGGGGGGTGGAGTGTGTGTTATATATCTGAGATGCTGAAACATTTCTTATTTCTGCTTAAAGGTACATACAACATTTCTTTAATCCATTCTTGTTTTTACAATATAATTCATTCTACTTTCACAACCTAAAAAGAAAGGCCCAGGTAGGGGTGTCTCCTGCACATCTTCTGTAGTGAAGACCTATGCAAAAATTCATTTAGCTTCTCTGCAATGGTCTTATCTTCCTTGAATGCTCCTTTAGAACCTCGATCATCCAGAGGCCCCATAGGTTGTTTGGCAGGCTTCCTGCTTCTGATGTACTTCAAAAAAACCTGCTGTTAGTTCTCGTGTCTTTTTAGCGAGTTGCTTTTCAAGTACTTTTCTGGCCTGCCTTATTATACTTTTACACTTGACTTGCCAGAATTTATGCTTTCTATTTTCCTCACTAGAATTTGACTTCCAACTTTTAAAGATTGTTCTTTTTCCTCTGCTGTTTAGCCAGGGTGGCATTTTTTGATCTTCTTATAGTCTTTCCTGTGTTTATTTACTTACTGTGTGTTTTATTGGGGGTATACATTTAGTTTGAGCCTATATTATGGTATTTTTAAATAATCTCCATGCAGTTTGCAGGCAATTCATTCTTGTGACTGCTCCTTTTAATTTCCATCTAACTAGCTTGATCATTTTTTGTGTAATTCCCCATTTTGAAGTTAAATGCATCTGTGCTGGGTTTCTTTGACATTCCCCCCTATATCAGGATGTTAAATTTTAATTATATTATATTTGTTATTAATGAGCAGTTCAGCTATGTTCACCTCTTGAACCAGATCCTGTGCTCAATTTAAGAGGATATCAACACTTGCTTCTCTCTTGTGGGCTCCAGGAAAAGCTTCCAAGAAGCAGTCATTAATGGTGTATATCTTGGTACCCTTTTCTTAGGTGACACATACCCAGGCAACATGGAGACAACTGAAATCCCCCATTATTTCATTTTTTGCCTTTGTAGCCTCTCTAATTTCCTTGAGCATTTCGCAATCACTGTTACCATCCTGGTTAGGTGCTTGGTAGTATATTCTACGGGTCTACTCGTATTGTTCCATCATGGGATTTCTATCCATAGGGCTTCTATAGTGCAATTTGAATTTATTTAAGATTTTTATTATGTTTGACTGTTTTCTTTCACATATAGTGCCACTCCCTCACCAGCATGGCCTACTGTCATTCCTATATATTTGGAACACTGGTATTAGTCTTCCATAGATTATCCCTAAAGCTGTGAGTCTGTTGCAGAAGTCAGATTCTGTGACTTTCTGGATCTCCATGACTTGGTGTGGCTGACCCCAAGGCCACCCAAGCAGCATGCCTTGGGGCAGTTGGCTGCCTGACGGCTGCCCCGAGGTCATCAGAGAAGCGGTCCCCAGGGGCCTCGGAGCCGCAGGTGGTGAGAGGCAGTCAGCCCCCACCACCAGAGCAGGAGCCAGCTGTCTGCCCATAGGGCCCCCCAGAGCAATGGTGCCCCAGGGTCCCAGGAGCTGCTAAGTTTTAGTCAGAGGTAGTTAATGAAAAAGTCATGGACTGGTCCATGACTTTTACTAAAAATACCCATGACTAAATCTTAACCTTCAATTTCTGTTGTTGCTTATTCTTTAGCATCCTTACTGAAGGGGGAGGGAGGGAAATCATAAACATTAAATACAAAAAGAATGAGAGAAAAAACATCAGTGTAGAGTAACTAGATATACTACCTTTTTATTAACAGTCTTAAAATTGTCACATTGTGGACTAGAGTTCCTTTTGAGTCTCCATCAAACATAGACCAGTTGAGCCACAGGTAAAGCAATTATGGTGTTATTTATGAATGTTTGTCAGATTTTTTTTTTTACTCAAAAGGCATGCTGTAGAACATAACTCTGTAAATGTAAATGTTTCCTCCCTGAGATTCTCTAGAGTAATCATGATAAATTGTGTGTGTTTGGGATTTTACATGATTTATTTATCTGGGGTACTCCCAAGTAGACAAGTTTAAAGAATTCAGATGTTGGCGTTCTTCAAAGATGAAATTTTGATGGTTTTGACCCTAA
This sequence comes from Chelonoidis abingdonii, assembly GCF_003597395.2. NCBI lineage: Eukaryota > Metazoa > Chordata > Testudines > Testudinidae > Chelonoidis > Chelonoidis abingdonii. The sequence goes on from NC_133770.1 coordinate 227,662,927, forward strand.
CAACACTAGAAAAAATCTGTAATTCAAATATGACCAGACCAGTAAGTCTTAGATTATGGTAGCTGTCTGTTACAGCTATCCCCCTGTTCCATTTTGTTTTCTTACAGCTGTCCCCATACTCCATTTTGTTCTCCTCCTGTGGCCGCCCCTTCCCTGGCTGTTAAGTTGTTTATCAGGGCCACTGCCCTTCTCAAAGGGAGGGCCCCTTAAAGTTGTTTACCAAGAGCCATTGCCCTTCTCAAAGGGGTGGCCACTTGTGCTAAGTGGGACCACTGCCCTGTTCAAAGGGTTAGTTCTGTTATCACCTTGTTAAACCTGGGCTCGGTGTAGGGTAGGCAATGTCCAGAGCTGCAAGACCTATTGTGTTTTTAAAATCTTGGGCATGAGTCATAGGCCTCATGTGCTTTTGAGTCACCTGCTGCAAGGACTCTGCCCAACATAGTGCTCTAGTTGCTCAACCTACAGTTTTTTTCCCTCTGTTTGCCGCTCCCCTGTGACAGAGGGAGGCTTATCAAAAATTACTGGTGGGAAAAACTGCTGAGTTTGCCTTTAAAAACAGACATTTTTGAACTAAGATCAGAAAAGGTTCCTGGCATTTTCTGCCTGGTTCTGAATCAGCCAGGGGTTCTTGGGGGGGTCCTTTCTCCTCTCTGCATTTTATTTTTTTTTGAGCTTACCCCCTTTGTTTGAACCTCGCCCCCCATTGCAGAAACGAATTGCTTGCCCTGAGAGATTCCTGTAGTGAGGATCCATACCGTCGCCTTCTGGATGTTCTTGCTGCTTTTTACCTCATTGCTTGCTCCTTTGGGGGCTAGTAAGGATCCCTCTGTTGAAACTCTCTATACTTTTATTTATTATGTTAGCTGTCTGGCTTCTGTCTCTCCCCAGACACAGACTCAAGCTAAACCTTGGTCTGTGTCTTAAAAACTCTTCTAAACTCCGCAGCACTTTTGCTGCAAAAATAAAGTTGTGCTGGCTGCTTAAGCTTTGCTCCTGTTGGGCTTTGCCTCGGGCTCTGCTCTTGCAGCGTTTCCACTGTGCTGCAGCCCACATCCTGGGCACATACCACTCTGCTCATCTGAAACTTCCCCATAGCATGAGTCCCCATAGGTTTTGTTTTTTAGTTTAATAAGTATAGTTTGTTTAATATATGAGCGTTGTAAGGTTCACCTGCCTGTTGTTCTTTGTTGCCTCCCTATTCGTGATTGTAAAGACTTGTAAGTTCATTGCTGTGTGTGTTAGTGTAGTTTGTTTCTGTTGCTTCCGATAGTTGCTTGTTATAGTTTTGCTTAGAAATTCTGAGATATTTGTTGTTTGCCTAGTTGTTGGTTAAATAGATAAGTAAAGTGCTTTTTGCGCTTTTCGCCTCTGTTATAATGTTGTTTTCCCCGCACCAATCGCAATCCCACCGTGTGCTTCTCAGTGTCCTCTCAGTTACAACTTCCTTGTTGCCACCGAACTTCCCAACAACCCTTGCTGTTTCTCTCCCCCTGTCATAACTTGTCTGTTTTATCCCCCGCTCATATCTCTCCCACTTGTGTGCTTAAAAACCTCTCTCTAGCCCTTTGTCCTTACCTTTGCCGGGCTTCAAAGTGTCTCGCTGCTTCCAGCTGCACTCTCCTCTCATCAGCTTGCCACTATCATTCATCCCGCCAAACTCTGTTACTTAACCAGCTTTGAGGTACACTCTTTGCTATCACAGCCTGACAAATGAAGTCAGTAATTTTCTTACATTGGCAGATAAGTTCACTTATCATCCCATGATTGCTGATATACATGGTATTTTACTTAATACCATTTGTGTACATGGTATATAAGGCCACCAACCAACTTAATTACATTACTATCCAGATTGTTAACATTTTAATAGAAGCTACCCATGTTATTTATGCATTTCTTTTGTTATAACGGTTTTGCATTTCACCTGTTATCTAGAGTTTGTTTCGTATATCATAAGTTGAGTTTGCTTAATTAACTGTACTGTATCCCATTGTGACTGAACCCCACTTTACTGTAGCCCCACTGTTAGACTCGCCTTACCACTGTATTTTATTGTTAAATTTCCACCACTTCCTTTTTCCTTTAATAAAGAAATTAATTGGCACCCCACCTGTGTGGTAATTGCTCCCCAAGATCCCATATACCTGCTGGCAGGGACAAAATTGGCACCCCACCTGTGTGGTAATTGCTCCCCAAGATCCCATATACCTGCTGGCAGGGACAGTAGCATGTAGAATACATATACTGCATGCCCCTTTAGCATGGGTATACACAGCAGTGTACAGGGTGAGGCACTGCTTAGATGAGCACAGAAAAGATATGCCAGAACCTTAGGGTGTATACCCTACATGGTTCCCAAGCAGTGACTCCCCATCTACACAGCTATTTTTAGCAGTGTCCCACTCCCTTCTGCCAGATCCTTTCCCCAGTATAGGGAAAGATTCTGGCAGTGGGAAAAGGCAGCTCCCTCCCTCACATTTCTCCTCTCCTTGGAGGGAGACTTAGGAGTAACTCCATTTTAACCAGTTCAAAATGTGATGGCATTGTTAGTAAATATAAACATTTTAGTCCTCTTTTTCCTGTATATAAAATCCATTTGCATATTAGTTATTCTCCCAGAATCGTTTACAATATTAGCAAAGAGTGTCTGTCTCCTCGTCCTAGTCTGAGCAACACGGTAGTCATAGCTACCTGGAGCTTCCACTGCAGTGCCTCCCTGACAGGCTCCTCTGCCCCTCATCAGGCATGGCAGAACAGCCACACAAGCACTGGGTAAAACCAAAAAGGTGACCTGTATGAGAGACAGCTTTCTCACACTTGGCAGAGGCTCCCAGGGAACTGATCCTAATTCCCACAGCTACAGGCCCTACCACGCTCTTCTTTCATCTAGTCCACTATCTCCACTGATCCCCCTGAGAGCAAACTGATCCAGAATGAAGGACCCATAGAACTTCTTTCAAAGAAAAGTTCTCAGGGTTGTAGTCATCTTCTTCATGATTTGGAAGTGCATGGAGATCCTAAAAGACTCAACAAATGAATGAAGAAAACAAAATTCTGGATGGAGGCCCTATTTTCTAGTGCCAGGTGTGTCAAGGGGGTCTGACAATCTCAGTGGAATGGGCAGACTCGTATCTCCACATATCCATCTGCCTGTTCCGTTCTTCTGACCTGAGGAAGAGCTCTGTGTAAAGCTCGAAAGCTTGTCTCTGACCAACAGAAGTAGGGACAATAAAAGATATTATCTCAGCCACTTTTTGTCTCTCTAATATATCCTGGGACCAACATAACTAGCCCAACACTGCACAGGGAAATTATTCAAGATCTGGAGAGAGCCACATAATGGATGTAGTGCTTGCCAAATTTTTCTTACTCAAGATATTTGGAAGACTTCTAAAACAAAGACATGTGTAAGCAGAAAGTTTAATTAGCATAAATAGATCTTGCATTTGAGTTCTTAGTTGGTCGTAACAGAACACTTATATTTATTTATAAACTCTATAAACTAGGAATTTCTGAGAGGACTGTTATGATATCATGCAGTCAAGTTTATTTACTGGGAAGTAGCTTTTGTGGTGGCATGCTGTCAAAATGCCTAGAGAACGTCAAATATGCAGATCACACAAGGAAAACGTAGAGCTTAAAATAATATACATATTAAACAAAAGGAACCGGAAAACCAGCAAGAAACATAAAAAAAATCAAATGATCTATTCTCTGAGGAATAAAACTTCCTGCAGCAAAACCTCTCCTCGTCTTATTTTTTTTATTGCCTCAATAGAGTCTTGTTATCCAGTATTGTTTTGCCATACTCTTGTGTTTTTGATCTAATTTAGACTGCAAGTGGGAACTTGCCTGTGTTTGTAGACTTCTGTGCTCATCTATGATGCTATGTAAATATTATAGGCAGGCCTGGTGGGTATTAAGGTTGCCCATCACTTCCCACCATAAGACTGTATACTTAGCTGCTTATAAATGTTGCCAAACTTTAACCATTTGGGATGATTTTTTTTATTTATTATTATTATTTATTTATTATTATAGTGTTTTTCCCATTTAAAAATGTTGTCTGTCTTTCTTTTGAAAAGCTCTAGCATCCCCATGCTTTGGAGCAGGGACTTAAAAATTGACAGGAGATTGATCTCTATAGGTATGTCTACACTGCAAGCGTACATCTGCAACTGGCCTATGCCTGCTGACTCTGGCTTGCAGGGCTCAGGCTAAGGGGCTAATTGTGGTGTAGACAGTCAGTCTTGGGCTGGAGCCTGGGCTCTAGGAACCTCTCACATCATAGGGTCCTGGAGCCCAGGCTCCAGCCCGAGCCCAATGTCTACATTACAATTAAACAGCCCCTTAGCCTGAGCCAGCTGGCCCAGGCCAGCTGTGGGTTTCTAATTGCGGTGTGGACATACCTTGTGTACCTTTTACTCTTCCTGTGAAAATCATCCCAAAGTGGGTCATGTTATAAGCCTTGGAAAAATCACATTTCGCACATGCTCCATCAAGACTTGGTAGAGCTTAACTACCAAAATTTCCAAAGATTCCAGCCTCCAGGAGCCTCTCTCAACTCCTAGTGTTGACCAGATTGTGCACATGCCATCCGACAAAGCAAATGAGCATGCTTCATTCTCTCACAGCTCCTGTGTGTAACACATTTAATTAGGGTGACCAGACAGCAAATGTGAAAAATCAGGACAGAGGGTGGGGGGGGGGTAATAGGATCCTATACAAGAAAAAGACCCCAAAATCGGGACTGTCCCTATAAAATTAGGACATCTGGTCATCCTACATGTAATGTATGTAGAGAAGGCAATATGCTATATAGTATTTCTTTCCCCTGCCTGTAATTCAGCTAGAGTTCCGTCTTTTCAGGCTTTTAATAGATATCTGTTTACCTATTATAGAGTTAAATCTTTGGTAGAAAGAGTGACAAAAATCTCTAAAGGAAAATGTTTACTAATTTATTATACATGCTACTTAAGAAGAAGGACAATTTAGAATCTCCTGCTGTCCTCCACATGCCTGCAGGGGCAGGAATGAGGTATAAATTCCACTCATATGCTGTGTACTTTCCCCAAGCCTTTGAAATGGGAAAGAAGTTCCTCTGGGACTGATACTAAAGGCTATTGTTAGTAAGTCTGAATCGAAACTACATCATCATTTACAGCAGTGTAGGTGTGTCACCTCAATTGCGCTGCTGTAGCATTTCTGGTGAAGACACTCATTAAGCCAACAGAAGAGAGCTTTCCTGTTGGCTTAATAACTCCTGCCTCCACGAGAGGTGGTAGCTATTTCGGTACAAGAAGCTCTCCCGTCAACATGGTGTTGTCTACACCGGTGCTTAGGCTGGTATACCTTATGTCACTTGGGGTGTGGATTATTCACACCCCTGATTAACACAGGTTATACTGAAGTGGAGATCAAGGCTAACAGAAGTGTTTGAATGACTGAGTCTAAAGAGTGTTAGTCCCAGGAAATTAGAGAGACAAGGTGAGTGAGGTGACACATCTTATTGGACCAACTTCTGTTGGTGAGAGACACAAGCTTTTGAGCTAAGCAGAGCTGCTCTTCAGATCTGGGAAAGCTACTGAGAGCGTCACAGCTAAATACAAGATTGAACTGATAGATTGTCATAAGTAACTAGCACGTATTCTAGGGGACCATTCAAGGTGAAGTGGCTCTGTAGTCATAGGACCAAAAAAAGGGTGGGGGGTTAGTGGGTTAGATAGTTGTAATTATTCATAAGTCTAGTGTCTTTTAAGGCCATATTATTTAGTGTCAATTTAAAGTCATAACTTTGGTAATCAGGCTTTTCTTTTGAAGGTGTTGGACAAGGGGAAAGAGTGGGAGATATTGAGCATAAGGAACAAGAAAGAGAAAGTGAATTAATGTGTAGGAAGGAGGAAGAGAACAAAACAAAAATAGAGAAGTAAGAAGGCAGAGGAGGAAAAAGTAGGTCAAATTCTAATAAGAGGAAACATACTGTAAAAGAGGCACCACAGAAAGAAATGAAAACAAACACACAAAAAAGAGTGAAGGAACAGAACAGGAGACAGTAGGCAAGGGAGACAGAGAGAGACTTTTAAAATGTGTTTAATATCAAGGTATTACAATAAATAAGAAGATACAGACGTGATAAGTATGTAATCGTGTGGCTTATAAAATTTCCACAAACTTCTCTCTCATTTTATCAGGCTCTTTATCTATAATATGCATTTGTATATTAAGTCAGAAGACTGTTTTTTTTTTCCTGGGGGAGGGGGGAAGCCTGCTTGAAATTTTTTTCTAAATATTTGGTTTCCTGTGGGAAAATTCAAAATTAATTGAAATGAAAACTGTAAACAGTTTGAAAATAGTAAGTGCGAGAAAGTGAGGAAAAACAAATTGGAAAAAATAAGGTTCTCTTCCCCCACACACACATGCACACACTTTCTGACCTTTCCTTTCCTTTCCCATTTTCCATTTGAGCTAATAGAGTAACTGATAGCAGGAACAGGTTGATATGCCCTATGTGGATCAACAGCACTAGAGGCAAATTAGAGAGATACTCTGCCTGTGGATTTCACTGATTTTCCCAGTGGGGAGGGAAGAAGGAGGGGAAGTAAAATGGAAAATAAAGAAGAAGAAAAAAAATTAATTAAATGTAAAATGTAAAGCCAAAATATTTATTTAAAAACAAAACAAATCATTTTGAATTTTGCCTATTGGAAACCACAATTTCTGCTGCGATTTTTAAAAAATATTCGTATACATATGCATGGCTTTAGTGAATGGAGGGGGAATTATTTTGAGCAACACTAAAGATACTAGCTGGATCATTTCTGCACACCCCTCTGGCCTAGGTAGGAGAGAAACTGTAGAACAATGGATTGAGGTGTGGGAAAGGGAGTGCAACATCAGATGTAGGCACAGCAAGAAAGTCTTGGGGTGGGATGGTAGCATGGAGTGGAGGCACTGGCAGAGAGTAAATGACAATATCATTTGTCAAAGATCATCAGGGCATTTTCTACCTGACAGCTTGGCATGTGCATATTATGATGTACTGAAAAGCCTTAACTTTCATTTAATGCATTTTTGTTGCATACCTTTAAAATGCAGTTTGCAAGAACACTGTAGGAAAGCTACTGTTTCTCCCAAGGGCTTCTAATTCTTTCCTTTAGCTGAATTTACTTAATCAGCCATGAGACTGTGATGATGCCACATTTTCAATGGGAGTTCTTGTCACAAGATTACTTGAACTATCAAAATTCATTGCTTCTGCTATGACTGATGTAAACAAACAGGTCACTGAAGTGAAGTTTTTGGATACTATGGGAATTTCTGTTGCTTGAAAGAAGTAGTTGTCACATCTTTAGAATACTACGGTGAAAAACACTATTGATGGCGGCGCTAGCTAGTGCCCAGATACGTCCAAGTCGAAGGGCTAATTCGACTATTTTGGAAACTGAGATTGTACCTTAGGGTAGGTGCATCTTCAGACCCTTTGAACTCCTGGCTTGATATCGAGTTAAAGTCTCCACAGTGGCTACGCAGACCGACAGCCCTGTGACTACCGATGGGGAGGCACACCACACTCTTGAGTCCTCCCAGACCATGACTACCGCACGTGAGGTGTATCCCATCTCGAGACCCTCACATACAACCACCACCGACAGTGCTATCAGTTGCAACATTGTAGCACAGACTGAAGCCGAGGAGATTCTCCCAGTTCTACCTATGGAGATCCTCAACTCGGCGTTCGGTGAGACTGTGAGGTCCAACAGATCTCCCGAACCTTGCATCCCAACAGCTCCTGCCAGTGAGCTAATGACATTGGCTAATGACATCAAGAGCGAATGCCAAAAACTGTGTTTGGCTGCAAGTGGGACCCAAGATACTATGCCTGCAATAACAGATCCTGTGATCATCGATCACAAACTGCCACGTCGCATTCTGGAATTACTAAACGAGTGGGCGAAGCCAGCTCCCAGGGCAATACATCCAATCACCTGGGTACTTACTCATAGAGCTTTTCTATAGTCCACAGACATAATTAACACCTTTGCCAGCATAGGGAAGGGTTTTTCCAACCCTGCTGAGGCGAAGCCCGTAGGGGCCCAAGGTGACAGATGGGAATCTCAGAATGATTAAAATTAACCATAATTCATGATCACATTCACTGGACAGGACAACCAGGGTTGGACGAGCCACCTGGGGCTCAGTACACCCCAAATAACTCAAAACAGAAACCCGCGAGGGTTTGTTAAATAGCTATCTCTGTAAGGAAAGCACACTTCCTACAGAAACCCGGTGACACTGAATTAGAACAAGTAAAGTGAATGTCCCTCATAAGATAACAGTATATGCTGAGGCAGGAAACATGAAATATTCAGGTAACTGGCAGAGTCCCTTCTTCCCCCCACCCCAATTAAACTCAAATTCCAAATGTCGAAACAAACCTCAGATAAAGGGGCATAAAGTGTGTTTTGTGGATGTGTATGGGGCACATTTATGAGAAATATTAATGACTTGGATTTGGCAAACCTGTAACAAAAGGAATGATTATGGCAGTAAGCTCAGCTTCAGAAAGATCATGCAGCAGAACAAAGGACAAGACTATTTTTGGAACTATTGATATCTGTGTAGCCCAGGCAAAGGGCTGGCTGCATGCTTTCAGTGTAAGTGACAGCAATGGCATCGGGGAGGGCTGGAAGGACATGTTGGAAGTAAACGTCAGGGATGTTAAATTCAAGTCTGAAACAGGAACACAATGTGACATGGTGGCCTAGTAGGTGTTCTATAAACTGAATGTCAAGGATGCAATTTCTCAAAAATCTCAAAACATAGGCTATTGCCTTGCACAAGTCAACAGACTGTTGTCTGTGTTGTAGGCAAGTCAGTTGTGCAAAGCCCTCATCTCAAACAATAATATGAACTTAAACCAACATTGAAAGTATGCCAAAAGTGTTAGGTTGTAACAAACCTTTGAAAGTAAGTCAGTCAATATTTTATCTTATCCAGTGTATTCCATGCATTTTCCAAACTTTTAGTAGCTGAAAAATGAAATCAATGATAATGGCAGTCACTCATGTGCAAATCTTCATAAGATACTTCTCCTTTCTTACATTCTTTGAGGAGTACAGTAGTTTACAATGTTGACATTTAAATTGTCATTGACATCTGGGTGAGAATCAGTTAGGACAAGTCAAACCTCTGCAGGCTCTCTGCAACTTCAGGCAGACATAATAGCTTTGGAGTTTGAAAGCTTATTTTCCACAAGCAGAAGTTGCTACAGTGAAAGATAATACCTCACCCACCTTATATCTCATGACTGGGAACCAACACTGCTCCAGCAACAATTACTGCATCGGTTACATCCGGGTCCCATTTTCAAGGTGTTCTTTGCAACTGTAATATCAAGAAATTTCCTTTCTTCAGGAAAAAAAAAAAAGGACTCTAGAGTAGAAGTGAGAGGCCTATCTTTGTGACCACAGATAATCTTACAGGTCCCTCAGATAGATGTTGGGAAACCCTTCTTTTCTTGAATAGTTAGAACTGTTTTGCAAGCTTCTGATATACGATATACTAGAAGCATTAAATATCTACAGATGCTGGTATTTGTTCAAAGTTTTGTGTTTGGGGGGTTTCTACAAAAAAAAGGGGGAGAGGGTTGAACAAGGAAGCTAAGATGTAACAAATCTAAAGCTGGATTTCCTTTCATCTACAGGTTTTGGATTCCTGTACAACTATTCATTCTTCAGCCATCAGTTATCAAAATCTTAAATGGATAACAAAAGTCAACCTACGAGCTTGTAATGGGGTAGGACTAACCAGGGATGCTGTGTAGTAATTAGGTTACTGGTTCCGAGCTCTCTCCCTTGCCAGCAATCACTTTGTCACTATAATGGTCCTCCATCCAGTACATAGCAACTTGATCCTCCAGCCAGGTCACCAGTTGAGTTCACCCCCTTGCATGATAACAGAGTCTAACAAAATATATATGTATTCTAATATCCCCAGAAAAAAGGATCTTCAGCTCATCTCTTGGCCCCTGTGGGTGGCACACCCTTGACTCAGGTATTACATCTATGTTCCCCCCTCTTTTTCTTGAAGGTGGGGGGAAGGAGTTTGTTCCCCCTTCAGGAAAGTGTGGTTGGTAGGGGTCTCCCTCTCCACCAGGCTACAACCCTGTGCCTTAAAAGAGGCAGCAGTAGCAAACACCCTGGATGGCTTTGGGGCTGCCTCCCTGGGCCATTTCCTACCACTTCTCTTCCCAATTCAAGGTGTGGTCAGAAACCTCACAAAAGATCTACCAGAAGTTAGAGTGAAAGGCCTGAGGTAGCTGCCATTTGTGGACCTTTCCCTGCAGCAGGACTCCTGCTGTATCTTCCCTTACTCAGGAGCTCCCAAGACAGGTCTTCTCCTTCTCCTCAGCTGGAGGCCAGACAGAGGAGGTGTCTAGCTCTCATTTAAGCTCTTTCTCCAGTTGAAGTGTGCTTTGCTGGTGCTGCAGGAGAGGATCATCTGGGCCTAGACCTGCTCCTTAACCTCTTGTGTCCCAGTGTGGTGTTTATACACCCCATCACAAAGCTATTCTGAAGAGTCAGAAGTACTGTCATGACAATCGGTAAGCTACTGCTTGAATGTGAAGGAGACTTGTTAAAGATGAAGTGAGATGGAAACTGGTTCTGTGGAATATATGGGGTGTAGGGAACTCCCTGCATAAACTTTGGTTCCTTTTGAGATGACAAGTTAAAATGTCAGAAATTTATAAAAGCCTTAGTGTAGCTACCTAACAGTTTCTTCCACAATCTGCTACATGCTTCCAAATGAGATGTATTTAGAAATCTATTGACAAGAAATCAAATACTGCAACCAAATGATAGTAATAGTTGAAAAAAACAATGCATATGTCAAGAGCCTTTGCCTCACTGAATTTTATTCACAAATGCAGTGATCTTTTGGCCAGGTTAACATTTTCTGAACTGAGTCACATTATGATTTATCGAATACATTTAGAAGTGATCTGTGTTTATAAAACTTGTGAACATTTTCATTCCTCGTGTATGGGAATGAGGAGTATTGAAGCAAAACAAAACACCCAAACTGCCCCTCCCCACAGTGGACAAAAGAAATAGGATGTGACCTAAACAAACACCACTGTTTGCTTCCACTCAGGCAGATCTGTCAGCAAGCAGAAGGGGCATAGTTCAAAGCTGCAGCACAGCTCATGCTGGCTATCTCCAGAAGTTGCAAATAGGAGAGCAGACCATGTGTAGCACTGGGAAATGTTAGGTTGCTGAAACATCCTTTATTTATATATATTATAATACACATTCCAGTGGAAGTGGGGGTAAATCAAAATACACCAAGGACCTGTTAGTGCCTGTCAGCAGGGACACACAGACACCTAGTGTGTGGCAGGTTAGTGTCAGGCAGGTTTACACCCCAGCTTGCCCTGAGCTAAGTGTTCATGTAAACAGGTCCTAACTTACACCAACTGAGAATCTGGTTCAGTCTCTGTATAAAAGACATGCATAACAGTGTGGTATAGTATAAATGTTTTATCAGTATGAGTTGGTGATAATGCAGGATTCAACCCTAAAGTCACCATTGAAATGAATGAGATCTTTGTGGTTGAATTGTATGAGAGCACGATCAGACCCTTAGTGAGTTAGAGGTTAGCCCAAACAGTTCCAGTAAAGGTATTAACCCCCGCCCCCCCATCAGTGTTCTGCATATGTTAGTTTATTCTGTGAAATATATATCTTAGAAATATTTTAGTGTATATTTAATTTTTTTATTGGTACTACTTTTCCCATCCATCCAACTGGAAGTCAGTCTGTCTTACTTTCCATCAGTCTTGGCCATGAAAGGATAGAAAATGTTTAGAAAACCTCCATGATTTCCTAAAACAGCTTTTCCATCCATCCTCCTGAAATTCAAAAGTATAGTACCCTAGACTGGTTTAAATGCATGTGCTATGTGTTTCATTAGAAAGCTGGATTCTGCTCTTTCTAGCTCCTGTTTCTCGTCAAGTTGAACCAGACATATAGACAGTAAATCTGCCAACAAACCATATAATTTCCTCTTTTGGACCTTAGTCCAGTGTGGTTTTAAAGAGAAAGATCTGCATTGGGGAAAGAAATAGGAGCAAAGGCTACTATATTTGTAAGATCCACTTAAGCAACTTCCAAGAGCCTTACATATGAAAATCTAAAAGTGCTTTACAAATACTATTTTATTCTCCCAAATCCCTTGTGAGATATTTAGAGAAACCAAAACACTCTAGGGTAAGATTTTTACCCGCACCCCACCCTCTTACAGCAGATATAAGGGACAGAGTGCCATGATGGGAGTCTAACAGCTTGGATCCATCTATGTGTATGTTTTGTGGGCAGGGGTGAAGAGGAGGATTCTCCTGGCACAGAAACTGAAGAAGACAGTCACAAGCTGTTTTCCAAGGACTCCCTTGTATGCCCAGGAGATCTGAGTGAAGGACAGAGGAGGGGCAGATGTAATAGGTGGTCAGATCAGCAAATGCCAGTGGGGCCCCAGCTAATGTAAATGGGGGGGGGTCACACTCAACGAGCACTACAACCTTTCATTAAATAAAGGCCTAGCTGAACAAGTTTTCAATTGTTTTGAGTGGGGCCTCGCCTCCTTTCCACCTTGCTGGCCTACTCGGTTATTTTATTGGCCAGATCCACACTCTCTGCCCTCCTACTTCTCAGACGGCATTCTGCCCCCCCTCACGCTCCCCAATCTGCTTCCATTCCTCTGCTTCCGGGGAGAAGGATTATCTTAATTTGAAAGAGAGAATTTAATTTTATAATAAAAATGTGCATCAAGTGAATTGTCCAAGGTCAGAGAGGAGTTAGAACAGAGTTCTATGCCCCAGAAATCTCCCGGCCGGGCTTGCCCCCATCCTGTGCCATGATCATAAAACAAACTTGCCTCTATAAAGTTGTCTCCTCATGGCTTATAGATTCATTACTAGTGAACTTTGCTGTTCCAGACTGTTCTCAAATCCAGATTTTTTTTTTAATCTCTGAAAAGGGTTTTAATTATTATTACTTATTGGTTTGCTTTTACCCAAGTTTGACAAGCCAAAAAAAGTCTGAACTCCAGAATGAATCAACTTGTGAATGCTGAATAACCAGTCCTAACGAGAAGCCCAGCATAATAGCTACTGCAACATATATTCAGTCTTTTAATATGGCCTTGTGATTCCTTGATTTTTACTTGACAAACTTAACATTTGTACAGTGAATTCTTAATTGGGCCTGCTGATTAAGAACACTTGCAATTAAAATAATAAATTATGACAAGTAAATGTTCTTGTTTTAGCCAATTTAAAATGAATTAAACACTTGAAAAGCTTGTTAGCGACTAATTGCCAACGTTGGTTCTTTTGAAGCATGAGCTTCTCTAAGAGCTGGACATTTCATCAAAAAGCTTTATCGGGTGATTATAGTACTTTCTTCATCACTAGAAGAAGAGCTCACAGCATTGGTGAGTTTGCACACTTCATCTGAATTCCAGCACTATAACCAGAGACCTTAAAGTACATAGAACTTGATAGCCTCAAACTTTGAGGGCTTGTCTCTATGACTATTTAATGCATGACAAGCTTGGGTATAAACCTACAGCGGCTTAGCCTGATGTGGATGCCTATGTGGATCCAGCTGCCATGCATTAACAGTTCTGTAGCACACCAGTATGTCCGAGTGCATCGTGGAACTTCTAGCACATGGTAGCAGGATCCACGTGGTCAGTTAGTGCGTGGCTGGCAAGTGTGCTGCAGATTTACATCCTGGCTTGCAGCACACTAAATCACCGTGGAAACAAGCCTCAGGCATTTTGGGCTGTGTGGGGGTGCAGTGATCTGTGTATGCAACTATTTGTGGGATAGGTCTAAATCTTGAAGTAAGTCAGAGCAATAGATTGTGTTTACAATGATCTTAATGATAGCAAATGGCTTTGATAATTAAACTTAAAGGTTACATATTTAAAAAAAATGCAAAAGGTATGGTTCCTGTAATAACGAGACCTTGTTGAAAAATAATGTTTAGATATGTAAATATGGATTTGGCAATTTCATCTTAGGCTTCCAGTTTTGAAAACAATGGCCTTAACCTGGTTCTTTCAGAGGACTGTGGTGCACGCGTGCTCCTGCAAATGTATTCTAGCACCAATCCCTTGGGCTGTTAGGGCAAATTGGACACTGTGGCGAGAACTTCATTACAATTTCAGTTAGAAATGCTTAGAAACTCCCCCCAGTCTTCCCCAGTATCTTATAACTTAGATTCTTTTTCCTACCAAAACCTAAAAGAGGGTTTATGCTTCAAGAAGTACCAATTATATGTAATGTTTGAAAGGTATTTTTTCCTCCTTGGAGTAGTTTTTGAATTACTGGTGAGAAAGAAAGTTTGCAAAGCTCAGAAAAGGTGTTTCTGTTTTGTTTTCACTCCCCAACAATTAAAAATTGGATGAAGGGATTTCCTCAAACGCCCCGCCCCCCTCGCAAAAAATTCCAAGGCCAGGAGGTACTACTATGATCCTCTAATCCAGTGGTAGGCAATTTATGGCACGTGTGCCAAAGGCAGCACACCAGCTGATTTTCAGTGGCACTCACACTACTCGAGGCCTGGCCACTGGTCTCGGGGGCTCTGCATTTTAATTTAATTTTAAACGAAGCTTCTTAAACATTTTAAAAACCTTATTTACTTTACATACAACAGTAGTTTAGTTATATATAATCAACTTATAGAAAGAGACCTTCTAAAAATGTTAAAACTTATTACTGGCACACGAAACCTTAAATTAGAGTGAATAAATGAAGACTTGGCCACACCGCTTCTGAAAAGTTGCCGACCCCTGTCTGGTTTCCTGTATGACACTGGATGTAGAATTTCCCCAAAGTAATTCATAGAACATAGCATTTAGAAGAACACCCACTCTTGAGTTAAGACCAAGGGGGAAGATGATAAAGGCATAAATGACAGAGTGTCAAATCTTTGAAAATCTCATCAAGACACCTATTCTGAAACGAGCGCTATCTGAGACGAGTCATAGTGACTTAAAGGGGTGGGGGGAAGCATGGCTGGTCAAAAGAGGTCTGTGTTTGCCTGTGAAGAAGTCATTGCTTGATTGGGGCCCAAATGTGGAACATTTCATTTCCAGAGGAGATTTTTGCACTAGTTTGTGGTTCTGGGCATGTGAAGGCTGTGGGGGTTATATGGAAAATCCAAACATAACCTGAAAGAAAGCTTTCACAATGACAGTAAGCATGACCGACTAAGTGCCAGGTAAATTCTGCTAGCTGAGTCAAAGCAGTTGTTCGCCCATTCAGGTGAATAATGCAGGAGAAAATGTAATGATATTTTACTCATCCCACCCCCAAAAACGAATTACTATTCCCAGGCAAGTGTATTGTTCCCAGACTAATGTAAGTTGTAATTATCAGCTAAACTTCATTCATTAATATATCACTTCTGCGTTCATATACTTGTGCAAGTAAAATTGTATTCTGATTGTGTGATTATAACCAAGAGAAAGAAACATTTGCATTGCTTTTAATAGTCGTTCTACTTGGCTAATGGTATGTTCAAAATTGTACATGTTTATTACTGCTACTGAAAATGCATGACATAACCTTTTGTCACCTATCAGTTTACTAAATTGTATGAAAATACCCTATCATGAAACTATGTTGTGAAATTATATCTTCTGCAACACTGAAATACGACCTGATTTATTAAAGGAAGATCAGAATAGCTCAGTTACTCAGTGCATTATCCTAAATGAAGCAGAATTGCTGTCTACAAGGGCTGCCGTAGTCTTCAACTATACTGTTATGTTTTTAGTCATTATTTCCCTTTAGAACAAGGATGCTTAAATAAGGCAGTTCAGTAAATGTTTTTTGCAGTATTTAATATGTGCTTGTTCTGCCAAGGGCTGCAGGGGCTTTTGCAAAAATGTAACTTTTATCCCTTTTAGGGGGACGTGTTCTGTGCCCCCCCTTGCCCACCCCAGCAGGAGCTTGCTCTTCCCTCTTCTCCCTCCCCAGCATTGCCCTAGTGCTGGGAGGAGCTCTTCTGGTCCCCCCCGCTGCTACTGCACCCCTGCAGCCAGAGGAGTTCTGTGCCCCGATGATTATTGGGGGGCCCCATCCCCCTGGTTTTCCCCCCCCTTGTGCATGCCCCTGAGGGAGCACCAAATTCAGTCCCAGTATCTGTCATGTGTTATATTGTTTGCATATATCAGCAGAGATGGCCTCAAAAAGTCTGGTAACTCAGAAGTACAGGAGAGAGAAAAATTTACTAACTTTTCAAAGTCTCTGTTTATTTATATATCTCCTCTACAGTTCCTGTTATTACTTTTTTTGTTTGTACATTTGGAAGTTCAGATGTTCCCTTAAGCCACTATTTAAAAAATAAATATTCAAAAATAAGTACATAGCAAATGTGCTAGTTAATCATGGAATGCATGTATTTAGTACAGACAACTTATTCCCCAATAAATGTTTACCTTTTCTGATGTCAAGAGCTCTTGAGCCAATTTATGTGACTTGTTAAGAGAGATTCCTAGTCTCAAACTAAAATGTATAATGTTGTCCATAGCTCCGATTCAGGAAAGCACATAAGCATGTGTTATGTCTCTCCCTGTTCAAGGCAGCACTTAACCACATTCTTAATGGTCAGTGCTGGCCTTAATAGGGAAGCTTTCTAGAATTTGACTTCATTTTTGTGGTGTTGTGACTTGTGTGTTCTATGGTGAAGACAGCTAGCTTTATTCATAATGACTGCTCTGTTTCTTGAATGCATGTTAGTTACGGGGCTCAAAATCAATAACAAGGAGTTATATCCCATGTATTGGTATGAAGAAAATGTTCAAATCTTCCCTATGGACCAAATCTTGACCCTTTCACCCTTCATCTTTGAGATGGGCACAAGTATCTCTACATATTTCCATAGCTCATGCACTGACAATCATGGGACCTGAGTATGAAAAGCATTGTAAAGGGACACAAGCCTATAGGTTCTGGAGCACAAGCCTCAACAAGCAAGATTAGGTTTCAAAACACTTTTCTAAGGTGAAGTGGGTTGCTAAAAGTCAGCATGTGTAAACGCTGTTTGTCGGTACTCTGTTGGCATTTTGCCAACAAAATATTTCCAGCCTCGTGACTGGCATTAATTTTGTTGGCAGGAGAGCGCTCCTGCCGACAAAGCCGTGGTCACACTGCCACTGGTGTCAGCAGAACTTTTGTCTTTCACGGGGGGGCTTTTTTAAGTACTCGTGAAAGACAAAAGTTTTGTCGACAACTTCCCAGTGTAGACATACCCTAACGTTTGGAAAAGAGTACAGTAAATGAGTCAAGAGAACCTGTTTCATCGTACATGTCTAACCCTTCAGTGAAGAAAGTCTTTGGGATTATAATAGCAATGGTGCTTTTACTGAATACTGTGAGAACAAAACTATAAATGTAGATATCTATTAGCTCTCGGTGAGCTTATAAAAAAGATGAGGAGGGAGTAATGATGTGTCTCTTTCAGTCCACTGCATCCTAACCTGAAAAGCCTAATAATACTGGAAATTAATTTAGAGCACAAGCTGTGAGATCACAAAACACCCTGAGCACCATAACTAGAGAACATTAGCCCTGTACCTGCAGGTATCTACTTCCAACAGACATCACATCTTCTACTCTTTAATTAGGGGAGTAGAAACTTGTACATATTAACAGCTGGAGAGAATGCAGGATTCCATGTGAGGATTTGACTGGGCTGTCTACTAGAAGCAGCATGATAATATCCCAACAGTGTTCCTTGAATGGTGAATAAATAGATCTTACCATTTTTCCTTTCTCCTTTTTTTACTTTTTTTTAGATTAGTTTTACTTTCCCTGAGAAGCAACACAACTGAACACCTGGTCAATGATAGTTGGGTATTATATTATATATGAGCAAAATCCTTTTTGGCTAACTTCACATAGTTCAAATTTGTGGTTGTCAGCATGTTTACAAGCAATGCATTCACCAGTGTCTGAACATCCACTAGTCCTGGAATTGCTATGTTTAGCCATACCCACTTGCAAATTGAAGGCAGCCCTTATGCTAACGTTTGATTCCTGGATACCAGCCTTAAAAGAGGCTCCCTGCAGCCATAATGTGTTTCCTCCAAAGCAGGATCTGCCTGGCTACAGCATCTAGCTTCTTGAGACACTCTAGAACAGTGTGTGCAGACCTAGCAGCTCCCGTTATTCCTGTATTCTCTCATTGTTTCAAGTAGACAGGACTTTAGTGTTCCCCACACTTCAGAAGTACTCCCTTTAGTCTGGTCTTTACTAGCCGTGGGTACTAAATGTTATAGATTTGCCAGCTGCCTGGACTCTAGGGCTTCTCATGATCCACGTATACATCCTAAATGTAGCCTGGCTTTTCTCCCTTTGACTGGCTATCTGGAATGACCACTCCCATGCTGAAGTAAAGTAGGACCTGCCCCAAAAGCCTTGTTTTCTGTCTCCCCACTTACTAAAGAACAAAGCCTTTCCTCCTTCGGGTTATAGCTACAGTGTCAGATGCAGTATTGAAGGTTGTTTGAAGTGCTTTGTTTTCCCCGTTTGTGTCGGAGTGAAGTTCTGCCTTCCATACCCTGGCCTTTCCCTGGTCACAGGTCTTTCCACTTTCAGTCCCTACGACTCACTTCCCCTTCCATAGCTTACTATGTTTTATGGATCTTCCTTGCAATCTCCTTCTCTAGTATCAACTGATTTCCCTCCCTGTCTCACAAGAGGGAAGCTAAGCAGAAGCACATTTAAAAATCTGAAGCATGAAATAATTGTAGCCCCTCCCAACATGTGGCTAAAGCTTCCTTCCTAAGGCTTGCTACTTGGAGTGGCTGCTCTTTTCACAGGATTTGGGTTCTTGGGTCTTTTTTTTTTTTTTTTGTGACACTTGGTGCCGCGAAGGTGACTCCTCACTGAGCCTGACACAAGCAGTACTGTCCCTTGCAAAAACAAATTATGCTTACTAACAGGCAAAAGTATAAACCCGGGACACAAGAAACAAGTACATCACACAAACCGAGCAAAGAGAATGACGTACCAGAAATAAAAGTATAATAAAGGGGTACTTTACTGGAGCAGGAAAATGGGTCTAAACGGACGAAAGGTTAGGTTAACTAAAAAATATTCAACATTAACAAATGGACAAATTTTCCAGTTTTCAGCACTCACGACTCTTCCCAACTCCTCGCTGCACCTTCCTAGACAACTATAAGCTGAGGAGAGTGTGGAGTAAAGGTTACCAACTTTCTATATTCACATAAAACAAACATGCTAGCCCTGCCCCTCCAGAGACCCTGTCTCACTACATTCCCCCTCTCTTGGTGGTTCGTTCTCCCCCACCTCACTCACATTCACTGAGTTGGAGCAGGGGATTGGGGTGCAGGAGGGGGTAAGGGCTCTGTGGTGCAGGATCTGGGGTGGGGCTGGGGATGAGGGTTTGGGATGCAGGACAGGGTTCCAGGTCAGGGGTGGGGCCGAGGGATTCGAGGTGGTGAGGGGCGGTGGGTTGAATGGGGGTATGGGCTCTGGTTGCGGGTGGGCTCTAGGGAGGAAAGGATGAGAGGGTTCAGGGTGTGGAGGGAGCTGTGAGCTGGGGGTTGGGTGCAGGGTTGGGGATGAGGGTTGGGGTGCATGAGGTTGCTCTGGTTGGGGGAACTCAAGCTGGGGCAGGGGGTTGGGCTTGGGGTTGAGGGGGTTCAAGGTTGGGGCAGGGGGTTGAGGCTTGGGATTGGGGCACAGGCTTACCTCTGGGGGCTCCCGTTCAACGGCGCTAAGGCACAAGGCAGGGTCCCTTGTCTGGCTCCGCGCTGCACTCTGGAAGTGGCCAGCAGGTCCGGCTCCTAGGCAGGGGGTAGACAGAAGGCTCTGCATGCTGCTCTCACACTCAGGGCACAGGCCAGGGCACACCCCAGCTCCCACTGGCCACAATTCCTAGCCCAGCCAGTGGGAATGTGGAGCCGGTACTCGGAGAGGCGACAAAGTGTGGAGTCCCAGCCCACACCCACCCACATAGGATCTGGACCTGCTGGCCACTTCTGGGGAACAGCGCGGTGCCAGGACAGGTAGGGACTAGCCTGCCTTAGACTCTCAGCCCCATCGACTAGACTTCTAATGGCCTGGTCAGCAGGTGTTCTGGTCGAAAACCGGACACCTGGCAACCCTAATGTGGAGATGAGTGTTATGAATGTTGGCTGACTTACATAGCAAAGGTCTCCGGACTGAGTCTTCAACCCTGGCTGGGGCAGGGTCCTCTCATGGGTCCCTAGGCTGGAGACCTTTGGTGGTCTTGGCTATCTCCAGTAGCTTTCACTGGGTTTTATCTCTGCCACTATGGACACTGCTCTCTGCAGGACTGGAACTGCCTGACCCATGCACTAGATTCCGCAGCAGTTCCAAGATCCCGTTTGTTGGGAGAAGGAGTTAATCAGAGACTCCTTGAGCTGTTCTGCTTTTCTCTCTGCTCTCACAAGTGATAGTTCAAAACTGAAACTAAAACTAGTCTCTTGTTTCTGAGTCATGCTGTCCCCTCCCACTGAGGGTCTGAGCAAATCTGATTCATGGCTGGACCAGCAAACTACCTGCCCATATCCCCCCATGCAGAAGCTTCCCTGTTGGCCTCAGCAGGAGTTCTTAGTCTATTCTGTCTCCAACTCTGACTGGAAGCATGCTGGGAAATGGTGACAGAAGATTCTGATAGCCATTGCAGTTTGTGTCCATAGGGTAGGATCCCTTAGATTACATCTACCCTAAAAACAAACAAACACTGTAGTGAGTCTCAGAGCCCAAAGCAACTGACTCAGGCACATGGGACTCATGCTGTGGGGCTAAAAATAGCAGTGTAGACATTCCTGCTTGGGCTGGAGCTCAGGCTCTGAGACCATCCCCCCTCGCTGGGTTTCAGAGCTTGAGCTGCCCAGTGGGAACCTGTATGCTGCTATTTTAGCCCTGTAACATAAGCTTCAGTCAGCTGATTAGGGCTCTGGAACTTGCTGCTATGGCTTTTTTTTTTTAATCATAGACAAACCCTTTGGGTATGTTTACACTGCAATTAGACACCCGTGGCTGGCTCACGCCAACTGACTTGGGCTTGTGGGGCTTGAGCTAAGGAGTTGTTTAATTGTAGTGCAGCCATTTGGGCTCTGGCTGCAGCCTGAGTTCTGGGACCCTCCCACCTTTCAGGGTCCTAGAGCCTGGGCTCCAGCACAAGCCCAAACGTCTACTCCACCATTAAACAGTCCCTGAGCCTGAGTCAGATGACATGGGCAAGCCATGGGTTTTTAATTGCACTTTAGACATACCCTTGGAGGGTCAGTTCAGAGTTGTAGGAGCTGGCAAATTCCAGGTGGTTGTTGGGTCATACATAAAGGGCTGAGAATCCATTCCTCCTTCCTCTGAAAAAGACCTTCCTCAGTTTCCTATTATTCAAATTTTAACCTCACAGCACTGCACAGTCTCTAAGAAAGGTTAATCCTTGCTTGTGCTCTAACATGATGTGTATCCTTCTCTTCTTTTCTGCTATTTTCATATTCCTCATCTCCTGGCTGTGGAAAGTTGTGGTTGAGGTTGCTTGGGAACCTCTTATAGGGTGAGTGACTGGGTATTTGTGTAAGGACTGCCTGCAGCTTGCATGTGGGCGTGGTTAGTTTTAACCAGTTGAAAACTGTGCCAATAAATAAGGTTTCTGATTGGCTGGATGTTATTCACTGTTAAGTTTAAAACAATAAAGTGAAACCACAATTAATCAATCAAAAAAAATAATACAAGACTGAAGCTATGAAACTGTTTTTTGAGCAAAGCAGAATCTAGCAGGCCAAAAATGGCACAATTAAATAAATATAACTCTACTCTACAAATGTGGTGGCTTGCTGGAGAATCATTATTCACATCTCATGTTCGCTTCTCTAATTTATTATATATAAATATGCTGCTTCCATATTATACATTTGCCCCCAGGTGTTTCCTTTATTATCATCCTCATGTTCCCACACAAGTCAGACCATTTCTGGTAAGGCCTCCTTTCCCCTCTGATAATTAGGCCCTCGACCTGTACAGATTTATGCATGTGCTTAACTTTGTACATCATGAATTAAGGGGACCACACACACACAGTTGGAAAAAACAAACATGTATGTAAGTTTTTGCATAATTGTGGTCTTAGATTGTACACCATTTGGGGCAAAAACTATCAGGGCCGGCTCTAGGCACCAGCTCAGCAAGTAGGTGCTTGGAGTGGCCGAGGGGAAGGGGTGGCACGTTGGGCTCTTCGGTGGCAATCCGGTGGCGGGTGCCTCAGTTCCTCTTGGAGGGAAGGACTGGCCACTGAATTGCCGCTGAAGAAGAAAGTAGCGTGGTGGAGCAGGCGCCGATTGTGACCTTTTTTTTTTTTTTCTTTCCGCTGTGGCAGCAAAACCCCTGGAGCCGGCCCTGGCAACTATATTTTATTATATGTTTAGGCCTGGAAGGATTAGAGTGTTGTTGGTAAATGTCAGTAAACGACTTTACTGCACAAATCAATGAAACAATATTTTCAATACTAACAACTGAAATTTATAGCTAGACAAAGTTTTTTTTAAAAAAGGGTGCTTGAAAACCTCAGTGCCTACTGTTATTAAATAATTGTCTGATTCGCACTGAAAACTTAAATTGATTAAAAAATAAAAAGCTTAAACCCATAATTTTGCATAACTGTGAAAATTTAAATAGATAAATAAAAAAGCTTAAAAAATAAACATTGATATTATCCATCAAAGCTATAAATATAAATTGAATTTTGTCAAGCCTATATATGTCTGACAAAGCCTAGCACAAAGAAGCTGCAGTCTTGGTTGGGGCTTCTAGAACTACTGTATTATAATAAAAATAATTTAAAAAACTGCTTAAATGATTGAATAGCATGATTCAGTCAGAATAATAGTGTTTCTAGACTTGAAAATAAATGTCTATTTTGCCTAGGAAATGTTTTCTATAAATGCCTCTTTCTTTTGCATCAATATTTGTATTGCAGCAGGACACTATTATCCTATAATGACAACTTATTCTAATACCTAATAATTGGCGATATTCCGATCTCCTAGAACTGGGAGGGACCTTGAAAGGTCATCAAGTCCAGCCCCTGCCTTCACTAGCAGAACCAATTTTTGCCCTAGATCCCTAAATGGCTCCCTCAAGGATAGAACTCACAACCCTGGGTTTAGCAGGCCAATGCTCAAACCACTGAGCTAATATTCCATAAACATTAGCTCATAAATAAAGTAAAAATAGCTAAATGCATGCCAGGTGTGTATTGGGATGAATGTATTGTGGGTGCAGTCCCAATAATTTGAGTATGTGGTGTGCTGTGACATTTTATATATTCCTGATTTCTATAACATTCGGTCCCTCAGGACTTAAATGTTTCACTAAATTTACTGCTCTGATAATTGAAGTTAGCTTTCTTGCAGAGATAATGTTTGGGAATATAATTTTGTGAGTCCAATGGAAAAAAAAATATTCATGCATAAAGCTTTTTAATTAGGAGGAAAAATCATCTTTTTACAGAAGAGAACATTATGAAAAGCAAAACTTAATTGTTTCTGAAAGATTTCTTTTCAAGTATTCTTACTTTCAAAAATAAGTGGCGGTGGGGACAACATATCAAGCAAAAGGTCAGTAATACAGAACAGCCCGTTTGGATAGCTAGTGCAATGAAGAGACTGATAGGAACATCAGCTCTCCCTTAATCACACTTAATAAAATCAGTTGGTGGACTTCATAAAAGCCGGGGACAATTTTTACCAGCATTGTATTCATCTTTACCCTCCTGCTGACTTAATCATTCCTGCTCTTAAGCAATGACTATAAACAAAGCTCACACAGAGAAATGCAGTGTCTTCCAGCTTAATTTAGATAACTACCTTTTATGTTTTGCAATCTGTTTGTTCTAGTTTGTAGTACTGAGTTCTAATGAAATCTTTTTGTCTATTTTAGACAAATATCACTTGCTGTGCCATAGCACATGGATTTCAGGACCTCCTGTGAAGAGGTAGGATCAGAATGTTTTATTTTCAAAGAAGTGATATGAACATTAATATACTTTTTGGTCTTCTGTTCTCAATCTTTTATGTCTGAAGTGCAAGGAAATTGGAACATCAGCTGTAATTGAATCCGTAAACATGAGTGGATAATCCCTATATGCTGGCAGCATGCTTTTCTAGTGGATTATGTGCCTGTTTACTTGTCAGTGTTCTAATGAGGTAATTATGAGTCTTGAGAAAATAAGACTGAGTTGGAACCTTATAATAGCCTTCAAATCTGTTAAGGGCTATTATAAATAGAATGGCATGATCAACTGTTCTCCATGTCTACTGAAGAAGTAAGCAGTTTGCCATAGATGTTAATTATACTATACTATATTACGCTATTCCAACTATAAGGATAATTAAGCACTGGAATAGGCTTCCAAGGCAGGTTGTGGAGTCCCTGTACTGGAGGTGTTTAAGACCAGGTTAGATAATATATGTCAGGGATGGTCTAGTTTTATATGGTCCTGTCTTGACATGGGGGGGACCTGTCGAGGTCCCTTTGAGCCAGTGGTGGGTTAATGATTTTGCCGCCCCTAAGCCCTGAAATAATTTCTGCCCATGGCCCCATATGAACTTATTAAACATCAATATTTTCACTTTTTACTTCACTATTACTTTCAGCTATTTTTTCTGTCTCACTGTCAGCACTAACTGATGTGCAAAATAGATTCCTTTGTTGTATGCTTGCTATCATTTCATTTTCCCTTTATTTCTTTTGTATAGCATTTTTTTTTAATTGAGAACCACTTAATTTCTTCCTTCCGGTCATAGTATTAATGTTTAGGATTTCGCGAGTATGTTTACTAAATGGCATTACGCCAGCATTGGTGGTTTCAGTCAGGGCCGGCTTTAGGAAGTGCGGTGCCCAATTCAAACAGTTTTGACAGGACCTCGGCAGGGGTGACTTAAAAAAAAAATGGGTCTTGTACTCACCGAGCAGTGCTCCAAGTCTTTGGCAGCGGGTTCTTCACTCATTCCAGGTCTTTGGTGGCACTGAAGGACCCACCGCCGAAGTGCCGCTGAAGACCTGGAGTGAGCAAAGTACCCACCGTCAAAGTGCCACCGAAGACCCAGAGTGCCGGCAGGTGAGTAAAAATTAAAAAGGCGCCTCTAGCCAGGGAAGGGATTCTCACTGGGCGCGGGGCCCTCTTAGGTGCGGGGCCTGATTCGGGGGAATTGGTGGAATAGGCCTAAAGCCGGCCCTGGTTTCAGTACACGCTATGATTGGTAGAATTGCGATGTCACTGATCCCATGATTACAAAAATGCTGCTGTTATACATTTGCCACCTTAGGCCTATGCCTTGTCGGCCTAGGGGATAATATGCTGCTGCTTCCAGCTCTATGTTTCTATGATTCTGTAATTAAAGCCCCTGATCCAGCAGTGAGTTGTGTGTGAAAACACTCCTGTAGACCTCATTTGGGTTCCACACATATTCAGGGTCTGCCTGCATTGACCTTGTGGCAGGATCAGGTCCTAGATGAGTGTTTTATTGCCTGAAGCCTGTGAGGATTGGTATAACTGGAGAAAAAGGAATATGCTGGCAACATAACATGCTATCAAAATCAGAGGAGAATCAATGGGGGGGTGGGTGGGAGTGCTTTGGTCAACTAAAAAAAAATTGAAATCTTTTTTTCATCTCTTAATTCTCCCTCTCCCCCCATAATAAAAGGCATTTTGTTCCAAAATGAAATGGTTGTTATGATACAAAATACACACATTTTCAAAAATTCAATGCAAGCCAAAATAATTTCAACCATCCAAAATTTACAATTTTCCAGGGACAAAAATGTGTTACTTTCAATACTTGCCACCGTTTTTTTCTTGCAAAATGGCAGAAGTTCTTCCAGAAATAAATTTGCAAATGTTTGTGCAGATATCCAGTTTTTCCTTTGAATATATATGATGTAAAAAAAAAGTACATTCTTACAACTTTAGTGATTCATGAGCCTCTGTGTTTCATTATTAGGAGTGAGGCCAGTTACATCTACCTAGGTAGCCTCATAAATACATTATTATAGTAAAAATCACTGAAGGAGAAACTGCAGTCTACAGACTGAAAAGAACAAACAATAGGAGGTGATAACTGGGAACACTGGTTATGATCACAATGCATCATAATGTTGAAAACTCCTGGACTGTACACCTGAAAATATGAGTCTCTGATTAGTTGATGTTTTCAATATGTATTAAACAAGAGATACACATTTAGGCTCTGTTCATGGGATACATACTTTGTGATTAAAATTATAGGACAGGAGATGTTTCATATGAATTCACTTCATTTCAGTCGTGCTTGACAGCAAGTGAAGAGATTCTCATTTGGGAATTAGCCTCTATTGTTAGCAAAAATAAAATGGATAAAATGATTAATCTAAAATATTGTCAACCAGTCAATCCAAACTAAAATTATTAGCAGCTTTAAATGTTCATAATTTTTCTCCTTCTCACACACGACAGCTAGGAAGGACCAGTAATCTCGTGAGACAATCCACTCTTGCAGGGCCATATTTGAACTTTTTGTTCCTCTTCCACTACCTGTAGCTTAAGAGACACCATATCAACCCTTGGTGAACACTTTTCAGAAAACAATCACTTCGTATCTAACCTCTCAGTCCTCGTCCTCAAAGGAAACTTGCACAACACCTTCAAAGGATGAACCTTGGAGCTTAAATTCATAACTTTTTTAGACACTAAAGACACTGGATTTATGACTCATTACAACAATATATAACCCACAAATGCTTCTTTGTCCTAGAATTGCAGATATGTTAACTCCCCGCTTCACCTTAAATGGTCTCTTACAACATTAACTCCTTAAGCGAAACAGCCTGTTTCACATGGTGTTTAGCTGTGACATACTGACAATCTTTCTCAGACCTGAAGCAGAGCTCTGTGTAAGCTCAAAAGCTTGGCTCTCTCACCAACAGAAAAAAATTGGTCCAATAAAAGATATTACCTCACTCACCTTGTCTCTCCAACACAACTACAGCAACACTGCAAACAGTTTTGTATCTAGTTATGAATATGTTTATTTTATCTCAAAGGTCAACACAAGGACTTCTGAGATAATTTCACTATCATAAGGTAGAGGGAAGAGTCAACTGATGATTCTTCCATGGCACTTAGGCTCAAGTATAAGAGGGGTAGCCGTGTTAGTCTGGATCTGTAAAAGCAGCAAAGAGTCCTGTGGCACCTTATAGACTATTGGAGCATGAGCTTTCATGGATGAATACCTACTTCGTCGGATGCATGTAGTGGAAATGTCCAGGGACAGGTATATATAGACTCAAATAACTTAAGCGCTTCAAATAGAAAGTGTCAGTTAAAACACACATTATCAGAGATCAATCATAGTGAGTAATTAATGCTCCTGTCCCTCTGGGAGATGGGAGATGGACAGTCTTACCATATGTTGTGAGCCAGCTGCTCCTTCTGTGCTTGACCAAGCAGCTGAAGGAGATGGAGCCATCTCTGAGAGCTGCAGACGTGAGTGCATGTCTGTCATAGTATTCTTTCCCAAATCTGAACCTTAGCATCCAGAAAATGAGATACTAGCATGAATCCTCTAAGCTTAATTACCAGCTTAGATCCTGTAGTGCTCCACCAATCAGGACTTTGAGTGGAGCCCCTGATTAGCTCCAGTCTCCCCAAAACCTTCCCTGGGGACCCCAATACCCAGATTCCTTGAGTCTCACAACAAAGGGAAATAACCCACTTCCCTTCCCCCCTCTCCTTCCGTAGAGAGAGATAAACACAGAGAGCAGATTTCCCCTCCCCCGTCTTTCCTTTCTCCCACCAATTCCCTGGTGTCTTATACAAGATAACCAAAAGATCAATTAGATCTTTAAAAAAAGAAAGTTTTAATAAAAGACAAAAAGAGTAAAAATAATCTCTGTAAATTTAGATTAAATATTACAGGGTTTTCCAGCTTATAGAAAATGGATAAACAGCCTTATCCAGAAAAAATACAATTTAAAATATTTCCAGCAAACTACACATTTGCACATAAAGAAAAACAAATAAAAAGACTATAACCGCCTTTACTTACTCACTATTCTGAATAGATAAGAGACTGTAGCCGGGAGATTACAGAAACCTGGTTTTACCTCTAGTCCTGTCCAGGACCCAGAGAGAACAAAGCCAAACCCAAAACCCACAAACAAAGGCTTCCCTCCCTTGAGATTTGAAAGTATCTTGTTTCCTGTTTGGTCCTCCGGTCAGGTGTTGTTTGTTAACCCTTTCCAGGTGAAAGAGATATTAATCCTTAGCTATCTGTTTATGATAACGTCTTTTATACTTCCTGGTCTGCCTGTTACGGAGGGGATATGAGGGGCAAACTGACATCAACTTCTGCTGAATGGTTTTCAGCACTGGTGTCCCAGCATGGAAGGAATGGAGGAACCAATTTTCTGAGAAACATGCAGAGTATGGGAACTCTTTCCATCTGGCATATCAAGAAATGAGACTACAATCCAGACCACCTGCTTCACAATAGCAAACTCAGGAGAATCCCCCATTGTTACTACCACAGTAGAAGTGAGAGGAGTCTCACTTCCTGAAGGATGATTCTTCTGTGAAGAAACACATTGAGTAGAGCCACTAGAGGAAGTTTTTCTAGAAGGAAAAGGTCAGTGTCTGGTGATTGACCTGTGAAGGTGATATGTGGAAGCAGAATCCCATTGATGCAGCATTAGCTAAATTCATGTATAACAAATGTACACACAGTAAGCTTCAATGATCTCTCATTAGCCATCTTTAGTCTCTTGATCACTGCTGTGATGAAATAATCCAATTTGAATGTCTTAAACAGACTTCAGAGATCACACTTATCTGGGCTAGATTGCCAAGACAGGAAGAGTTTTTATCTAAGGAAGTGCCTTAGTTCAGTAAGAACCTCCTATGAGTTTATTATCAATTTACTTATCATTATTAGTAAGCAGATCCGCTACCCTTAATATGAAAAAATAGTTCCCCATCATATGTCTCATTTCAATTTAGAGTTTATCTGACTGAAAGAAATGTACAAAATTTATACATTGTAATCAGTTCCTGGAGTAAAAAAAGGTTCAGAAAATGCCAGGGCTTTTATAGGTCTGAACATTAAGTTGCAAGTGGAGAATGAGCAAAGAGGAAAAAGAGTAAGCCAGAAATCTAATGTTTTCTTGAGGTAGTTTTAGGTTGCAGTGTAGAAGGGCGCATTAGGAAAAAACTTTTTATCCTTTGTGATTTGAAAATTCTGATACACAAAGGATGATTAACAGAGCCGACTTTTAGCAGATCTTTTACAAACTGAGCACTAACAAACTGAGCACATTCATGAGCCTATGGGCTGAATTCCAAATCTTTCTTGAAAATAAAGTGCTGTCCACTTAGGCAGGCTGACAGCATCGCAGCAGCATAAGTAGCTGGACCATTTGAAAAATATCCTTCATGTGTCATTGGCATCTAGTGATGGCACTGAGCCTGCCTCCGGTACCCCATTTTTACTGCCTCCTCATACTTCTGAGTCAATTTTCTATCTCATAATTACACTTTACATTATATAATGGGCACATCTGCAAATGTGCAGAAGTGTAAATATTTGTCAGATGCAAACTATTCAGTTTTTTTTTATTGGTTTCTGCAATTTTCTCTCCATACAAAATCTCCATCCCCCACTGGTCCCATCTTCTGACTATTAAAAACTATATTTCATGGGAGTTACATAAGTCTATTTTACTAGTATATGTAAGAGACATTTTGTCACAGATAAAAGCAGAAACACACCAGCTTCCTTTCTCTTTGGGGGGTGGCTGGAGAAATCTTTTGGGGGTTGGCTGGCAAGTTCTCTTTCTCTCTCTCTCTCTCTCTCTTTTTTTCTCCTCATTCACTACTTTATTGAGTTGACTGTTTTGTGACTGCTGGAGAGAGCATTACCGGTGTGAAACAGGGAGAGGAAAAAAACTTTTATTTTCTTCAGATGAAGAAATAGAGAAAATAAGATAAACTTGTATTGATGTCACAGATAAAAAAGAGTAGCTTAGAACTCTGAATAAATCTCCCACGATCAACACATGTAAAAAATTCAGTCACTGTGCTTCTTGTTTAACATCGATGACAAGGAAAAATACAAAACAAAAACAAACAAAAACCCTCTTGCAAAAAGAATGACTAGCATATACCAGATTAAGGGAGGAAAACACTTGAAAGCCTGTTCAAAATGGGTTTTGAACCCAATAATCCTGTCTAAATCATCTCTCAAACACTGAAGATCTTTGTACTTGTTTCACAGCAGACCATGCTTTAAGTGATCACTTGGTCTATCTAGTGTGAATATTTTATTTTAACTGTTGCTCTTTATTTCCTCAAATTATTTCTTAAACACTTTGAAGGCCTGAAATGTTACATCAAAATGTTATCTTTAAGTATTTATAATAAATATTCTGTAAAAGAGACTAGGGCCAGTTCTTTGTATATGGTTAAAATGCACATGTTGGAAATTAGGTATGGTGTGCAAAAATGGTTTAAAGCTCTTCTTTGCACGCTCTTGGTGCTGATAATGCTCTGTGCATGGCTGTGCCCTCTGTGCCTTTAGAGCACCTGGAGGGCTTTTCTAACTATGCCAGTCTTTAACAGTGAGAAACCAAGCTCAGTTTGATTTTGGAGAAGTAGAGAAGTATCCCATCTTTGCCTCCTCTTTCCCATTAAACCAACTGAGGGAGGGTAAGTAGTTTACAAGCTCCTATGTAGGCTCTAACCCACTGCAGCATCAGTATTCCTCCATGGTGAGTTAATGGATTTATAATCAGATTAAGGAGGTGATGGTGTGCAAAGCAAAGGCACTGCATTTATTGCTCAGGGCTCAGCTACAGATTTGTTTGCCCATACATGTGGCTATTCACTGCCCCTCCCCCCCATACACATGAACCATTCAGTACCCTCCTTCACACAAACTCTGTCAGTCATCACTCACTATTTTCTCCACATGCATCCAGCCAGTCTATCCTGGGCACTTCACAAACACATACATCCAGTCACTCACTGTTCCCTCTCCGAGTACATGTGTAACTAGGAATAATGGGAAGTATTAATTTAGGTTGAATATTGGGAAACAGGGATCAGAGGGGCAGCCGTGTTAGTCTGGATCTGTAAAAGCAGCAGAGAATCCTGTGGCACCTTATAGACTAACAGACGTTTTGGAGCGTGAGCTTTCGTGGGTGAATACCCACTTCGTCAGACGCAGGAATTTTCCACTACCTGGAAATTTCCACTACCTGCGTCTGACGAAGTGGGTATTCACTCACGAAAGCTCACGCTCCAAAACGTCTGTTAGTCTATAAGGTGCCACAGGATTCTCTGCTGCTTTTATGGGGAAACAGTTTCTGACAATTAAATAGATTAGAATATAGATGTCTGGCAAGGGAATCAGTGGAACATCTTTTAGTGAGTTTTTTAAATTAGAATTTAAAAATGCCTTGAATATGGATAGAACAATTCTGTACTGGCTGGGAGATAGAGAACAGTTAGGCCATGCAGTCCAACTGCTAGGATTCAACCAGGATCATACTGGGGGAAAAGTTTTGTTTTTTTTTTCCTTCTTTTCTAATTCTACCTTAAATCAAGTATCTGGGTCATCCTCCATTGGTTCAGAGACTGAATACATATGTAAGAGTTGAAATGTTTGTTTAAATCATATCCAGATTATCTGAACCCCTGCTAAAAATTTCCCAAGTAGTTCTTGTTGGTGTACGGTCTTGCTGCTTCCATTTCTAGAGCCTGCTGGCAGTGCAGGGATGGGCAAAAATGAAAAACAATGAGAAAAAAATAAATGACATTTAGTTGCCTCTCTGAGAATCTGCCATCTTTCAGTGCTCTGGTCTTTCCCTTTTATATATCTATTAACGCTGCTCACAGGTAGGGAGACAGTGCAATGGAGGATTTAATTTGGAGTTGTATTGCAAACCAGTTTTCATGCAGCAAAACAATAGCTACTTGTACTTCATTACATTTTAGAGAGTTCCATGTAAATTAGAGCTGTGAGCATGTGTGATCAATCTTTCAAAGGACCAAAATGTTTTGCTATTCCCACAGTGTGCTTCCTTGTTCTCACTGAATAAACTCTGCCCACATGCATCTAGCTACTGACTTTTAATTTTATTGCAATGCCTAATTACGTCTGCTATGGTTATGTGCCACTTAATTCATGCAAAGAAGCCCCTCTGTTTTGTGCAGAAATTTTCTCTGGAGATTTTTATAAGGTAATTGACCGAGTCAGAAATGTGCAGTCAAGTAAAGCACAACTTCTAAAAACAATGTATTAGAGGTCGAATTTACCTCATTACCAGCCATAGATCTCCTACAGGCTGTGGGTGCTTGTCCACAGCTCCCGCTGATGAGTGCAGGTACTTTAGGGGCTGTGGGTACTTATGACCAGCCTTCCTTGGCCAACAGTAGTTATTCCTAACCTTCTGTGTTGAGCATTCAGTGCCACTTCCTGCTGCTATGAGAGATCCCCTGACAGGAAGCAACAAAGAGATCTGCCTATGACATACACATCAGGAAGAATTTTCTTCCAACGAGGAAGTAAGTGATAGGGAGAATAATTGAAGAGATTTAATTATCCCTTCAGTATAGACACTATCATATTCTGCAGGAAAGAGTTTCTTAGTGGAAGTTGGGAGCACCTAACTACCGTATCCTTTGAAAAACCTCCCCCTATATATGTATTAGGCCACATTTAGCCATTCCTTTTAAACCATTCTGTCTCTCTCATTTTTAAAAAAGAGAAGTAAATGTTAGCACAACCACATAGTGAATCAGCTCTCTGAAGGGCTCTCGAGGTGAAGCTCTTATTAAGTTCACTAGGAGTTCTTGATGTTGAGCACTTACAAAATGGTGATCTTTAATATTTCCTCTTGGCACTTTACTCCTGGGGGAATTCTGCGCTACTGTGCGTGCGCAGAATTCTTGGCCCCCGCAGATTTCTTTGCTTCCCTGCAAAAAAATGACTTTCTAACAGGGAAGCAAAGGGAAGCAGCAAGAGCAGTTATGCACCACTCCCTAGCAGTGCAGGTACATCATTTCAGGCACCTAGATCAGCTGGCAGAGAGGTAAATCACTGCGGGGTTGGGGACACGCCAGCCAGTGGCTCCTACCCAAGCCGGGATCAGCTGCTAGTCCCGGCTGTGCTGGAGGCAGGAGAGGATGGGACATCCTCTTCTCCTGCAAGGAGTGACTGAGGCTATGTCAGATCCACTCCCAGTTGCAGGAAGCTCAGCATCCTCCCCTGCTTCCTCCTGCCATTGCTCCTCAGCTGTAGGGGGATGGGTCACTGTATGGGGAGCTGCTCCCCCATTCACTCAATCCCCCTGCATCCGGACCGCCCACACCCAGACACTCCTGACAAGCCTCATCCAGTACATCCAGAACCCCCCTAGCCCTCCATAACCAAACCCCACCCCACTGAACCTCAAACCCTGCATCTGGAGCCCCCCTGCATCTAGCCCCCCTGCCTCTGGCCCCTACCTCTGCATCCAGACCACCTCCAACTGATCTCAAATCCCTACCCTGATGTCCCACCTCCTGCACCACCGTGAGCCCCCACATCCAGCCCCCCAATGCAATTGAACCCCAGCTAGCTGAACTCAGACCCCCGCCCCACCAAGCTCCACTCTCCCAGCACGCCGACACCTCTGATGAGCCCCAACCACCTTCACCTGGAAGTCCCTGCAGTGTCCCATTGTCCCTGCACCTAGAACCCCGCAACGAGCCTCTGTGCATCCAGATCCCCTAACACCTAGACCCCCTACTGAGGTGCCTGCACCCAGATTGTCCCACATAGAATCCTCTCACCCCACACCTGGATCACTCCACACTGAGCCACTCTACAGGCCCTTGGATCCTGCCTGGCTGAGCCTATCTGCCCTACACCTGGTGCACTTGGTGCAGAGAGGCAGGGCCCCACGGTGTTTCTGGGGCAGGCCCAGGTCTTGTGCTGTTTCAGGGTCAGGTGCAGCCTCACCGCTGGGGCCATGTCCCAGGATTGGTGGGGGGCGGGGCTGCAGGATGATCTCCCACCTTCATGGAGCTAGTGGCCTGTGCTCCCCACTACCATGCTGGAGCCTCTGCATTTATTTATTGACAAATAAAATGTGCAGAATTTTAAAATATTGTGAACAGAATTTTTAATTTTTTGATGCAACATGCCCTCAGAAGTATTACTTGTACAAAACAAATGACGTTACAAGCTTCATAGTTTTATTTTAAAAGATATTGAAAAGATTATTACTTTTTTTCATTTAACAAAACAGCTTTCAGTAAACCAAAAATGTCTGTAGCCTTTTCAATAATACTATAGACAAAATCATGAAAGCCTTTGAAATAACATACAGGGGGCATTTGGAATGATTCAAAAAATGAAAACAATAATCACCCCCTTCCCAACAAAAAATAGAAAGCGAAAGAAGAAAATGAAAAGATTTGTCCTTTATCCCCATCCTTCAAACATTCAATGGCTTCCTAGCTGCCATTCTCCAAATGACAGCAGTCATCTGTTCCCGGAGTCCTTGTCCTCTTGAGAAGAGAAGATGAGATCAAGCACCAGCATCTCTGTATGTTTGATAATAGAAACTTGGTGTGAACTTATGTATTTTGGTCTTCCTCAATATTCTGGAAGAGTTGTGACAAAATCAGATCTAACATGGTCAATTATAGGTGTGCTGCTGCTGTTCTGCCTCACCGATCAGTACTTGACATGATGCACTACACAGTAGTTAGGGGCTCTCTGTTGCCTGAGCCAGGCTGCTGCTTAGCCTGTTTTTGTCTGATTATGTGCCATGTTGTGATTGTGCTTGGTGTGGCTCACTATGGATGTGATACCCCACATGGGGGTAGGTTTGCCAATTTTGGTTGGACATACTGTATTCCCGGAAGTTTATCACATGACATCATTTTTAATTAAAAATTAATCTTTAATTCCTGGAGACACCAATCCTGGAGGGTTGGCAACTCTGTGTGGGGGTTGAGGCCACATTTAACTGTTCCCCAGTGTAAGAGGGCAAGTTGGACAGGTTTGGTTGCTGGTGTCCACAGGAAATCCATGATTGTGTTCTTTATGCTGCAGCAGTAACAGAACAGAGTACATGTCAGTGTGGATCAGTACAGAGACCACTCTGCGTCTCCAGAATCCCTTTTGAGCCTTGCAGTGTGTACAGCAACAAAATTCATCTCTCTTCTCGCTGTCCTCTCCACTCAAGTCCATATACACACGTACTTTCTTGCACATTCTTGAAGTAAGGTTTCATCAACTTATTATTGGGAGCTCCTCCTTAAAACCCATTAGTACTCCTTGTCTGTGGAGGAGAAGCTACAGTTCCCCTCAGCAGATTCAACCAGCATCTCAGTTTAGCCATCTCCTTGGCAGAGCGTCTCACAGTGAGCCCTAACATTTCCCTAACTTTCACCCCTCCGCAGACTGAGGAAAAGAAATCTTTATTATACCCAGGAGGTAGAATCCTGCACCTTTTGAAATCAGTGGGCATTTTACCATTGATGTTAATGGGGCTAGGATTTCACATGGCGTGTTTTTTTAGCAGTGTACAATTCTCATGGTTTCTGGACTAGAAATCCCAGAATTCTTCTGATTTTGGGAGAGAACTTGTTGCAGAAGTGAGCTGAATTCTGAATCTTCATGAAGACCCAAGCTCACCATGTGATGCTATCCTAGGTCATTATAGAGAGAGGGCTCTGGTAACAAGTGAAGAGTTGCTTAGTAACGCCCTAGAATAAGGACAATTTCATTCTGTAACATTTTCTCCCTCATACACCCATGCTCCACCCCTGATTGATTTTAAGCAGGAACTGACACCTCGGGATGTGGTTATCTGGCTCTTGCTAGTTGCTGGGGTTGTGCAAACATATTTGCTAGATGAAAAAAATGAGAAAAATTATAGAAAAAAATATTTTTCTGTCTCCCAGAGGATTTTTATACAGTTTTTTTTTTGCTTTTAACTTTGTAAAATGATCTTGATAGTGTCCAATTAATATCAGCTAATGAACAATTTCCTCACACCAAAAAACCCTACACACACAAAAGCCCTGGGTTCCTGTCATTCTGTCTGTGGGCATTGCATGAAGTCTTCTACAGAGATGATTTTGCTGTGTATTTTCAACACAGACTCTGACATAGAGATTAATAAGTACTATATGCACACACTCCTTCAGCCACTTGATTTCCTAGACCTGCCATGTATAGTCTACAGGTAAAAATGGTATAAGAGACAAGTCCACAGTGCCATTGTGCGTTAGCTTAAAAGTGTGTTGATGGAAATTGAACAGCCCTACAGATTTTGTGATTTGTAACAGTGTTTTTTAAACGTAAAAAGTAAAAGCCATAGTATGAAGCAGAATACCAGACGAAACTAGGTTCTATGATTAGTTTTTCCCTGTCTGTTTAACTGCAGTCTACCTTGTTTGAAAAGTATGACAAAAGCACAGGGTGGATCAATTTAAATAATCGATTTTAATCATGTTTTAAATCAGTAATCAGGAAACTTTTATTTAAATATTTGATTTTAATTTTGTTTTGCATTTGTATTTGTTAGTTATTTTGCAAAAGAAAGGTTGATTCTTCTAATTGGTTGGTAACCACTGAGATGTTGATTTGCCATTTACTATAGCCTTTACACTAAAGTTGGTACTTCTTTTTGGTAATCCATTATATCTATACACATTGATTTAAGCAATTATTTAGCTTAAAGTACATTATTCAGCAGCAAATTTTTATTTTTTTGTTTGAAAATGGTGAATAATGCATTTACTCTCATGATGATGATGATTTTTTTTACTTCTGTTTTCTGTTAAGATGCATTTGGATAGAAATTGGAATTCAATTAAAAATGCACAAAACAGTATTTTAAAATTGTATACATTATATAAAACTACTTTAAACATAAGGATACACAAGGAAAAAAAGGAAGTTTATCAAAATGTTTTGTATTTCAAACAAATTGATTTATTAAACAAAGGAAGCATTATCTGTAGTTGGAGCTGAGTTGATTGTTTCTCCTCACCATGTCCGTCAAGATTTTAGAACTAGTAGAACTCATCATCTCACATTTCATTTGTATTCCTAAATTGGAAAAGGAAAATACACTTTCCTGCTTTTTCAATTCCCAATCAGTTTCTCAACTTTGAATGAACTAATCGTTGAATTGAACTAGCTGAATAAATTGAAATGAACAGAAGAAGATACAACAATATCAAAAACTGGTCTAACACTTCAAACACTTCCAGGCACTTAGCCAGTCATTTCCACCAGTTCAGTGGAGTTTTGATTTTCTTTCAAACTTCATCAGCAAACATGTAGTGCTCAAATATTATTTTTGTTAATGTAAATGAATTTTATGTACTTTGCAAAGGCATGAGTGATGTACCCTTAGTACAAACTACGTATTGTACATGACAGTAAAATATTGGCTTTTGTGAATTATTCTTTTTATTTATGTACGATTATTTTGGAGATGTTAAACTCAGTTTCCTTCCTTTGGTGGAAGCCTAGTGGATGGCTATTCTTATCTCATGAGCAGATGGATTAGGTATCCAGCAGTTAATTATCTGACACCAAAGTATATGCTCTCATTGAAGCTAATGATAAAAGTTTTCTTAACTCATGAGCAGGGTCAAGCTCACAGCGTTTAAAAAAGTCAACATTTGCCAACTGTTACAATCAATTGCGATAATCACATATACTCTTTGTGTTAACTGTTGGAAATATTGAATTAAGTTATGGTGACTTCATTACTAATAATACATCTAAGAAATATCATTTAATCTGCTTTATAATATGGGTATTGCTGATAATGCAATTTGGAAACTAAGCAAATTTTTTTCTCTATTCCTTCCTTTGAAGACAAAGACAGGGATTTGTTTGCTGCAGGATGGTAATCAGGAGCCTTTCAAAGTGCGACTGCACTTAGCCAAAGATATTTTGATGATCCAGGAGCAGGATGTGATCTGTGTGTCTGGTGAGCCTTTCTATTCTGGTGTAAGTAGTCTTTTATTCCTTCCATTAAGGATTATTTTATAAATGAAATAACAGTGTATATATTTTATAATTCACCCAACTTGGTCTTCTCTTTGATGGAGCTATGTCTAAGAGTATGCAAATGTGGTATCTTGAGTTAATATCTACCAGTACTGGTCTAGGAAGAAGCTGCCATAGGTAACTGTAAAGTGTGCCC
Source organism: Chelonoidis abingdonii (assembly GCF_003597395.2). Taxonomy (NCBI): domain Eukaryota; kingdom Metazoa; phylum Chordata; order Testudines; family Testudinidae; genus Chelonoidis; species Chelonoidis abingdonii. The sequence continues at coordinate 227,701,256 of NC_133770.1, forward strand.
TTCACCTCAGTATGGGGTATTGTTTGAATGCTGAGACTGTCATATTTTGGGACCACTGGATAACATATAAATGGTATGGCTAATGTTTTTCCTTGTGGTGCTACATGATCCAGATCCTTGAGAGCAATTACATATGTGAGTAGCTGCTTTAAAGTCAATGGACTAATCACATTCTAAAAATTATGCATGTTGCTAGGTGCTTTGATGGATCAGGATCCATGAATGATGCCCTCTGCTGCTATTGGTTGCATAATATATTATCATGACTCTGAACTTTATTTAGGTTCAGTGTCCATGCAGTGGCTATCACTTTGAGTTCAACTAGAGCAGTGTATTATTTTAGGAGTCATTAACGCCTGTTCAATAATCGCTGAGTCATCCATATATGATATGTTACCATAGTTTTAGTTTCTTCAGTTTGTTGTTGGGGGATAGAAATGCCAGAATTAGTCTCATTTAAAAGTATAGAAGTACTCTCATTTAAATGGCAATTTGAGTTTAATAGGCATGAACCATGTGGTTCTATAGTTTAATGATATGCTATAGAAATTACTTTAGAGATCTATAGAATTTGTTAGTTCAAAAACCTAATGTAACGATATTATTCTCTATCTGACAGACTTGTATACCTGGGATATATATTTTTATTACATTTTAGAAGATGGATCCAGAACTCATGAAACCCAGTTACTATTCATTTCTATTGACTTTTCCATACAAACTATAATTATATATTAAGAGGGGGGGTTTTTAGGTTTACTCCCAACAATTATAAATGCTTTCTTCTCCCATTCCACTAAGTGAAGCTATCACAAGATTTCATGTAACAACTTGTGAGAGAGAACTACGCAGTGTCTGTATCTGTCAATTTTCTAGGACTGCTGTATGTATTAATTAATAAAGGATCATTGCTGTTGTGCCCCTATATTTTATAGTATCTCTAAATAAAATTGTAATAACTTTCACATTCTGGGGTGCAATCCAGACCAGCAAGGGGTTGTGTTACCACCTGCCCCATAGCCTTGTGTGCATTACAGTGCTTTGCTGTTGTGGCTCCCAACCTGGGCTGCTCCCAGTAGACCTACCAGCATGCAGGTCACTCCCAGCGTATCTGTGTGCTAGGCAGCACTGGTTTAGCAGTTCTGACTCTAGCAGCCTGTCTACAATCCACCACTTCACTCTAGTTTCCACCAGCCTTAGTGACTACTTGCAGGGTGACCTCAACACGCTCCCAGCCCCCAGTTTTCCCAAAAATCTGTGTTCTGCAATAAGTAGTCCTCTCCTAGACAGTTCAGACATTAAGGCTCATTGCCCCTTTAAGGAGTAAATATTCAACAGTTTATTACATAAACTGGATTTACCAAACAGTTCAGTTTAAACACAGCACTAGATTGACTTAGATTAAAAATAAAATAAGTTTATTACCAAAAGAAGATAGGATTTTACATGAATTAAACTATAATAGAGAAGGTTAGAAATGGTAGCAGCAAATAAAATGAAAACATTCATCTAACAGTCTAGAATTTAATCTAGCAAGTATTGGTTTAAGGCTTTGTTCAAGATGGGCTTTCTCCCCACAGCCTTCCAGCAAGATGGTGACTGACCCTCTCCTTGGTCATGATCTCTCCCAAAGGTGCAGCTGTCATTTGCAGTCTTATTAATCTCTCCTCATGTGGAAACTTTCCATACCTCTAATCTTCTTGTTGCCCTTTCCTGTACCTTTTCCAATTCCAATATATATTTTTTGAGATATGGCAACCAGATCTGCACACAGTATTCAAGATGTGGGTGTGCCATCAATTGATATACAGGCAATAAGATATTTTCTGTCTTGTGTAGGGTGCTTTCAGTCACACTGCCTCCATTAAAAAGCTGCAGGAAGGTTAGCCAGACAGGGAAATTGCTAACATATTTTATTTTCCCTTTTACATGTATAATTTCCATGTTATATTCCTAGAGTATGGTGCTCCACCATAGTATCTTAGAATTGGAGCCTTTAGTTTTGTGTAGCCTGACTACTGAGCAATGGTCAGTTAGTACCCTGAGTTTTCTGCTAAAAAGATAGGGCTGTAACTGCTTGACTGCCCACACAATGACATAACATTCTTTCACTTCGAAAGAATAATTCAGCTCAGTGGGTATCAGTTTCTTCCTTCAGAAAACAATGGAGCATTTCTTCTTGTTCTCCCCTGAGTGCATTAGTACTGCCCCTAAACCAGTGTCTGATGCATCTGTACACAGCACAAACATTTTGTCAAAGTTAGAAAAGGATTTTCAGACAAGAAGACATTCAAGGTTTGACCTGCATGCTGATAGGCTGGTTGTAAGTGGCCTGTATTTGGAGCTACAATAGCCAAACATTGTGAGGCACCTGCGGTTACAGTGCAGGCAGTGACACAATCCCTAACTGGTCTGGATTGGAGCCCCACCTTCCTGAACCATGACACCCTGTGACAATAACAATATATTAAAAATCAGCCAACAAAATGTCATCAGTACTAAAATAACTCTCCTGGATCTCTCCCCAAAGTAAATTATTCTCCTCTCTCTACCCACCTTCGGAGACAAAAAAGTCTGTGGTTGAACTATTGAGAGGCATATGGTGAACAGATTAATGGGAAGAGGAGTGGCTTAATCACCTTCACTTCTTTAAAAATCTCAATATGAGTAAATAAATAGGCTTTCCTATATGCACTGAAAGGATACGGACACACTCTCAATAAATGCCTTGGTTATTTGCATTCAGAGTGTGATTTCAGCGTTTGGCTGTTCAGTCCTGTATGAATGAAGTGTGTACATCACTGTTTGCTGATGTTAGTTTGTGTACTATATGGGGAGAGTGGCTGTCACTTTCATCAACCATGGAGTGCTGTATACAATCTGTGGCTGCACCTTCCATTTCATAGACTACCCTCAGCAGCACATTGAGTCTTCGTGAACCCAGGCAGAAGGGAGCATAAGTTCAAACTCAGGCCTTGGTTGTTCCCTTAATAGCATCACATTACAGCACTGCCACTTCACCAGGACAGTTCTGGGTGTATTTATTAAAAGATTTTATCACTTCCAAAATGACTTTCATTAATATGCTGTGACATCTATTACGTATGCTGAACTTGGCATTTTAAATAATTTCATGGCATGCATATTTAATATTTTTCATTACACATGAAGGCTTTCCCTTACAATTGTTGTCTTCTGTCTTTTCAGAAGATTATTGTAAAAGTTAGCAAATGATTTGCTTAATTTATTATCCTGCCCCAGATTAATTGCATAGTTTATATCAATATGCATGTGCTATATATCAATGTGATGATGAGGATTTTCTATTCTCTTGGCAGTGCCACTGTGGGGCTAGACATTTTTGAACCCTTTACCCTGATTTCGTCTGGGATTAAGACAAGGTACTAAATTAATAGGTTCATTCTAACTAAGGATGATAGACGTTTCACAGACTGTTAACTATCCTTTTGTCATAGGCCATTTCAATCATTTTGAATCATGTGCTCTAGTTGTCTAAGCTGATTAAACTGGTCCCTTGGGGTCCTCTTCTTTTACTTGTCAGATTTTTTAGTTTTATTTAGTTCTTGATGAATGTTAGGATGTTCTTTGCATGTCATTGCAGTTACTTGCATGATCTAAGCCTCTTTAAAAAAATATAGGTACTATAAATGGATGTGTTCTTATCTGTTTCCAATACTGAATCATTTATAAAATGTCCTATAAAGGAAAAAATATTTATTGTAAGTGAAGAACAATAATACAGTTAAACTTTACAAACCAGTCGACATAGTAGCAATCATTTTTATCCTTTATAAGTACATATTTAAAATTAATTTTAAAATGTATGTTAGGATCAGATGTTGCTACCCTTACAAATGGAATAATACCTTCCTTTGGTCCCATCTCAATAACTTTATTATTTAGGCACACTCTTAACTTTAAATTGAAGAATATGTTTACATGCCTTCCTGAACAGAGACAAACTTCAGCAGGTGTTTAAGTGATTTCCTGAACTCGGTTCTCCAGTAATAGTGCCACAGAAATCAATGGGACTAGCTTGAGGTACTACTTCATATGAGTGAGTTGCTATTAGAATGAAGGCCTTAATTAAGTCCACTTAATCTTTTTTGCAGAAGAGGTTTTAATTTCTAAGTGCTAGGGAGATATGAAGGACCTTTTTCCTTCTTTTGTTGTATAATGTTTTAAATACGTGGCTAAAATATAAAAAGAATTTTTAAAAGTGAACTGAATGGGAATAAAGTAATGCTAATCTTTCAAGAAGAGTTTTCCCTTTCTGTAGCAACTTGTACTAAATCTATTACAATTAGGTAAGAAAGTTTTGTGAAACTCAAAGGGCAGAGGGAGGTAGCTCCACTAACTCAACTGACTCTCCTAGCCAATACTCATGGTTATTTATGGTGAGAAAAATATAAAATTAAGATTAATGAGTATTAGGTAAGCAACATCCAGAAAAAAAATGCTTTTCACAGTACTGGACTATCACAGAATGTCAATGTATGATGTGGAATAGTATTGCAATCTTAAAAATAAAGAGAGGTACTTGCAATTGTTAGAAACTTCCATGACTGCTGAAGAGAGTGGCTGAGTAAGAATTGGGATAGTTACTCCTTTTTATTAAAAAAAACAACCAAATCAAAACTAAACAATATAAAACAAACAAACTCTCAGTTGTGTCAGATACAGAAATAGAGGAATCTTTTTTTCCCTCTAAAAATTCTTTGTTGGCAGATTGCTAGAATGACAATGAACTTAAACTTGAAAGAGACTGTCTATTTGCTGTTCAAAAAAAAGCGGGGGAGGGGCAAAATATTGCACAGGTAGTAAAATCGCCGGGTCTCTTAACATCAGCCCTTAAGTCTAATCAATTCAGCTAGGCAGATGGATAGTCTGCTCTAAGATACATTGTGATAAATTGTTCTCCTTAACCGCTGAGTATAGAACAAGAAGTAATGGGCTTAAACTGCAGCAAAGGAGATTTAGGTTGGACATTAGAAATAACTTCCTGACTATAATGGTAATTAAGCACTGAAAGAAATTACCCAGGGAAGTTGTGCAATCTCCAACATTGGAGGTTTTCAAGAACAGGTTAGACAAACACCTCTCAGGGTGTCTAGATAATACTTCTAATATCCCTCATTGCGGGGAACTGGACTAGATAACTGTAGTGAGACAGAGTGGTCTCTCTTTGGACTTTGAGACCGAGGGACCACTACTCCCCCCCGGTGCATGGAGCCAAACTCTCTGCACCCCACCCCCTCCCCAGAAGTACTGAAGTATACAGGAAGGCCCTGCAGCTCAGTTGAGGTTGCACCAGGGGAAGAGGCGGATGTCTCTTGTAGGGAGCTGAGCCTTCTGTGGGACTCTGAACCAGCAGCTGAGCAGACTAGTGCCCTACTGAGTGAAGAGACAAAGAACCCCCAGAAGTGGCAGCCAACCAGCTGCAACATGGTGAGACAGAACCCCAGCCTGACAGAGCAACTCCAACTAAGTGGGGAAGGAAGAAACCCACGGGAACCAGACTTGTGCTGCTGGGAAGCGAGGCAGCAGATTTTGGTTTCCCCACCGACTCAGTGGGGACCCCCCTGCTGCTAACAAAATCCTAGGCTGGGACCCAGTGGAGTAGGGTGGGCCCAGGTTCCCCCCATCCCTTTTTCCACTTCCCCACCTCTGGAGATTGGCAACACACTCACTCTAGGCCTAAAGGTCTGTGCCTTGATTGTTGTTTTCCACACCCAAGAGGCTGTGGGCTTTAGATTGTCAATTGCTGTCTGCCTTAGCCAGCAGGCTCTAGGCTAAAGATGGCTCATTGCTCTGCCCTGCCTGGATGCCAGAACTCCAGACTGTTAAATGTTGTTTTCCCCAGCCAGGAGGCTGCAAGCTATAGACTGCTTGTTGCTTGGCCCCAGCCAAGAGGGCCTGAGCCCAATTACTGTTGCCTGATGCAATGAGGTGGAGTGGCTTTCCTCCCAACTTGAGAGTGAATAATCTATCAAGATCCCTTCCAGTTCTACATTTCTATGATTTTGTAAGATGCCTGTAGTAAGAATGGATAAATTGAGGGTCAAGGGAGAAAATAAAAAATGTAAACCCCCTTGAAACTGTTGATATTTGTTATAAATCATGGCTGTGCATTAGGCTCATCCATAGAAGTAGGATTTAGAATTTTTAGAATTCCAAGACCAAAATGGTTAAGTTAAGCAGCTGAAAATTCATAACATCCCAGCACTTCAGTAACACATCTGAAATTCAAATTAAAGAACTATAAAACATAGTTGTAACAGGGGTGGTCTGTTCTCTTTAAGGATGGTAGAGCCAACCCTTATTTCATGACTTGGGCCTTTAAGGTTTGGGGAGTTCTGATGTATGCAAAGGCCTAGGAAATGACAGAGGCATATACTGGTAAAGAGGAAGTAGTCCTGGAAAATTATTTAGTGTTTGAGGGAGAAACCCTGTTACTGTCTCTTTAGGGCCCAGGATTATCACAGGGTGGGGCAAGGCTCCACTCTCTCCCAGTCAACTGTGACAAGTCCTGAGAAGGAGGACAAAATATATGTGGGAAACTGAGCTAGCATGGGAAGAAGCTAGCTGAGGTCTGTGTCTGGCCTGAAGTACAACCCAGCTCCTGGGGAAGGGCTGGAGACTCCTGAAAGTCAGAGTGGAATCCTACCTGAACCCTCATACACAGCCCATAAAGGCTTTGACTTCAGAAGCTAAAGAGGGGCTACATTTTGTACTCTAAAAGAGTTAACAAATCATATGTCCCACAAAAGGGGTATCTGTTTGAAGTGCTCAGGTCTGAATAAATGATTGAGAGAACCAAGAAGGAGTAGAGGACAACACGTTTCCTGGGCCACAAGAAGGTGTGTTTGATAGTGGCATCTTACAACAATAGTACTTTATGAAAAACACTAATTCACCAAGATGAGGAGCCGCCAAGTTCTGTAGCATCATTCTTGTTGCTTCTGTAATGAATGTTGTAGAGTTATTAATTCTTACCCTGAAAGAGGATTTTTCTGAAGTGGATCCCCATGCCAGTCCAGAAAATCAACAATATGAAAACCGAGTACTCTAAAACCATGGATGTTTCAAAGGATTTCTTCTTTTTCTGTAAGACTGCTATGAAAATATTGTGTTCAGGCTGACAAACTATTGCTATAATTCCTCAAGACAAGACATTGATTACTGGTATTCTGTAGTGCTTTTCTGAAGTTCAGGGGTGCACTGAAAAGTCCTAGGGTAGTGTGAAATTGTACTTCTTTGACTTATTCTAATTGTTAAATTATCACAGCAAGTATAACTGATGGCTGTTGGTGATTTTCTTAGATTTAGTGCCAGACTTATTGCTTTAAAATCCAAAGGGCATCTGTTCAAATCTCACCAGAATTCAAATTCTTTCCATGATGATGAGGCACAGGTGACTGATTCAGTTTGACTGATCTAATTCTGTGTTGTTTCATAGCAAGCTATAATTTAATACCTAGAGGTACATTTTTGCAGCATTCTTTGATTTAGGATCTTTTGGCTAGATTCATAGGGATAATGTGTAGTTAGTTAATGTGTTGAATGTCAATGACTAATTCTGGTATTAAGACACACTTTTGGAAATGCACAGAACAACACCTTGGAGTATTATAGCACTGCTCATCCGTCATTTCGGTTTAAGCTTTACAAACAGATTTAAAAGGAATATTTACTCCATTTAATAGATGAAAAATCTGAGGTACGAAAGAGTAGCTTTTTACAATGTTGTCAGAAAAGGAAGGTTGTTGCAATTACTATTAACCAGATCTCCTGATTCCCAGTCATAAGCATCAGTCATGACTTCTTCTTATCAGAATAAGCAAATACCATCACAAATCTATATTTATTTTTTCTTATTTTCACTTTGCCACTTGTGAAAACAAATGGATTGATAGCTTCATAGACAAGGGCTGTATGATTTTTTTTAGAATAGAGATGAACAAATTACAGATAATTTACTTGAATAATTTTAGTTCTTTTTGTTTGTAGAGTCTCCACAAATATCACTCTTTCTTGAAGATATTTGTTTAAAAATAATTTATGCTATTTGTTACTTTAAATTGAAAATTCACAATGTTGCTTAGTTGTGACTAGTCAGATAAATCATATAGTATTTTTCCACCTTCCTCAAGTATACATTTTAGTTTTGGACACTTGCTAAAAGTGAATTTTAATTTGTTTTCCATGAGTATTTGAGTGTGGAAGCTTAAAAATTAGCTTTCCATATGTATGGAGCCCAGTGGGCTAGTTTGTCTTTGCATTATATTCTGCTTTGCATTATATTCAGCAGCAATGCAAGAATCCTGTAAGATGTTAGCTTCAGCAAGTTAGCCTATGAACTTTGAACAGATAAACTTTGCACAGATAAATGGCCCTACAGAAAACCCCAAGAATTTGGGGAGCTGAAAATAGTGTTTAAAGTGAAGTTCTGACCACAGCTACGTGAGTCCTGGCAACAAATTGATGTGCATAACAGGTACATGAGATACATCTATGGCTAGCCGGCTTGCCTGCCTATATATTTTTTCTTATGGGTTTGATTATTTGTTGTATTATAATAGGTTTATATTAGAATATATTTTGGCTGTAACACAAGGGACCTGCTGGCTACATCCTGTATGTTGAAGTAAGGCAAAGTTAGCATACATTTGTTTGGGACCTTTCACCTGGATAGATGGTGGTGAGCTAAAGCATAAGGTCTCTATATGGCTGCAACCTTTAACATAGAAGAGGTATTAAAGCAGGTTGTCACTGGGCCTTTCCTAAGTTCATACCCTTTTAAACTTAACAGATACACCACAGCTTGGAACTTGGAAAGAAGTGAAATAAGCAGTTAGTACAGAGATAACAAATGTGATACCTAACCACAAAAGTGCCATGGTAATGAATGGACGTATATGATAATAAGCTGAGATCACTGATATACTAACTAATTAATGATGGTTTGGCTTTTGAGGAGTTTTGTGTTGCTTTGCGTCATTAGACTTTCTGATAAAAGAAAAGACCCCATTTCTATGAGAAGCGGCAGGCTATTTTGATCTTTCAGATTTGGCCTAGTAAATGGCAGTTCCAGTACATTGTTATAATGAGTCACATTTTTCAATAGATGCAGAGAAATAGAGGGGACTGGATTGTCTCTAGATAATAGTTGTTTAGATCAGTCAGTTCTGTGTCATTCGTTAAAAGCTGTCCAAGCTGTAAGTAAACCAAAGTTACCACAATCCGATGGCTTTTTGGTGGCTTTTGTGAAAAGAGTTGATAGTCTCAATCCTCTTCCTAGATGACTAATACCCACATTACAAAAATCACCCACACAATTGGCATCTTTGTTGCCAGTTTCAGTAGAAAAACCAAGATGAACTATCTTTTCGTTCAGGGTTAAGGAAGCTTTCACTGGCAATGTCCAAGCTGTATTATTCTTCAGAACTAAGGTAATTGTAAGAAAAAAAATATATTCAAAAATTGAATAAATTTGATTCACTTATATTTACCCTTCTCTAATGTTTACTTTTTACCATTCTTATAATTGAATTTGACTTGAATTTGAATATCTGTTGCTTGATCTTTAGATTATGTATTAATTATAGTGATTATTTAAGAGTCCTCAGTTATCACTTTGAGGGTTGACATGTTCTTGCCCCACAATCAGGTCCAGTATTATTATAGTGCTTGAAAAGCTTTCTCAGTGAGCATCAGATATTCAGGGGCAGAGTGGTTTTGTGTTTGTTTTGTTTTTGAAATACTAAACACCTATACTGGTGCTGTATAACTAGTGCAAATTGGCCAGAGCGGACCTCATCTTTCAATATTATTCAAATTATTATATAGTTGGGAAACCCTGATGTGCACAGTTGCAACACTTACACTATAAGAACTATTTTATATTTACAAATATAGTTTATAAATACATTTAGCACAGTCACAAACACCCAGTTCAGTAAAGTAAATAGAGATACTACAGAATGTACATCTGCACATCCATATAATCACACCATCGCCTGAAGTCATTATCTTCCTCATCACCATCATCTTTCCCTTCATCACCAGTGGTCATCATTCTGGCACCTCCCAAGGACTACATCGCTCTCTCCTACCACCCCCAGGCTGAGATGCCACATTTATAATACATTACACTGATGCCGCTATGTTCGATGCATATTCAATAGGAGATTTCCCCCCTTTTACCTTATAGTAATATATAAAAAAAAAAAAAAAATTCCCCTCTCACCCCTATGGGTGGTATGTGTCTTCCTCAACCTCGGGTCCTCTACCAGAGGCCTGGGAGTTTGAGGGTTCTGCGCAGTATCTTAGCTGTTCCTAGCACTGCATCTTCTGACAGAGAGCTCTCTTGTCCTGGGATCTGTTGGAGCCACTCACCCAGCTTAGAGTCACAGCCCAAGTGCTCCTACCACACTGGGACCATTTGGCCTTCACTTCCACATCTCTCTTAGTTCCTCTTTCAGCCCTGGTATTCTCCAGCTTCTCATATTCTTCTGATGTTTGCTGTCACTTGGCACTGCCTATATCTATCAGCACCGCTGTCTTCTGCTCCTTGTCTATTACCACGTGTCTGGTTGATTGGCCAGTACCTGCCTGTCCGCTCTTGATCTGGAAGTCCACAGATTTAGCCTGCTATTCTCCAAACCTTCTGGATCTCCATCTGTTCTGGAGCTCTAGCCCATACGCTGTGCAGATGTTCCTGTCACAATGCCAGCCACTTGGTTGTTTGCCGTCAGTGTATGCTGGTTCCTGCCTGCAGCTTACATCCTGCCACTATGTGTTGGACTGTCTCTGAGGCTCTCTGCACAGTCTGCACCCTTGGTCCTCTCTAGTGTGGTAGACCCCGCTTCAATGGATCTGGTGCTCAGTGCCTGTTCCTGTGCTGCTATGATCGTGCCTCAGTGCTGTCTTTAGTCCGCTCGTTCCAGCCACTGGTAGGATTCCCATGTCAGCCACCTCAGCTATCTGTGATGGTAACATCCCATGCAGGTCTTGTCTTGCCATGGCACTTCTTCTGCTGGTCTTCCTCCCATGTCTGCTGCTGCCTCAGGCAATTCTCTCAGCGCTCATCTTGGGCCAAACTCTCTCACCACCACTGGACCACTTGGCCTTCACTTTCCACATCCCATCCACTTCACCAGCCCCGCCCGCCTCTTCCGGCTGGTATACGTCTCTGGTGTTGGACTTGGGGTGGAAACCTCATGCATTGTGGGAGCTTCCGGCTTCACGTCGGCAGTGTCCAGTCCTCCTTTGGCCAGCTCACTATACCGGCAGGTATCTGATGCCGGCAGGGCGTATCTGTGATGGCGTGGATCTTGTTCTTCCCACTGAGCTGGCTCTTCAGACCTGTCTATCCTTCGGTGATACTTGGATTTGCTGTTTCCTTGCTTCCTCATCGTGGTTTCCATGTGACTGTGGGATGCCAAGGTACTTGTAGCTGGTCTGTATGTCTGCTAGTGGCCCGCTGTAGTTCCACCCATCGTCTTGACTACCTTCCCTCTCTTCACTACCATCGGCCACACTTCTCAGTCCGAATGACATCCCGATATCCTCACTGAGATCCGCGTCAGTGGATTAGCGAGTCGATGTCTCGTCATTCTTGCATCAGCTTGATGTCATCCATGTAGAGGAGGTGGATGGTAGTTCCACTCCTGAACCTGTACCCGTATCCAGTCCTTGTGATTATCTGGCTGAGGGGTTTAAGCCTATGCAGAACAGCAGCGGGGACAATGCATCACCTTGGTATATGCCACACTTGAGGCCCTTGTGCAAGCTGCCTTGAGTTGACTTCTAGTGTTGTCTTCCATAGTCCTTGATCTTGAGGAAGGTCCTTAGTGTCCTGTTGACTTTGTATAGCGCCAGACATTCACAGATCCACGTGTGCGGCATTGAGTCATAGGCTTTCCTGTAGTCATCCAGGCTGTGCTCAGATTGGTCTTCTAGACCTTGGTTTTGGGCGACTGCTCTATCTACGAGCAACTGGTGTTTGAGCCTCTGTGTTGTTCCAATGCCCTCTGAGCTGTGCTCATGTACTGGCCCATGTGGTCTGTAGCTTGGCAGCTATAATGCCTGAAGGACTTTCCATGTTGTGGGAGGCACGTTATTGGCGCTAGTTGGAGGGTTCTGTTCCCTGCAGGGTCTTCATGATCGCACTGTCCTTCCTTGTGTTAGCCAGTTGGTGGGAGCCTGCTGCTAGCAGCTGGTTCATCTGTGCTGCTGGCGTTCATGCACTGCTGTTAATTTCTTACCCAGTAGGTGTGGATCATGTCTGGTCCAGGCGCTGTCCAGCTCTCATGTTCTTGCCGCTGCTGGATGTCTTCTACTGTGTGGTGACTGGTTTCCTGTTCTGGGAGTTGCTGTGCTCTGTCTCAGGTCTGCGCCACTTTGCACTGTTATGAGTCTTCTCTTTCTCCCATATGTTCTTCGACATGTTCATTTTAGTGTGGTGGCTTTGTGTTATTGTGTGTTGCACTGCAGTTGGGAGTACATTGGATGTCTTTAGAGAACAGGCATATTACTCTTTTTGCCTCTGCTTCTCTAGCTGTTCCTTAGCTAGGTAGTGATGTGAGCTTGTTTAGCAGTCTCTAAAGGGCTTCAGAGGAGTCAGGCCCTTGTATTTTTCAGTAGCTGAGTCTTATCCTTAACTCTAACACTACTCTGTAGTTCCACCAGCTGACTAACTTCTCTCCGAGTCACCTTGATCTTATTCTCAACCTTTCCAGGGTGGTACATATGTTGTTCTCTCAATTGTCGTGTAGCCAAGCACTCATTCAGGTTACGAAGGCTGTAGCTATATATCGTCTCTGGTTTGGATTATGGTGTAGTAGGGATTGTAGAGGGCTCTATGGCATCTTCTAACTACTATTGATGGTACTTCTCCACTGAGCCTTGTAATCGGTCTCGAGGATTGGACTGTAGCTAGTTTCTCCATGATCTTATGCCTCATATCAGCTGCTGTGCTCTGCAACGGAGGAGGTGCAGTGAAGTTTCAGCTTCAGGTATGGGCTGCACATCCACTTGTTCTTCCAGGTCTTCTGAGTCTGGATGTAATAGTGGAGTTGTCTATTCAAGGTGAGAGCAGCTTCCTCTTTACTATGTTAAAGAGTTGGGTAACTAGCTGTTTCTCAGTAAGTGTGGATGTAGTATTTGGTCCATCCACGTCCCCTCATACGTTTCATAATCCCCTCTCATTGGTCTACTGTGTAGTAGCATTCTCATTTCCAGCCGGAAAGAGGCGAGCAGGGCTTGGTGGGCATCAAAGCCACTGTCCTGGATGAAACCGCGAACATCCAGGAGATACATCAGTAAGATGGCCCCAAAGATGAGCTGCTGAAGAATGCCTGAGGCAGCAGCAGACATGGAGGAGGACCAAGCAGAAAGAGTGCCATGGCAAGACAAGACCTGCATGGGATGTACCATCAACAGATAGCTAGGTGGCTGACATTGGACAATCCTCAGTGGCTGGAAAGGGCTGGACTAAAAGACAGCACTGGCACTGATCATAGCAGCACAGGAACAGGCACTGAGCACCAGATCCATTGAAGCAGGGGTCTACCACACTAGGAGGACCCAAGTGCGACTGTGCAGAGAGGCCTCAGAGACAGTCCAAACATAGTGCATGGTGTAAGTGCAGGCAGGAACAGCATACACTGAACGGCACAACCAGTGGCTGGCATTGTGTACAGGAACATCTGCACAGCGTATGGGCTAGAGCCTCCCAAGACCAGATGGAGATTCCACAGAAGGTTGAGAGAATGCAGGGCTAAGTTCTGTGGGACTTCCAGATCCAGACGGACAGGCAGAGTACTGGCCAATCACCAGACATCGTGTAATAGACAAGGAGCAAAGACAGCGGTGCTGATAAGATATAGCAAGTGCCAAGACAGCAACATCAGGAAGAAGGAATATGAGAAGCTGGAGAAGTACCAGGGCCTGAAAGAGGAACTAGAGAGGATGTGGAAGTGAGGCCAAAGTGTCCAGTGGTGGTAGGGACTTGGGCTGTGACTCCTAAGTGGGAGTGGCTCCAACAGATCCCAGGAACAACTCCAGAGCTCTCTGTCCAGAAGAGTGAGTGCTAGGAACAGCTAAGATACTGCGCAGAACCCTCAAACTCCCAGGCCTCTGGTAGAGGACCCGAGGTTGAGGAAGACACATACCACCCATAGGGGTGAGAGGGGAATTTTTATATAACTGTACATATAACATATACAGTTATATGTATAGTTATACAGCACATAGTAGTCTAGGCCAATCACTCTCCTTACTCAATGTAAGTGTGGAGGAGCTGGGAGCTCCACTATGCCCAAGTCTCCGCTGGCATAATGGGGGCCATCTGTCTCCCATAGTCCACTCTCATACCCTTGCCACTTAGCCTGCCTTCATGGTGTGCGAGTTGAGCAGAAATGATGAAGCAAACTGGCAGCATCACAAAATGGAAGTAGTTAGCAGATCTGAGCACTGCTCTTGGCCGTGGTCATAATTCAATGGTATAATTATGTATTTAATTTTAAAATGTCACAAGTGGCTTGTGCCTAAGATGTTCTGTCAGAGTAATTGCGAAGTTTAGAGTTTATGGGTACAGTGGTTCTTCATGTCGAGGAATCCAAATACATGCAATCAAAAACAGGACAAAAATTCAAAATGAGAACATTTTAAAAATGTTCCTTTTGAAGCATCTAGTAAATATTTCACTAAACAAACAGCATGAACATTCAATTCTTGTGTAAAATTGTAGTGCTATAATGATAGGCAATAAATCCACTGAAGTATGAACATAGAGGATTTTAACTTCAAATGTCAATACAGCTTTGTCTCTGCCACTGTTGCCAACAGGTCCATTATATTTGTTTTGTTGTATTCTTACAGTATGTATGGTATACTTTTTCTTCTTTTTAGTTATCTTTTTCTGTATCGTTGCCATGAACTCATTTTTTTTCTTCTAATCCCTTATCCTTTTCTCACATACTTGTTTTTTCCTTCTTTTCCATGCAGTCTTATTCACCACCCTTCCACATCTATACCCATTCACTATGAAGCTACCCCTCATGTTCGTAGTGAATGTAAGGAAAATAACACTTAAAGGTGTGTATTGAAAAAAGCCTCAATCATGTAGGGAGAATAACATTTCCACCATAATCACCAGAGTCCCAGTTTGAAAGCATCACTTTTTCTGTCTTAACATGGAAGATGTAGCAGGGAGAATTGGAGCATCAGTTATATAAAGAGCTCTGGAATATTGTGGTTCTTGTCCAAGTGAAATTCAAACAGTACCTATAGGAAAATTAACAGAACACACTAGATTTACTGGCTCACCCTTTCAGGAGTTTAATACCCAGAAAATGTTACTAATTAATACCGTAATTACTATAGAGCACCAGCTAACTGCTGTCTTAATTCTTCTCCCAGAGTTTGTTCCCCACATCAGTTACAGATGCATGTGCATTCTCTTATATCAAAGTACATACATAATTATTAACATTAGAGAACAAGAGAAGCTTTAATATTTTATTTTATTAACTAATGGCAAATGTGATCATTAGTATGTGTGTGTATGTATGTGTATATATATTTCATTTCAGTGTTTCAGTATTCCACACTTCATTTACCCAATATTCAATTTTTTAACATCTGTAAGTGGCCAACTGAGACTCACTGCCATACAAAATATAATCTTTTTATATTTATCTTGTGTGCTCATTTCACTTCCCACTCTGGCTTGTCTGTTTTATTCACATGTTGCATCTTTTCATAAACCTAGACTATAGGCATTCTTGTTTGTACAATACCTTGCATTCTGGGTCCCTGGTCCTAATTAAAGCCCTTAAATACTACTCTCATAAAATAATAATTCACTTTCAATAAGCTGTGTGGACAGTATTTTCAAAAATGACTGGTAATTTGGTGCTGCTGTCTCAATTTTTGGGTGCCCGTCATGAGACACCTTAAAGGGAACTAAGTTTTTAAAGGGTTGGTGATCAGTACTTTCTAAACATCAGGGTGCATTAAAGTGTCTCAGTCTGGGTACCCAAAACTAGTAATCACTTTTGGAAATCTTAGGTTGCTAGGACATTGCTTCACAGGTGGACATTTAAACAACATGTGAATCTCTTATGCTTGTTGTGACGGAGTCTCCTTTTCATGGGTAAACTCAGTTCGGCAAGTTTACAAAGAATATTGTTCAAATATCCAACTTAGGTCTCATAGGTTTTCCTAGACCTGTGAAACTTCCTTGGCACATTAATCTGAGTAAACTAAAAATTATAATGTTTCTTGCCTCAACATTATATGTTTCTAGTCTCTGACTTATGGATAAACATGAGCTCCTTTCTCATGTTTTCTGCAATCTTTATCTTGCTCACAAATTCCTCTTGTTGCCTTGGATACTGCATTCTGGCTGTTCTTCACTAAATGATAGCTATCTGAGAGAGGCAGGCAGTGAGTATAATATAGAAGAGCCTCCAATGTAGAACCAGCCCGAGAATAGGGAAGCCACAAGCCACTCCTTTGCATCCTCCCTACTCTGCTGTGCCCAGCAATTACTGTATGTAGCACACAGTGTAGGCTATTATATGCATTCACTCTAAATTACTTGTAAATAGCATTCATTTAAGTGGGGTGGGGGGGTGAATTTCTACTACAGTTTCCTCTTTCTCGTTCTGCACTTACTTACATTTTACTGTGGGCCTACATACTCCTTTGATACTTTTGCTTTCTCCCTTAGGACTAGAATCACTTCTATGAAGCTACTCCTGTTTATGCTACTGGAGGATCTGGTTCTTAATCATTATCTTGTCAGCCTTAATGTCAGCCCTGAAAGACATGCACAAAATAAGTCTATACTCTTAAATTCATATGTAATGTAAGGCTTTAGTAGCTCAGTAACCACACATTATGATAACCTTCTATTTTGGAAACCTTAGTGTGCAGGACAAATTGCAAGTTAGAACCAGAAAAAACTAAACAGCATTACACAAAACAAAGAAATCAAAACAAATGCAAAAAAACAGCCTCTTTTGGATTAGTCTGGGTTTTATACTACTCAGTCCATGATAAACTACTAGCTGTTGACATCAGTACTTCCAGAATTTTCCAATAATTCTCCTGATTTAAATAATTTTCATTTTTCAAACAAGCAAACCTTAATTGCACTCAAAACATATCTGCCATAACAGTCCAAGTTTCTGAAGTGTTGTTGTAGCCGCGTTAGTCCCAGGATATTAGAGAGAAGGTGGGTGAGGTAATATCTTTTATTGATCCGATATTTTATTATTTATTGGACCAATAAAGATATTATCTCACCCATCATGTCTCTCTGAGCAGTCCAAGCCTAGTTCCTGAAACAAAAGTTCATTCAAGATTCCCACATGAATTGGGTTCTTAACAACTTAAATGAACTTAGTCCTTTTCCCAAAGTTTAGCGTTCTAGTCCATTGGTCCTAAATCTGTAACAGTCAGTTTCAGAGATAGGCCAAGTCACTTGTTCTGATTGGTATAACAGAGCCTTTTGTCCTAGACAATTCTGGAAAAAACACAAAACACTGGGAATATAGTTTAACTAGGCTGTAACTTTATTAAGTAGCTTATCTCGGAACTATCCATCAATTACTCATCCAGTAGAGGTCATCCTTCCTTTGTAATCCATACTATCTGGTGGGGTGTGCCATCAGCCCCCCGATCCTCACGCTACACTTGGCCCCTGCACTATTTCAGTGCAGAATAGTGCACTTGAGCAGGGGGAAAGGCATATTAGCCTCCTTTGGGTGCAATGGATCCAATAAGCTTATGGTGCACTTTCTCTCCAACTCATCAGCCACAGAGCCCATTTCCTCAAGACACAAGGAGGGGTGGGGATTTACAGTCCTTAAAAGGGACAGAATTTTTCTTTCCCCTGCTGGTCTATACACATTTCTAAAACTCTGGAGGCTTGTGGGAAGCATTTGCAAAAGATACCTATCCCAGTTTTGCAGGCTGAAGAGGTTTGGATAGATTTCTGATTAAAAAAAAAATTCAAATATTCAGATTCTTGGTCAAACCAAATCTCATCTTGAAATCTTTTGACATTTGCCTGCCCCTAATCTTAAATTTGTTTTTTATATAAATTTTGCTTTCTCTTCCATTTATTTATTTTTACAGAATTTTGTCTGTCTGTGTTGGAAAAAAGGTGTTCTTCTCCTGTTAAACATTAAGGACTGGTTTCAGTAGAAAATATGTCCAGTTTCCTATCAGATGTCTGTGTGAGGTCAAACAAGTCCCTAAATACTGTTTTGTGTTTCCTGGTTTGGTTTTGGTTGGGTTTCTTTGTGACTTTAATAACCCTGCACAAGCTTATATAATGAGGAAGCCAGAAAGAGCTTTTATTAATTTTAAAGCTAGGAAGGTGGACAAAATGAGTCAAAATTATTTTGGAGAATAGTTTTTCTATTAGGCTTCTTAAAGGTGTAGTAGAGTCCGTTTAAAATAATACAAAATACTGCCTCTTAAGAAATTATTCTGAATAGAGCCACCATTTACCTTAGATCACTAATTTACTAAGAACAAACTTCCTACAATGGAAAAGATTTCTGATGGGTCAATTTTATAAATTAGCAGTTTTCTGAGGTAGATTTCTTGATTTCCTTAGTTATATGTACTCCATCCTCCATTTATTATAAGCAAATGATCTCTTACTCTCCATTTCCATTTATGAATGGCAGTTTTATGGGCTAGAGTTTTTATTTTAACATTGAGGAGTGGCACCAAGTGGTGTGAATTTATTTTTAATATATATATATATTTATTTTGTAGCATAATTTATTAAATAATGTTTATTTTAGGCTTTGTACACTTTTATATAAAAACATTTAGAAGAGATTTTCAATTATGCCTCTGTGCATGTGATAACTGCATCATTAAAAAAACTAGAAACAGACTGTATTCTTCAACATCTGATGACTCTATGGTGACAGATAGGAAAGGAAAGAGATGCCACAGTTGATACAACCTGACATACATGTGGGTAATCTCACTGGATGAGCAGTAACACCCAACAGATCACACAAAGGGAAATGTTAAAGATGAGGAGTTCTAGCCCAGATTAGTTTTTATTTCTATGTTATCCTTATTAGCGATCACTATAATATTTTGGTGTCCAAAGGCTTTTTATGAGAGCAGTTTGCTGGCCTAAATAAAGTAAGTTTGTGGTCTCAGCCCAGTTCCTAGTGTACGTGTATTGGCACCATAAAAATTACATCCTACTGAAAATTAATTGACACCCAAGAAGGCAAACTTGGTTGAGAGGCCAAAGAATTAATGGCTTTGGATAGTGAATTATTCCTTCATCCCTAGATGTCCTACTTAACCAGGAGAAAGTCTCACTAACAGGGCAGGGTATGGAAGTGTGTTTATGTTGTACCTCTTTGCGACTAAATACAGGGGTAGTCTTCAGGCTTGCAATCTAGCATATATCACCAGGACATAAAAAAGTGTAAGCAAAATTAAAAAGCCTTTACCCAGAGCTGACAAAGCCCCAGCTAGGATGATTTAGTTGGAGTTGGTCCTGCTTTGAGCAGGGGCTTGGACTAGATGACCTCCTGAGGTCTCTTCCAACCCTAATCTTCTATGATTCTATGATTTTATGATTAACCAATGTTAACAAGTTGGAAAAGAGAACTTGCTGTGTCAAGTATTAGAAAGACAAGGTGAGTGAGGTAATATCTTTTTGTTGGACCAACTTCTGTTGGTGAGAGGGACAAGTTTTGAGTTTACACAGAACTGTTCTTCTGGCTATACGTAAAGTATTAAAATGCAAGGTTCAATCCATCCCTTCTATCTCCCCATCCACTACAATGGATTAGCCAATGACTGTTCTTTCTGTACTTACATCATTCACTTTGATCACAAGTAGAGAATGTACAAGGCATATGTATTTCCCCTCTCCCCTGAATTCAGTAAGTTCAAATTCTCAATAATTTCAGTATGTTGACCTTACCGCACACATCATTCCCTGTCCTCATCTGTCCACCTGTGGGGAAGGAGGAAAAACAGTGGTTCTGTAGAACCTGCTTCCCCTCTCGGATCATGAAGGGTTGCCTTATGTCTCTTTACACCCTTGCATGGACACGGATACCAGCTCTTAGTTTGGCCCTTCGTTTAGGCTATTTCCAGATTATTTGTTCTACAGATTAGTCAGAAAGCAATGATACTGGCAGACCTATTCAGTTTGCAGTGTACGTATCCTAATTTTATACTATATTTATATCAAATAGATACACACACACACAGAAATACAATATAATTATAACTACACTATAATTATATTGTATTTGTGTGTGTATGTGTGTGTGTGTATATATATATATCCATATATCTATATATAATTAGATGTGGCTTTTCAGCTGTGAATTTTATACACCCATAGATGTAAAGGCATCAAAATTTGTGTGTACATATATATATGCATCTCTATGAATGGTATATGTGTACAAGTGAAATATAATTGTCAATATTATGTAAAGTAGCTAATATTAAATGTTATCCCAGAGTGAAAATGGGCAGAAGTTCCTACAAAATATTTCATACTTGTCTTTTTGTAAATATACATAAGCAAGACTGATGTATAAGTCTGCAGTATATCAGCTCTATACCTTGAGTTTTAAGAAAGCATAATGCAGGGAAAATGTTGATATTGTGTTACCTTATAAATATTGATTCACCTGTTACTCAGGCAAGATTAATTCAGTCATTGCTGTTCATTCAACAGTATCATAAAAAATGAACAAATGAGCTTTAGACTGGGACAAGAACTCTACTTTTTCTCCAGATCTTCTTGTTTCACTTGCAGCCTGAGTTTCTTGGGATTTTTCTCACTCTGGAATTGGCAGGTTTATTATGATAAGACAAGATGATATGAGAGATGTAAACTATTCATTAAAGAGTTAATGTTGATATTGTGGCAGGAAATATTAAAACTAACTGAACTTGGTTTAACTTTTTTCAGGAAAGAACGGTAACAATTAGAAGACAAACTGTAGGAGGATTTGGATTAAGTATAAAGGTAGTATGCATTTGTTTTTTGTTTATTTTTCCACAGGTTACACAAAACATGTTTTTGTCTTCTAGTTAATTTATTTTAATGAAGGCAAATTGTATTTCAGAGTATATGAAACAATAGCACAAACAAATTCTAAAAGGGTTAGTTAATATATGTATTTACTGTCACAATAGGCAATCAGCAGAAACATTGCCTGGTGGAATGGAATGTCTGGAGGGCACATCCTCTTAAGATTCAGGATGGGGGTGGAGGGTCTCTAAAAAGATTTTACATGAAAATGAAAAAGGGTATCCAACTGTTCTTTTGTTCAAAAATACTCTTAATTCAAGTGCTTGTTAATGAATGCTAAATTATAGTGGCAGGCACAGGGAACAGCTAATGAGTTCATCATCAATTCTGTTTCAAATAATATCACATTAATTCACTTTTAGTCATTAATAAGACTGGAAGTGTTATTGTTTCTTCATATTGGCTATTTTGCTGTAGATGAGGCAACAGCAGCAAGTTATTGAGCAACTTTATTTTCTCCATTCCTTAGGAAGATTTAAGGGACATTAGAGGCCTATGTGGGGTCTTTCTTAAAAGAGAGGAAAAGAGTTAAGCATTTTGAATACCTTGCTTCAACATTGAATCACATTGTAGGTAACATGGCATTAATTTATCTTTCTTCTAAACACAGTACTCTTCAGGTTTGAGTTAGCAGAGGAGAAAATCAAATATACTATATGTGAATGCAAAAGACCCTTAACTTATGCATATGAAATTAAGAGTATAGACTTATTTTGTGCATATCTCTTAGGGCTGACATTATGTCCCAGAGAAAGAGACGAATGTGAGCTTCCCTTGTATTGCCATTGATAAGAGAATTGCTCAATAGAAATATTTGTTCTTAAACCATGTGTTGATGCTTTGCTTTTATCTTATTGACCCCGAAGGACCGCCCTTCATGGAAAACTAATTGCTATTTTGGGCTCAAAACTGCTTATGAACTAATCAATGGCAAGCAAGTTATTCTCCTGAAATGTTATTATGGGTTGTTGTTTACTCAATAGTCATAAAGTACTACATGTCATTGTTAGGTTAGGGATGAGTGAAATTGTGTAGCTAGTATAGGAAAAAAACAACACATGGGCCTAGAAGTCAGGATTTTTGACATTTGGAAGGTGAACTTTTCATGAAAACTCACAAAAACAGGGATTTTTTTTTTAAGTATACAGTACTATGAAGTCACTTGTAGGAATATAAAATTTGTGAGTGGATCTTATTATTTAAGTAACAGGCAAATATTAACATATCAAATAACATTACTAAACATAAGTGAAAGAATCCGGGGGAAGTATGTTATCTCCACCAGGGCCGGCTCCAGGCCCCAGCTTATCAAGCAGGTGCTTGGGGTGGCAACTCAGGAGAGGGTCAGCACTTTCACATATTTGGCGTCAATTCGACAGAGGGTCCCTCACTCCTGCTTGGAGCGAAGAACCTCCCGCTGAATTGCTGCAGATCGCGATCACGGATTTTTTTTTTTTTCTCCCTGCTTGGGTCGGTAAAACCCCTGGAACCGGCCCTAATCTCCACTGAAATATGTGCATTGCTCTCAAAGAGTTTTCCTGGAGAGTACATAGCCATTATATACTTCTAAATAAAAAAGTTCTCCTTTAGAAAATCTGGAAAGTTTGGATCACTAAGCTTGTAAGCTCTTTTGAGAAGGGACCATATTTTTGTTGTATTTGTAAAGTGCTTAGCCCCAGTGTGTCCTAACCCTTGATTAAGGCCTAAAG
Organism: Chelonoidis abingdonii; assembly: GCF_003597395.2. Lineage (NCBI taxonomy): Eukaryota > Metazoa > Chordata > Testudines > Testudinidae > Chelonoidis > Chelonoidis abingdonii. The sequence continues at coordinate 227,724,104 of NC_133770.1, forward strand.
TGTTAGTGAAATACAAACAATAAATAACAATCATATGCTAAGGGAGTAGGAACAATTTCTAGTGAAGTTGCTGAATCATGCAGTTAAAATAAAATATTTTTTTCAGATTAGGTAATTTATTATGTTTTATTTGCACCACACAGAGAATGTCAACCAGAATTGACTCTAACAGCTGCAAGCTGAAGGTCCATAATTTCAGACTAGAAATAGGACCCATATTTTTAAGATAGGGTAATTAACCATTGGAACAGTTTGCAAAGGAATCGAGTGGATTCTTCTTCAGTTGAAGTCTTTAGATAAATATTGCATGGCTTTGTGTTTAAAAAAGCTTTAGCTCAACCACAAGAGATGGTCTTCATGCAGGAACTCCAAGGTTGAAGTCTGTGGTCTGTATTATGCAGGATATCAGACTAAGTGACCATAATGGTCCCTTCTGACTTTAAAATCTATGAACTGGGGCTCTATTATATAATGTAGTTTACAAACTATGACAGAACATCATAAGAGTCTTAGTCTAAGAAGACAAGGGACGTAGAGAGAGTTGGGATAGGAATGCAGTCAAATATTATATACACATGTACCAACATAATATATATTTTATCTATGTTTGATAATGAATAAAATACCTCCAAAACTACACCAAAATGTTTCTCAACTTGATCTGAAGTATTGGTATTCCATACAAAGGTTGCTATCTATCTGGTTATTCTCCTTCCTGTTGGTGGACAATAGTGTTTTTCCATACTCCCACACTTTTATTAGACAACAGATGAGAGTAGGTGGGATTCTTAACTCTTTTTTTTTTTAAATGCGTGCTTTAGCACTTCCTGAAATACAAATAGAAATATTGATAACATATTCAAAATCTTCTGTTCAGACCCAGCTAAAAGGAAGAAATTTTGTAAATCTTATGAGATCATGTTCTATCATGTGATTTCCAGACCTATCCGTGAGCCTTGGAGTGCTACTGACCATTCCTGTTTCCCTTCATCTGTGGTACAACACAAAGAACCTTCTAACCCCACTGATTCATAGATTTGAATATTTTAAGGCCAATATGGACAAGTATGATTATTTCATTTATTAGAATAACACACCCCATAGAATATCAGTTAGTAATTTCTGCATCAAGCCCATAACTTCTGTTTGAAGTATAGTGTATCTTTTAGAACAATGGCTAGTCTTAAATTTAAGACTTCAAATGATGGAGAATCTACCACATCCCTAAGTAAGTTGTTTCAAGGATAATGACCTTAATGGTAAAGAATTTGCACTTTATTTCTAATCTGAAATTGTCTAGCTTCAATTCCCAACTACTGGATTTCATTATAACTTTTGCTGCCAAATTAAAGAGTTATATACAGGGCCATCCCTAGCCATTTTGGTTCCCCACACAGCCCCCCCCCCAGCCCTCCCCCCAGGCATTTTGGTTCCCCACACAGCCCATCCCTAGCCATTTTGGTTCCTCACACAGCCCCCCAAACCTCTGCGTGGGGGGGGGGGCTGGCCCCAGGCCTCTGTGGGTGGGAGGCTGGAGGGCAGAGGGGCAATCACTTCCCTGGCCCCAGCCTGCTCCGCTCTGCTCCCCAGGCTGGGGTGGGGAAGAGGCAGAGTGGGGGCGGAGGCTTTGGGGGAGGGGTGGAGCAAGGACAGGGGCCGTGAGGAAGAGGCGGAGCTGCAGCTGGAGCAGCATGCAGCTGCGCAGGGCACCAGGAAATATGGTGCCCAGATTTCCTGGTGCCCTACGCAGCTGCGTACTATAAGTATGACTAGGGATGGCACTGGCTATATACTGTGAAAAATATTTTCTCCTTATCAGTAATGGTAGAGCATGACCAAGTCATCTTTGAAACTTCTCTTGGATAAACTGAAAGGAGCTTCTTAAGTCTCTCACTATATGGCATGTTTTCCTGGCCTCCAGATGGACCTTTTTCTTATGAGCAAAAGGAGGCTAGGTTATAATCCCCTTAGAATACAGCACTCCTTGCCTAGCTGTTGATTAGTAGTCTTTGGGGGGAAACTCCCCCATTGCATTACCACTGGTGTGGCTCCATCAACAATTGCAATAGAGGGAGAATTAGTTTAGCTCAGTGGGGGACTGCTGCAATGACTAAATACTTCTCAGTGTAAGAGCATAAGAATGAAGATATTTTTTCACATTTATATTGTCTACTTCTGTAGTTTCGACAACACTTTGAGATCAATTGTTTTACATGCGACTAAAGGAAAGCTGATGTGTTTCTTTGCAGGAATGCAGACCTAATTTCTCCTTAGGCCTTGGACCTGATCATGGTGTCAGTGAAGTTAATAGCAAAACTTGAATTGACTTCACTTGGAATAGAATTGGGCTCCTTATGTAGTCTGAGGTCAATTATGTGCAACAAACTTCAGTCAGTAGTTCAGATAGATTTATTTTCTCAAACTTCTAAATCTCCTTCTGAACACCCATTAATAAATCATTGTGATAAAGGATAGGCCCGGAGTGAGATTTTGAGATTGATAAATGAACTGGAGTACTTCAGTCATGTTTTCATATCTTACTGACAAGATTAAACACAGATTCAGAGAGATATGTTTCTAGGTGTATGACTTTTGAAAGAACATTGTGTTTCTCAATAATCTGACAGAGTGTAGCATTATCACTGAAGGAGGCAATAAAATTAATAGTTCATTAAGGACATTCAGCTTTACAGTTACAATATTACTCCTGGCTCTCAGAGACCTGTCAATATTCTTTCCTCCCTTGTTTTGATTATTCTTTTTTACCAAATATTCTGCATAAGAAGCCAGCTAAGTATGAATCTGTTAACTTAGGGAGGTGTTTGGGGAAGAAAATGCATATCACAACAGACTAGAGATCAGTTATTAGAATGATTTTGTGAGTCCAATTGTGCCTGGATCCAGGCCAGTGGCACTAGATTCCACAAAGCTAGCAGAGCTTTGTTCCAGTCAGAGGATCCAGCCTCATGTTCCAAAGAGCAGAGAGAGAAGTGTGTGCTGAACCTTGTCAAAGAGCATATTAATAGCCATGCTCCCTACTGCTTTGAGGCATTATGCCCCAGGCTTTGAGGCATTATGCCCCAGGTAGCTTCCACTGGTTGTTACTTAAAAGTAGAATTTAAACCTAGCTGTGTGTGTTGATCCACTAGGGGAGTTTTGGGGAGAATCAGGGTCAGTATTGCAGCAGAGTCTAGCAAGATGCCACATGGAATGTGCAGATTTCCAAAATCATTTACTGTGTAATCTGATGCATAATATATCTGAGAGGCTGGCCATTTCCCCTGTCTCCCTTCAGATTCTTGTCTCTCATATTATGGGGCTGTAGCTCCTTTGACTAACATTTAGGCTGGCATCCTCCGGTGCCTGTGGCATGACTAGTACACAGAGAGGGTGTTAATTGTTAAAGGCTGGGATAAAATTTGTTGAAGCAAGTGGGTGTAACTGCTGCCTTCATTTACAATCATAGAAATAGGTTTATGAATAATAGCAGTCTGGAGGTATTTAAATAGGTGTATATGTGGGGAGACAGAAGAGAAGCACACAGTAACAGATAGAGAAGGAATCTGCAGACACCGTATAGACAAGCATTGTGTGTGGCTCTGGGAGAAGCCGAGAGGTTTTGGATCAGGTACAGGCTGAAAGAGGCTTGTAAGAATGAGCAAGGAAACCGTCTCCTGTTGTTTGATTTCTCCTGCATTCAGGGAAAAAAGCACTTCGTACATTCTTTGTAAATAAATAAATCAGAATTGCATCAAAGAAATACCTAACTCCATCACCAATTTCTCCTTCCAGTTGGAACAACTTACAAGGCCTAACATGTTTGGCTTGGTGCTCAGGCCAAAAGGAGTAATATTATTTTACCTGTGCAGCATTGCTTTATGCTCCTTTAAGCACTTATTTATATAGCGTTAAACAAACAAGCTATACGATACTGCAAGCCCAGGGCTGGCTGGCCTCCCTCCTCCCTGTGGACCAGTGCTTGAGGCAGGCAGGCAGGTCAGGCTTCTGTGAAGGGGGAACTGATGAAATGTCTGTGATGAAGGAAGGCCAAAGTCCTAAGCACTGTGCCTGAGCCCTAAGATGCACTAGGCGAAAGGGCAGGACTGATTTTCTCTGTAGTCGTGTAAAGGAGGAATAATGGGGTGCGGACGGATTGCAAAGGCATTGGTAGTGAGTGATTTTTGTTTAGAGGTTGTGGAGAGAATTATGTGTGCCTGTAAGTGGCGGTATTTGAATGGAAGATGAGACTTATAAAGTTAGATGACTTGAGCTGGGTTTTCTTAGCCAACGAAAGCTCTATTAATTTTGATGATGATAATGGATGAAAAAACCTCATAAGGATATTTAATACATAAATGTGTACAGTTATTTAGCAGTTTTGATCAGTTCAATTGAATTCCTGAACATATGTGAAATCAAGGGGGGGTTAGGTTCTCTACCTACTTACTGAACAACCAGCTCATATCCATGGCAGTTGGTGCATACTTGTAGGAGCTTCCCCCATTCACTGGCAGTAGAAAATATGGGGCTTCTTTCCTTGCATCCAGTTGCTAGGGGATGTCTATGGGTTCCATAGCTTACAGTCAAAGTCTGAAGAAATATTTGTGTTTGCAACCACTGCCAGAAGCCTTAAGCCTCTCCTACTGCTCCAAGAGAATTTCAGGCCACTTCCCATCATTGTCACAAGGACACATTTACATTTTTGAGAATGGAGATGATAGCGTCTCTTACCTGGCAGCTCTTATTCTTGTCTCCACCTCCAAGGAAGCTACAGATATGAAGAGAGACCATCTGGCTATTCTGGGAGATGGAAGTCAGAAAGACCCACGAGAGTTTTGAAGAGAAGAGGGACACAGTAAAAATTGTTCAAGGGATATTGCCCCAAATAAGTTGGGTAACCATGAGGAAGGGCCAGTGGACTTAAAATGCAACATCTGGTTCTCATTTCCCTGCTTAGGCCACTAGCCCATGTTATTCACATAGACCACTCATCTACAGGCATTTGGCTATTGCCTGGAAGGGATACGTAGAATCCCTAGGCCGTCAAGAGTCGGCCGGATGGCAATGCTCTGTCCTATAGCTCTGAATTAGTCTGGGGTGATCCTCAGACCTGAGGGACCCAATGCAGTGGTCCTCATGGATGCCAAAGTTAAGCCTTGGTGTTGTCAGGGGCAATGTGATGACAAAGTCTTTAGGTAAAAATGACAGTGACAAGCTGTTTTAGTGATTTGACTTGCTATCCATATTAATCAGATTTACATTTTTAGGGTGACCTCCACAAAGAAAAGAGCAAGAAAGTTAGGGTTAGCCTTGACCTTTGTAGAAAACTTCCAAAATTGGCCAGAGTAGGACCTGCCGTTTTGAGGTTGGAAGCCCCCAAATTTAATCTCTGCCTACTGTTTGTTCCTTTGCTCTCTCTTTTTTATTTTATCTTTACTTTTAATGTTAGTCATAGCACCATACAGGTCTGCAAACCCAACAGGGAACACTGAGCGAAACAGTAAGGCTAAATGCTCCTTTATGCTAGGGGTTCCAGTTTGTTTTCTTTAGTGAATAGCTGCTGCTCCATTACACAGAACCCCTTTTTTGTTCCTTGTACTTATTCTACTGCTGGCTTATTTTTTGTATGCAGTGACAGACACAAAAAACAAAAGCTGGTGTCCAAACCTCTTGCTTTTTCGCCTTTTGTTTGTCTCTTTCTTGCCAGCACGAAAGTAAAAATGATCACAGCATGGTTGCCATTACAGCATTATGCCCATTTCCCCTTTGTATAACATGGATTTGATATACTAATTTGTAGAAAATGTGGAGAAACCTGCAGTGATTTTTATTTTACCTTTATAGACTATGGTCTATCATTCAGTTAACAACCTGCTCAACTGATTTTCTGTAAGGCAATAAGTAATTGATTGCCATCCTATGAGAAAAACAGAAAGAAAGCTATTACACAGAGGCAGTGCATTTTATTTGTGTCTGAAAATAAAAGTTAACCTTTGGAAAATACACAAGATGCATTTGCGGTTGTAAACATATTTATGAATGAAAATAATTTCAGTGAGATATGATTGTTTTCTAATTCTAGGGTGGAGCAGAGCATAATATCCCAGTGGTCATTTCCAAAATTTCCAAAGAACAAAGAGGTAGGTGCCTAAGAACGGGGGCAGTTTTATGGACTTCAACCCATTACTTAAAGCACTGGAGTCTTAATTCTTTGGGATTTGTTAACTGTTTTGAGATATGATACTGCAAATTGTTCATAACTCTGCTTTGATGTGCCAGTTGTGTATGTGTGACATAATGAACTTTCCCTAAATTAAGGTTTCCCAGTAAAGTGCAGAATGGGGGCCAATTTTTTATGGGTGAAGATAGCTTTTCACAATGAAAACATGCAAAAAATGCATACTTCTGCCACTTCTCCTAATATGAAAATGGTCTTTTTTTTAATTTTGCTAAAAGATAATGACCTAGACTGTGGTTCTTTATGCATCCCTCTGTGGGCTTGTGGCACTGGCATGGGGTTGGCATGGGGTTGGCATGGGGTTGGCGAAACAGCCTACACAAAGCTGTTGTTTGTCTCCCTGTGCTGGTTGGCTTGGGAGTGGGCAGGCAGGGATGGAAAAGGGCAGAACCTTAATTCTGTACCCACCCCAAAAAACCCAAAACCATAGTTGCCACCATGTGAGGCTGACACAGATTATGCATAGGGAAGCTGTCACTGGTTCAGGACTTGACGTTGGCCACCCTAGATCTTGGAGAGGTGTAATTTTTAGAGGGAAAAAGAGACAATGTTCTCTGCCACACTGTTGTTGTTTTTTTTCATAAAGTGACAGTGGTGCAAAGCTGTTGAAATGTTGGAGTGAGTCCCATGGAGACAGATTAGTTGGTGGAGGGCAGATGATGTGGTCAAAATATATGAAGTCATTGATCATATATTTTTGTGTGTGTATATGTTGTTTGTTTGTATCTTTTATAAATTTCTGTGGGGCGGGGGAGGGATGTATAAATAATAATATGGTGTTAGGTTACCTACACTTATATGTTAAGATGTCATCAACCACAACAAGGAAAATACAATACTCTGGATTTAAGTTTAACCAAGTATGTTAAAGAGGAAAACATTTCCTATTCTTTTTCAACTACTATTTCTTGAACTGCGTATGCAATATAAGCCTAAACATATACAATATTAATGGTATGGCAACTTGAATATCTTCTAAGCCTTAGGATACTAGCTAATCTCCAGGGCATCTTCCCTAGGGAATATCTGTTCTCACCAATATGTCCACTTGAGGGTGCCCTGCCCTGTTTGAGTGACGTGGAGCTGAGTTGGGGCACTAGGGTGGAGCAAAACCATCCATGTCTCTTATGCTTTGCAAACCTTATCCATCCCTACAGTTCCTTTCCAATCCCTTTCTGAGGCCAGTGCACAGGAAGATAATGGTGGGGCTCATCAAGTGCTGCTGAGGCCAGAGAAGATCCAAACTGGCACTGAGAGAAGAACTCCAGAGTAGTGGGTGAGGGGGGGGAGGGAAACAGATTTAGCACATGAGGCCACTAGCTCATGTGTTTTCAGGAAGGAAAGACTCTCATTTTCTTTGAAGAAAAGGTGATTCTATTTGGTAGAATTAAACATCTGAGATACTGAAAATTAGGGTCAGGGCTATTGTTCAAAGCTTTTCAGTTGAGCTTTAAGCCCCGTGGCCTGGATTCATAAAAGGGAGAATTGCAAGGCCTATCTTTTAGGCACCTAGAAGAACCACAGCAATAGAACTGTGATCTACAGAGCCTGAATTAGAAGCCTAAGCTCTCTATACAATGAATGGGGCAGGTGCCTAAGAATGTGATCCACAAAAGCCAGCAGGGAACTATCTAAGCTAGGTAATGTGAGATGTTAAGGAAATGGGTGTGTCCTAAGCCCTGCCCCTCTCATGGAGATAGGCATTTAAGTTCAGGGTTCAGAAGGATACCTATCTTTGCATGTGATTCCACCAGGAACCTTTCTGCTGAAGTAATTTCTGCTAAAGTCCGAAGTCCTTTCTTATGAGAATGAATTAGACACCTGTCTCACTACACACCAAATGACCAGGAGAGGACATACCACCCACCTTCTAACTTTTAGCCCAGTGGCTGGAGCACTTGCCTGAAATATGGGAGTCTCAGGTTCAATTCTCCCTTTTGCTGGGGGAAGGAGGTGAGAGAAAGGAGTTGAATAGGGGCAAGCCTGGCTTATAGCACTCTAGTCAGTCAGGTAAAAACTACAGTAACTTTATTGATTCTGCCCTTCCCCATTTTGAAAGGAAAAGGACAGAACAATAAATTACCAAGAGACATCCCAGAGATTGTCAGCATTTATAATATCACTCTCAAATCCTAGGCAGTAACTGGCTTGTGCCATGTCCTACCTCCTTACTGGCTGTGTTCTTTCCTTTATCCCCTTTATAATTCTGTCCTGTTGCCTTAATGGGCTAACCTGCCAGCTGCTGCGGTCATTAGTGGTCCTTGATAACACAAACTAGTTCCCAGGTGTTTGTACTTGGGTTACAATCACTCAGATCTATAAACTAAACCCAGAGGCGGAAAAGAGAACAAAACCCAGGAAGCTTCTTAATGTATGTAATTACTTTCACACAGGTGTCCAATTTGGGATCATCAAAGGGTCCTGACTCTTCAGGAATTCTGAACATCCACCCTTTGAGTTCAATTCACATATGTGAAGTTCATGTATGAGAAACAGTAGGCTCAGACCCTGAAGCAGAAAAACTGACGGGAACCTCCCTGTTCAATTGAAATCAATGAGAGTTGAGCTGTTATCTTCAGTGAAGCCAGGATCTTGCTCTTGGCAACTTGTTTTAAGCCTTTCTATGCTATGTCCAACCTGGTGATCAATTCTGCAAACATGCAGTGGAATATCATTATTTAAATGAATAATGTTGACAGCACTATTTAGAATAATAGAATATCAGGGCTGGAAGGGACCTCAGGAGGTCATCTAGTCCAACCAGCTCCTCAAAGCAGGACCAATCGCCAGGCAGATTTTTGCCCCAGATCCCTCAATGGTCCCCTCAAGGACTGACCTCACAATGCTGGGTTTAGCAAGACAATATGCAGACTGCTGAGCTATCCCTCCCCCCACTGAGCTAGCCCAGTCCAACTCTGTTTTGGGATTTTAAAAAAAATAATCCTGTGCATTCTAATACATACTTAGTTCATACTCTGTGGCATTAGAATTAAAAATACACATATTTGGTGATTTTGTTCTCTCTCCTTGTGTGGGTTTGTTTATTCAGGAGCTAAGGTTTAAAAAACAGTAATAATTATGGAAGGAATGAAGCAGTCTCTGAGCCCTGCATACACACTACTAAAAAGCGTTAAGTGGTTTGGGTCCACCTTACCTGAAGGCCCTCCTCTCCCAATACACAGATGCAGCTGAGATAAGTAGAAGTGCAAGACCTGGAGTATGCTCGATTATATGCAAAGGGAAAGTAAAGTGTTTGAAAGTGATTCCTATAAGTGCTTCTTGATTCAGGATTGGTCTTTCCCTTCATGGTTCCTCAGAGCTTGGATATGTTAATCTTCTGCATTGCAAAGTCCATCTTTTCCAGTCATTGAGGGACCAATGACCAGATTCAGCGAAACACTCAGACTCTAAGGGAGGTTGGAGATCAAGAGATGGTCTGCTGGGAATCTCTTGATAAGATTGTGTAGACGATCTTCTCTCCCCCTCTCCACTTTTTGGTAAAATCAATAATTGGTATTTGTAGTTAGAAATATTGGTGCAGTAAGAAATCTGAATCCAAACCATGTATGGGTATATTTTAAAGTTGTTTTTTTAGTTTTCATTATTCGTTTTACATTTTCAGAGCTGACCCAAGATGGGCATATACACTAGATAAATTGATAAAGTGTGTGTGTGTGTCTATTCAATATGCTGTATTGGACAAAGTATCTAAGTGACAAAATATGCTCTCTGTTGTTTACAGCTGAACTCTCAGGTTTGCTCTTTATAGGAGACGCAATTCTACAGGTATGTAAAACGGTTAATGTTTATTTAGATTTTTTTTCCAGAAAAGTAAACTGCAATCTGTATTTATGATATACAGAGTCAATCTGATCTTTCTTTCCCCTTAACAGATTAATGGGATTAATGTAAGAAAATGCAAGCATGAAGAAGTGGTGAGCTTGTATTCATTTTCTTAATCATTGGGGGTTTTATGTACATTGACATTTGGTGCACCATCACTGCGTTGTTCATCATTACTCTTTCTATACAGATATGACTATGCCTCCTAGGTTGCCAAATAGCCCTGCCTTTAATACAATTCCTTCTCTATAGATTTTGTTTACTGCCCTCAAATCAGTCCTCCTAGAGTTGGATTCTTTATTGGAAGTCTGCATGAACTTATTCCAAGCTTGCTCTGTCTCGCCATCTCTATTAATCTTCAGCAGTACTGTTGCTTTTTAGCTTTTTGTTTTAGTTTGAAAAGCTTTGTCAATCACTCCAGATTGGTGGGAAATATTGCAAGGAAGATCATTCTTCTGTCTTTCCTCCTATGGATGTCAGCTTTCAAAGAATCTGTCCTTCTGTTAAACCAATAGCTTTGGGGAAAAGCAAGACATTAAGGAGAAAAAGCAATCATAGTGTGTATTTGAGAGATCTACAATGTCCTCTCTCATAGCAAGACTGCCTTATAAAATCTCCTATATTCTGGCTCCTAAACTATTTGCCAGTCCCCTTTGACCTCGTGTATAGGAGTTTGGCTCCTCTAAGTCCTTTTAGAATGGGGATATATGTATTGCAGAGGGGAGATAAATAACCAGGAATGAGAAGAGATTATAAAAGAGTATCCCTAAATCAAATTTAGATGCAGGGAATTTATAGGCAAAGTTTTTCTCATAAGGATATGTACAGAAGTTTAGTCTCTATCACAAATACAAAGAAGCATAAGTGCTGGAACTAGGAGTGCTGGGGATGCTCCCGCACCCCTAGACTTGAAGTCATTTCCATAATATACAGGGTTTACAGTTTGGTTCGATGGCTCTCAGCACCCCCACTGTACAAATTCTTCCAGCACCTCTGCAAAGAAGATCTGTACTCACTTAACAGCCTGTTATGTTTGAAAACTATTGCATTGTGTTGTATGGTAGACTGTTAAAGATTTGCCATTGAAACACAGACAGCATGGTAACAGACAAATTGAGATGAAGTTCTGATGAAACAGATTAGTGCAGTGTGAAAGATTAAACCATTGTACTAATGGCACTTGTCAGAGTGTCCATTCACTATTTGTGCTTGGATTTGGGATGGAAATGATTCACTATCCTTCAGTATGCAGCTTCCTCTAAGAAAGGCTTAGTCCTAAGAGCTTTTGTGTACATAGGCCCTTGTTTATGATATTTTCAATCTTCGGCCTTCCAATAGTGATCAGATTTTCATCTTTTCATATGCTTTTCTGTAATCCTCATTTAAATGAATATGGTAAATCCCTCAATAGGATTTAAAAGACTTACTGGAATTTCAGGAATGGAAAACAAGGAAATAGTAAAGGTGAGAACATGCACACATCCGCACGCAAAGAAACATTCAAAACTGTGGTGGTGTGCTGCCAGTCATTTCTGTTCTCAGACTATGATCCGGGTAGAGCTGCAGTTTAAAATATAGCTGATGGTATGTAGATAGTATATAAAATGAAAGTTAAGCTGTGTTGGCTCCTGTTAACCTAACTACACTATCCGAGATGGATCTTTATCTTTATTTTTTTTTTTTAATAAACCTATATGTTTGGCCTTCACAGTATTTCTTTCCTGGAAAGTGTGTAAATATAGCTTGTAAACAAATAACTGATATCTGAGCATTTCCAGTGGTGTTCAGAGATTGTTTTGTATGTCTGTTTGCAAACTTTTTACTACTTTGATAGCATATACAAATGAAAGAACCATAAAAGAGTCTTCCATGCAAATAATCATATCCATAGCAATAGACTGTAAATAAACCTAGGTTGAGAACCATAAGATAATGTTAAAACAAAAGAAAAAAGATCCCCAGACTCTGTGCCCATTGACAGCCTAGACTATGCAGGAGCAGTGCGATAGATATTAATGTGGGGGGAGAACCTGAGTTCATAGCTTCCTAGAGTTTAACAAATGAATCTAATATGGTGGTCTCTAGTGGGGCTTTAGTGTTCTGAAATAGTATTATGTTAGAAACAAAATGTAACCAATAGCTGGTAGTGAGCTGTGGAGACCTTCGTCAGTGTTCTAAGTCTGTTTTTATTATTACTGTTCTGGCATGTGTTGCATGCTACACGGTGCATTTAGGGATAGCCCTGAGCAACAGAGGCCACGTCTACACTACGGGATAATATCGAATTAGCTAAAATCGGTTTTATAAAACTGATATTATAAATTCGATTTCATGCGGCCACACTAGGCACAGTAATTCAGCGTTGTGCGTCTTGTCGCGTCCATGGTCCAAGGCCTAACTTCGATTTCCTGAAAGTGTTGCATTTGTGGGTAGCTTTTCCGTAGCTATCCCATAGTTCCCCGCAGTCTTCCCCGCCTCTTGGAATTCTGGGTTGAATCATTATTGTCGCGGAGGTTCTGGGTAAAATGTCGTCAGCATTCCTTCCTCCTCCGGGAAAACATCAGTCTGACAATCCTTTCGGTCGCCTGTTTTCCCTGGATTGCCCTGGCAGACCCCATGTAGCACGGCAACCATGGGAGCCCGTTCAGCTTTTTTTTTTCCCGGGCACCTTAATGTGTTACTGGATGCTGAACGAGAGAGAGGCGATACCCAGCGCTACACAAGCAGCATTCACTTGCTTTTGCAATGATAGCAGAAGATGGTTACCGTCGTTCTGTACCGTCTACTGCGGAGAAAACGTGCAATAAGAGATGACGGTTATCTCTCCTCCTCCTGTACTGTCCGCTGCTATCATGAGTGACCCCTGGCTGAAATGCGGCGGGGCTCAATTTGCAAGCAAAATTGGGATTGACTCACTTGGGACTGAGTCAATCCATCCCTTATTGTTCTCTAAAAATTAGAGTCCAGTCCTGCTAGATAAGGGGCAAGTGTATTAGAGACCAAGTGTATCAGAGCACACTGCTGCTCCGTGTCAGTATTCACCAGGGGTGCCCCTGCAACAACCCCACCTGTTGCTTCCCTCCTCCCCCGAACCTTCACTGGCTACCTGGCACAGTGTCCCCCCCGCCCCCATTTGTGTCATGAAGTTGTAAAAATGCAGGATAAGAACAGAGACTTTGTAGTGAGATAAAAGTGAGGGGGGAGCACTTAGGCAAAGCCTCCCGGGCTATTTGACAGTCCAGGCCAGTACGGAATATTTTCTTTACACAGAAAAGGGAGGGGCTGATGAAAGCCAGCCCAGTTTGCTATGATGAAGACGTGTTACCAAGCCATTCTGTACCATCTACTGGGTAGTAACTGGGAGTCATTCCCATTTTTACCCAGGCGCCCCTGGCCAGCCCCTCACCTGAGGCCAGCCAGGAGCACTCACGGGCTGATGGCGATGACGGATATCAGTCATATATGTACCGTCTACCACCGGGGAAGGGGGAAAGGAGTCGGATACTGCTCTTCACTGCTGCAGCATCGCGTATCTACCAGCAGCATCAGTACACATAGGGTGACATTGAAAAAGTCAAGAAATGATTTCTTTCCCTTTTCTTTCACGAGTGGTGTGGTGGGGGGGGGGAACCTGAGAAGCTATTCCCTGAACCACGCCAGACAACTGTGTTTGAACCTACAGACTTGGGAGCTCAGCCAAGAATGCAAAATACTTTTTCAGAGACTGCTGTGGACTGTGGGATAGCTGGAGTCCTCAGTTACCCCCTCCACCCTCCATGAGCGTCCATTTGAGTCTTGGCTTCCCGGTTACGCTGTTCACGCAGCGCTGTGATAATCCTGGAGATTTTTTTTCAAACGCTTTGGCATTTCGTGGTCTGTAACGGAGCTCTGATACAACAATTTGTCTCCCATCACAGCGATCCAGATCTTTGTATCTCCGTACGGTCCATGCATCTGGAGTACTTATTGGAGTTTGAGACTGCATTGCACCACCCGTGCTGATCAGAGCTGCACCATGCGTGGCCAAAACAGGAAAATGTAATTCAAAAGTTCTGTGGGCTTTCTCTGTTTACCTGCCCGCTGCATCTGAGTTCAGATTGCTGTCCAGAGCAGGTCAGTGTTGCACTTCTTGGATACCGCTCCGGAGGCCCCAATAACGTCGATTTCCATCCACACTAACCTATTAATCCGAATGTTAATATCGAATATTTAGCGCTACTCCTCTCGTCGGGGTGGAGTACAGAAATCGATTTAAAGAGCCCTTTATATCGATATAAAGGGCGTTGTAGTGTGGATGGGTACAGCGTTAAATCGATTTAACGCTCTTTAAATCGATTTAAACGCGTAGTGTAGACCAGGCCAGACAGTGCATAAGCTGCACTGCCAAAGGAGTCATTTTGCCTTAGACGCAGCTTGGAGGCAAAATTGCTCCCACATTCCTCTTTTGCAATGGGGAAGGAGGTACTACAGCTCTTTGCAGAGTGCACAATGTTCCCCACTTCGATCCCACCAGCTCTGCTGGCTGGGGAATAGAGGGAGTGGAGCCGTTGCTCTGTCCACTCCCTACCCACTTGCTCATGAGGAAAAGTAGTAATGGAACCTTAACCACTGTTGTGCCCCCTCGAGCCCAGTCACAGCAATAGAGGTGATGTGAGTAGGCCTACACTATACAAGTTTGGTGGAACTGAGGACTTGCTGCTCTCTAACTTCCTGTGCAGCAGTGTAAGACCCGGCCACAAGCTAACGGTGGGACAATACGGCAGTCTTGATTTCTGTGTCTTAGTATCCTGTAAAATACTTTTTTTTTTTAACTAAACCAATATGATGATTATTCTGTAATGCTTCCAAGTGAAGCCAAACTTAAAGATTCAAATATGTGTAAATGACAGCAAACAACATTCTACATGTTTTCCTTGATGTCATTTCTCCTTCCCTCTTTTTATTCATGAAATATTTCAGGCCTAACAAATCTTTTTGCAGGATGCTGATATGTTTTAAACAAGGGTCTCATCTACATATTTCAGCAGTGAATAAGCCTGTGACATAATTAGTGCATCACAAGGCAACAGGAGATGATTCACATGATGATTATCTGCTCCGTTCATTCCCTCTGAAGCACTTGGCACTGGCCACTTTCAGAAGACAGGGTACTGGGCTAGATGGACTTGTGGTCTGACTCAGCATGGTCGTCCTTGTTACGTTCTTTTATTGTGTTACATCAATGATAAATTGTCACTGTGCTTTACTGACAACTGTACTAGGCAAATAAAAAAATGATTTTACATGAACATTCTTATTAAACAGTTTAACCAAGTGAGTGCTGCCTTATATAGTAGGTACACATCTTTTCAGACTTTCTTAATAAATGTATTTGGTCTCAGAGCCTCGCAGACACAGGTCTTCTGTTGAGCAACAGAACTGGTACAGCATGAAGTGGTGCAAAGTTCATGCTGCCCGACCAATATGCCATAGCCCAAGCCTGGAGGGATCAACAGTAGAGGAGAGAGGTAGGACTGTCCAGTGGTTAGACTACAAGCCTATGACTTGGTAGACCCGGGTTCAATTCCCTGCTTTGCCACACACTTCCTGTGGGATCTTGAGCAAGTTACTTAGGTCCAGATTTTGGAAGGAGTTTCGATGTAGGACATGGCCTTGCAATATCTAACTGACTAAATCTCTGTTAAAAATGAGTTTTGGGCTCCTAATTTAGCTAGCCATTGTAAGTGTAAACACTTTAAAAAAATCTGGGTCTAAGTTTCTGTGTGCCATCAGCTTTCCATCTGTTAAATGAAGATAATAGCACTTTCTTACCTCCTGGGGGTGCTGTGAGGGGTTCAGGTGGGGTGCCGATGAATATTGATGCCTAAGATATGTGTGAGAGGATGGTTCAGTCATAATGATCTTTGAGGGTAAAATATATCCGGTTGTGGGGGTTAAGTATGTACAACTTTAGCAAAGTCCTTTTGGTTTAAGTGGGGTGCCTGGAATCTTTGGCATGTCCTCTGCACTGTGATGAATATACCCTTAGGAGCCTGCTCCTCCTAGCATTGGTCCATATCAGCATGGGAGGAGACTTATAGGAAGGAAATCTGTATGCAGAACCCCTCACAGAGATTCCCTACATCATCTCTTCAGTTTGCCTCTACAGTTGCAGAAGCACCTGATGCATTGTAATAGGTTTCTAAGATCATGGCGATCTTTCTACCCTTGACCTCCTGACTACTCCTTTTCCCATCCACTCCTCTATCAATTTGCTAAGTCTGGACCCTTTCAGGGCTGAAATTAGTGGTCATCAACATTGGCAACCATCTAGGGTGCTGTGACACTCTCTCAGGGTGCCAAGAACCGGCAGCCACTGTGTAACCCCTATGCCTTAGCAAGAGAAAGCTTTGCTGGAGCTTAAACTGTGTGTCAGCTCCTTCTCATGCCAATATGTCCAGCTCACCTGCAAACTCCTCAACACTCTACCAGTGAGTGTTCAGTGAACCCCGGTTCCATAGTTCCCTGTAATGATCCAGTCCCTCTCACTGCACCCTCACAGAAATTAAGTCCACTGTCTCCAAAGAGACAGTACACATGCACTAGCCTGTTACCCCAGCTGAGGATACATTATTTATCTTGATACAGAGCAGTGAGACAGTTTACAGTAAAACTGAGCATGACTTTTTTAATAAAGAACAGATATTTAAGTGATACTGAGCAGAGATAAGAGAAACAGAAATGGCGATGAATAAAAACTAAATAAAAACTGCTTTCTAGTGTCTAAAATTTAACAGATTACAATCCTTGCATTGGGTAATTTCTCATCTACAGTCAGTTCTCCACATCCTCAACCGACATAGTTGAGGGACCCACTTGTTCATAGATTCCAAGACTGCGGGTCACATTTGTGCCCTACATGATGGATAACTCAGGGGTTCTCTTTCTTCCTTATTATAGTCCAGTAAATCTTTGAAATGTATGTGTTTGAAGTGTATCCCCAGATAATATTTTTTTTTCCCCTGGTGCTTATGCTCCTGGAAGTGGATGCCATCCTGTCTTCCTCACTCTCCTCTCAGTTAGCTTTTCCTGTGGGCTGAAAGCTTATCTACACTTAAAACACTATAGACAGAGGGCTGGTGCAAGGAAGTTTCACTCCCTAGGTGAAACTTCCACCTTGCGCCCCCCCAGCCCTGCAGCAGCTCCCCACCCCCATCCGTGGCAGCTCTCCGTTCCCCGTGGCAGCTCCCCACTACCTGGCTGGGGAGCCCTGCCGTACCTCCCCACCCTAGCTCACCTCTGCTCCGTCCTCTCTGAGCATGCTGTCCTGCTTTAATTCTCCTCCCAGGCTTGTGGCGGCAAACAGCTGATTGGCGCTGCAAGCCTGGGAGGCGGGAGAAGCGAAGTGGTGACTGCGCAGTGGAACCCCCGGGCAGCCAGCGATGCGCTGACCCAGGGGAACCCCTGGGCTGCCGGCTGCGCGCTGACCCAGGGGAACCCCTGGGCTGCTGGCAGCAGCACGCTGACCCAGGGGAACCCCTGGGCTGTGCGCTGACCCAGGGAAACACCTGGTCTGCCGGCTGCTGGCAGCAGCACGCTGACCCAGGGGACCCCTGGGCTGCCAGCTGCCGCGCGCTGACCTGGGGAACCGCTGGGCTGCCAGCGGCAGCTCAGACTCCCTCTCCCTCTCAGGGCAGCGGCCGCTCAAACACTTAAAAAAAATTGGGGGGGGGCCGTTTTTTGGCACCGCCAAATCTTGGCACCCGAGGCAGCCACCTAGTCCGCCTAAATGGTAGCACCGGCCCTGTATAGACAGGTCTGCTGCAGCTGTGCCATTGTGGCGCTTCAGTGTAGCCACCACCTACACTGACAGGAGGGATTCACCCATTTGTATAATTAATCTACCTCTCTGAGAGGTTGTAACTAGGTTGACAGACAAATTCTTCTATCAGCCTAGCACTGTTTACACGGGGACTTAGGTTAGCTTAACTATACTGCTCAGGAGTGTGGATTTTTCCGCACTCCATCCGACATAGTTAAACTGTCCTAATTCTCTAGTGTAGACCAGACCGCAGATGCAAATAAACTTTGTCTCTGGAATCACCTTACTCAATTTACAATGGAGACACAGGCAAGCAGGCAGAACAAATTTTCTTTGTCTATGACAAACTTGTTCATCAGATGCCTCCACCATGATTTTAAGAACATATTATCAGCACTCATACATAACTCCTCATACACATCACACAATGATATTGAAGATGAATAGGTCACCAGTTTTTATGCAATATCTTATAAGACACTGTTTGGCTAAATATTCTGACAATACTTTCTTGGGTGTGCCCTTTGCCAGCTTGCATAAAGGGGCTGTTAGAATCACAGGTGCCTAACTTTTAGAGTAGCTACTGGCTGGATGTCTCTTTCGTCTAACACACTACCAGCTGGAACACTGGTGGTGCATGTGCTTGTCCTTTTAAGTGCTCCATACTGCACCACTACAGCAGCAGCAGGCACGGTTGGGAGCCATGAATGGAGTTCTGGATCCTCCATCCAAGATAGCTGCAGACAGTTTTCCTTTGAGAATAACGCAAATGTAGCATTGGCATCCAGCACTGTAAACAGCCATCCTAGCATGCCTCTAGCCTGGCCTACTCACCCAATCCCCACTAGTCAAGACAGATTTGGGAAGAAGGGGTTCTGTCCTGCACTCCTCCCCGGAACCATCAGATAGTAGTGACATATGGTCGTGAATGCATCTGACAAAGTGGATATTCACCCACGAAAGCTCATGCTCCAGAACGTCTGTTAGTCTATAAGGTGCCACAGGATTCTGTGCTGCTTTTACAGATCCAAACTAACATGGCTACCCCTCTGATACTTGATACGGTCCTGAAGTGGTTAGTGCCAGCTACACCGCATACATTGCAGAGAGTCCTCTGCTGGATCTGTTTTGCAGGAGGTAGGTTGGATTTGCAGTGGCATGGGACTAACTGAGCCCGTTTCATGTGGAAGGAGGAATCTAGATGGGACAACATGGATCACTAAAGTCCACAGCAAGACTCTTCTTGACTTCGGCAATAACAAGATTGGACCCTTAAGTCTTGTCCTCTGTGTTGACACTATAAATAAAAGATATTAATTAGTGCCAACAGCAATGGTTGTTTCTGTGATGTGGCTATGCAGGAAATGGATTAAGACAATTCATTTGTTTCCATAAACAGCCATTGTTCTGCTTTCTAACAAACCCATTTCTTTCCTTTGATACTTTTGACATACTTTTTATATTTGTATTAGCATAGTGCCAATGAGCCCCAGTCGCGGATCAGGACCCCGTTGTGCTAGGTGCTGTTCAAACCTAGAACAAAAAGATGGTTCCTTCCCCAATGAGTTTACCTTATATTAGATTGTGTGTGCTTTGCTTTGACTTTCTAAGCGTCAAATCCTGTTTGATGCTGAGCATCTAGTAATTCTCATAGAAGTTAATGGGAGTCTCCAGGTGTTTGTCTTCTCTAGGGATTTGGTCATAATTTAGGAGGGTTTTTTCCCCTAGGAGAGACAAATGGCTTATTGTTCCTCCTCACATACTTTATTCACTATTGGAAATTACAGCTGGAACTGGCTTGCATTGAAATACAACAAACATCCTTTAAAGTCCCATTTTGAGGTAAGCAAGTGAGCAGAATTTTGTTTAGATTCAATTTTTCATTTCCCCTCTTATCCAGAATTCAAGGTGGAATTTGGACATGCCAGAATCTAAACTATATTGGAACTGTAAGTTATTAGTATATTCTAGGGGGTTGTCTACACTGCGAGCTAGTGCACAGCAAGCTAGGGCGTGAATCTACAGCACACCAATTTGCCGTGCACAAACTCACCATGTGGACATTGCTACAACACAGTGAAAGTCCTGAGCTGCTTGTAACAGTGATCATATAGGACATTAGTGCACAGCATGCTGTGCACGGTAGTTTCCCAACCTGGTTTGCCACACACTAACTCCCCATATCGACAAGTTCTAAAATAAGTTACACAACTGTCTACATGATTTTTTTTCATTTGCAGATACCCATCTGAATCCCTCAAATGACCTAATTATATCATAATTTCAATTTTCTATCTGATGTTTTCGGTCAGCTCTAGTCTCATTTGTACAGTACCATAATATTGGCATTTATGCCGAAGTTCGGGGGTGGGGAATTGCCTCATACCCTTAGTTGACTCCAGACAGACTTTTTATGTGAACATTAAGATGATCATCATTCATGCCAGATTTGATCAGAACAGTATACATAAAAGAGAATGTGCAAATACTGAATGCACCAGATGTGCTTAAGGATAAGTGACAGCTACATAAAACTATTTTGTTTAGGATGTTGCTTTTTGTATTTTCTGAAGCTTTTTATTGTGAGATGAAATCTCTGCTTAATATGCCAAAAAGGCAGAAAAATGATAATAAAATATACCATATAAGAGAGAATTTCCTCTTTTTTTTCTTTTTTTTTTATATTAATGTTATGTGTTGGGAAGGAAAAGTTCAGTTCCTGCCCAGAATAAAGAGAGTTCTGTGTAACTGCTAGGGGGGATGGCAGTGATATGCTGCAATTAGTACTACAGTTGGATGTGCTATTTTAGTGCCTAGGCACCACAGGAATGATTGTTGGAGAGATTTCAATGATACATGGATAATTAAAAAATCTGACCACGCACGTAAAAAGAGATGGTCAACATCCACTTGCCAAAAAACCAAACCAAACAAACAAAAAAACCCACATGAATGCAAATCTGTACACATGGATATTTTGCACGCACAATTACACATTTGCACACTGATCTCCAGTCATGTGAATAGGGTGTGTATGTGCATTTATTTTTACACTTTGCCCTCATCCTCTTTTTTTATCTTTGTTAAAAATTCAGTTAGCAAATCCTTCTAAACCAATTTGACCAGTATGCAAAAACAAATCTTCTTAGACATTGGTCTCTTTCCCCCGTCTCACCACTGCCAGTCCTATAGCGTGTGTTATAATGTTTGCTATTATCTTTACTCTATTGTTCAGGGCTGGAGTGCAGTCAGTGCCATTACACCACTAGCACAAATGGCACATACGGGATCCATGACATGCATCTTGAACCTGTTTTGTAATGTATGTGAAGATTAAAACATTGCTATGTTAATTGTTTAAAATTGTCACTCTATATACATCACTGCTCCACAAGACATCTAGATGTCTTGAATGAAAGGAGACCATAATGTAGGCAGTTAGGGCAAGGACCTAGGATTCAAGCCTCTGGAGTCCTAATCCTGACTGCCACTTGTCTCTCTCACTTTGGATTAGTCATTCAACCCCTCTTTGTTTTCCACATGAAAAAGGGAGTCATATTACCTTACTTCATGGAGATGTTATGATCCATAATTAAAGTCTGTAAAGATCTGAGACTGGATGAAAGTGCAAACTATTATTATTCAAGGGAGAGATTTGGAAGGTGCTAGGAAAATTCAATGTGCTTGTACATCTAATGCAAATCTAGACAAGACCATGTTCAGACACACTAGCTTCTGCTGCCATTGTGCCAAGTACTGTATCAATTAAAAAGAGTCCCACGTGTCAGTGTAGGTGTTTTGACTTCATAGCCTGTTGTGGTTCCAAGGTTGCTGGGCAATTGTTGTCTATTGTTAGAATAATTCTTATTTTGTGTGTTGTTGGTTACAAAGTAGCAAATACAGGTTTTGAAGCTAAGCCCATAGTTTGAAAGTTCTTATCAATTTTTGGTTTTTGTTTCTTAAAAAAGTGAGTTAGTGTTTGCTGTTTAAATAAACAAAATGTAATTCTTCTCTGTATCGATAACCATTTCCAGAACTGTTATTTGGAGAACAGTTGTCATGTAGTGGTTAAGGCACAGAACTGGGGGTTCAGAGATCTGGATTCCATTCCCAGCTTTGACTTGTTGAGTGTTTGGCCTTAGCCATATCCTATTTCCTTTCTGTTTTCGTTTTATGGTCTGCAAAGTGGAGATAATACTGTTGTGAGGCTTCATTCAGTATTGTTTGTAAAGTATTTTGAGAGCATTGTGACAAAGTTCCTCCACTACCTTGGTGGGTCCTGTGCTTATTGGCAGGTTTGCTTACCTCAGTGATCTTCCCCACAGTCTGGATCAACTCCTCCTGTGTCTGATCAGGAGTTGGGAGATTTCGGGGGAACCAGGGCCCACCCTCTACTCCGGGTTCCAGCCCAGGGCCCTGTGGTTTGCAGCTGTCTAAAGGGTCTCTTGTAACAGCTGCATGACAGCAACAACTCCCTGGGCTACTTCCCCATGGCCTACTCCCAACACCTTCTTTATCCTCATAACAGGACCTTTCTCTTGCTGTCTGAGAATGCTTGTACTCCTCAATCCTCCAGCAATATGCCTTCCCACTCCTAGTGACTCTTGCTCCCAGCTCCTTGCTTGCATGCTACAAACTGAAGTGAGGTCCTTTTTAAATTCAGGTGCCCCGATTAGCCAGCCTGCTCTAATTGATTCTAGCAATTTCTTGTCAATTGGCTCCAGGTGTCTTAATTAGCCTGCCTGCCTTAATTGGTTCCAGTAAGTTCCTGCTTGTTCTGGAACTACCCCTGTTATCTTACTCAGGGAAAAGGGATCTACTTAATCTGGGACTAGTAGATCACTCCTGCTGTACTCTGGCCTGGAAGATGGAGGAAAGCAGGGGGATGTTCCTGCAGCTGCTGGACCCTGGTCCCTTGCTGTTACTGCTCCAGCTGCTCCCTTGGCTGGATCAGACACCACCACCACCACCCCTTCTCTGCTACCCAGTTGCTAGCTGGCTGCTGAACTCCCCCTCAGTTGCTGCTGTTACTCCAGCTACAGCCCCTTGGGAGGGGGGGTCTACTAGCTGCTCCCCAGAGGAGGGGAATGAGAGACCCCAGCCCAAGCTATTGCTGCTGTGGACATTACCACCATCACCACCATCTGAGCGGGGTTCCTCCTGCCTGGCCACCAGACTACCACCTGGAGCTGGTGTGTTTGCTGCTGGGGAGTTGCTGGAGCACTGAGGAGGAGAAAAAGAGGACCACTTGCTGCTGGGGTAGCACTCAGAGACTCTGAAGACCACTATGGAGGGGGGACTTAAGACCAGAGTAATTTTCAAACTGTGCTCCTGTTGTGGGGGTCTGGACTGTGTTTGTGGGGACACCGGAGGTGTGGCATGAAGCCTGCCCCTGCTCCATCTGTTCCCGCCTTCGCCCTCTCCCCCTCCTGCTCACCATCCAACCAGCTGCCTCTTAGCTGGGCGAGTAGGGGTCTTTAGCAGTTAGTGGGATCCGCTCTCCACTTGGGCCTGGATCCATAAGAACAGTCCACCGCAGCCATCCTGGCCTGACCTTCACAAGGGGTAAACATCTCTTATTATTTTATGCTTAATCTGAACCAAAAGAGAAGGCGAGTGGTATCGCTCCAATGGCTGCCTCAGCATGCAGAGGGCAACATAGGATGGCCTGTCGAATCCTGCCCACTGAGATCTCTAGAGAAACTTCAATTAGGTACCTCCAATCCTTTTCAGAAGGTTTCGGGGAAGGCTGGCTTAATTATCTTCCACCCAGTAGGACACTTCCAATGATACTACAGTATACTCGCTCTGGTGCATCGATTTATGGTACAACAGCATACAGCATAAAGAACAGGTTGATAACCAGATTCTTGGAGCATCCTTGCTCCTTGCTGGCCTTCTGTTATCCTCAGGATAACACATAGTGGTGCCAGGGGAAACAGGAGTTTTCATCTATAAGGCTCATGCTGCAAAACAATATCAGTAGTGCTCCATACACCATCCTTGAAGATCTCTGATCCCTCCATGGTTTTTCCTGAATGTTCTGTTCCTTGGTTGGCCTGGACTCGGTGACTACTAGAACATGTTGAGGGATGGGTGAAGGGCTTCCTGTGTCTTCCCCCTCCACAGACCCAGAATGCTATGGATTGGTGAGGCCTGAATTTCCGTTTACAAATCCTATCTGACTCGTCCACAACACAATAGTGTCATTCTATTTTTCAATTATTCTTTTCTTTTACCAATAGTAAACTAATTTTGCCTGGTACTGAAGTTAGGCTTTCCAGCTGTAATAGCCAGGATCACTCTGGAGCCTCGAGAATAATTGGCATCGGATTTGTAATTCTATCTAGCACTCAACATGTCACAGTGACAATGGAAAGGTTAGAACACAGCACAATAGCTGATTTTATAGAGAAGACGAGGCTTCGGGTACGAATAGACGAACATGTGGATAACGTATTAGTTACTGTGTCCTTATGTTCACCCATGGGGACAAAAAACTAATAATTTTAACCCATAAAAGGGTATACGCATGCTGCCAAGCCCTAAACACTTCCTATCCTCGCAATATAGCTACAACCTTAACCCAGCCGTTCATATTATATTCATTTGGAGAGATGCAAATATAGCACTCGAGACCAGAGAGTGCCAAAAATCTGTATGCACGTACCCATAGTGGATGATATTAATACTGGAATCGCTCTGGACACATCAATAATAAGTTTGACTCACGCCATATTGAACTGGAGAGAGGCAATGAGGAGGTTAACATCACGGCCTTAGAACAATGGAATCCAAGTGAGATCATACTCTCTACTGGATAGCAAACAATATCAACTAGGTAGATGTGAGGTTGCGCGCTATATGCCTCATACAATCTATGCAAACAATCTTGTGAGAAGAATATTCGTAAAATGACAATTTCTCGATAAAAACCTCAAGAACGAGTCCACACAATGTGAGTGCCAAGTGTAGAGAACTTACAAAACCACATTCCTACTCTGGGTGTCAAATGGCCTTATATATAGTTGTTATATTTATTTAGTAAGTGCATATTGGCCAGGAAAGTAAGGTTGCTACGCACGAGCAATAAAAAAATGCTACCTGAAGAAGACACCAGTTTTGGGAAACTAGTGGATGGGTAAGCGAGAGTGAGCGATGGAAACAAAGACATATCTTTCTTCCTCCTTTCCCCACTGTCCGATAATAGTAAAATTTGAAACCCAGTCACTCTATTGCAATGACGTTTTATCTGTGTCAAAGGGATAATTGGTGATTCATAAATATTAGTAAGCAGGATCCGCACCGCCCCCAGCATCCCCATCAAAGTGGCCAGCAAACAGCATTGGTATGAAAATACTAGTAACAGAGAATTGAAGCCCCACAGCCAAAGCCCCGTCTTCTTCTTATCCCGCGAAGCGACAACAGAGGACCAATGTCCAATGGGATAGAACTGCAGTTCAGCCTCTGTGTCATATAGTTCTTATTTATCTCTTGTCCCTATGTCCTGTCTGTGTTACCACATCCATTGCTCAAAAGTTTTTAAAAACCGGGGATGTGTTTTAGTACCACACACTTATGCTCGAGCTGGGGGCTTAATTTATGTTCTAAAAATCAACTGTACGATGCCCACTTTCATAAATAATAAACCAGAAAAAAATGATGACATTAGCCAGCACCATCTTTAATATAAATTTAAACAGATTAGATAAATTGATTCAGTATTAAGCCATTTATTTTCCCAATTTTTTAATCAATTTAAATGTTTCATATATGTGGGAAATTAAGGGAAGAGGTACAGATTAATTTAATGGCAATACATATAAATATCAAAAAAATTAAAGCTATAATACCATTAAAGTCCAATTCTTCTCTTTCTACCCTCAAGCCATACAAAATATACAAAGTAATAGCCTCAAATCAACCTAATAAGCCTATCGGCAGAGCATTTTTCTTAGTTGCCTTCTATAATCTGTAAAGTTTGATTATTAGTGATGGAAAATATTGTTGTTTGTGTGCATGTAACACGTGAAATTGACCTGCAACATTTTGTAAAAAAAATCTAATACCTCCAAGCTATTACTAGAGATAGCCAACAGAAAATTGCATTGAATTAACAAGAACAATAAGTAGCTATTAGATTGTGTTCCCCCCTAAACATTAAAGCAGGGCAGTCCTGCACTGTGCACAGTTCTTCATTCAAGACCTTGTACGTGAACCAAGAAATAATAGCCAGAGCATTTTTTAAAAAATGAAACCATTATCCTCCTGACACAGCTATATGTCTCATCATTCGTATAACCACCAGCAACCTGGCAAACGCCACACTGGGTGGAGGTTTTAATTCAGTTTCCACCTACTCAGGAAAACTCAAACACCTGGAGACATAAATTGAGCTTTGATTGATTAAATACTTATAAACGAACCTCAACCAATTTGGGCTCCAAGTAGGCTTGCTTTCACAACGTATAACTATCCATAAAATACATCACCCCTGTAGATATTCCACAATTCAGATTGTTCTTCTTCTCAATGTACCCTTGCGAGAAGGCAAATTGTTACCCCACGCCGCCGACCACAGAGATGAGGACTGGAACCAATACACAGAGTGACATGATCACCTCTCTGAGCAAACCATGACTGATCCCAACATCTCAAGACAGTAAGAAAAATAAGGACAAGAACTGCTTTAGCACCCCACACAGGGAAAAGGCAGGCCTTGTGCAGATTTGTTCAGAGCTTTTACCAGAAGAGAGGAATAATAATATTGGTCGTTCTGAGGGAACTATAAATAATATCCCAGGGAGAGGAGATGAATAGTAACCCTGCGAAATTACTACTCTAGATGTCAGGGTGAATGGTAGGTAGAAACGAGAAGAATCAAAGAGTGGGAAGATAGAACGTATGGGAATAGATTAGACTATAAATCATTACAGTGCTTCAGCACCAAAAAGCCAGCAGATTCTCTGGATTTTCACCTACCATCTGGTTCATTTCAATGCTGTGGAGATGGTTGAGGAGGGATTTTACAGACATTCTCCCACCTGGCATTGCCAAGTCTCAGCCTATATCCAGTGTGGAACTGATGCTTTGCTCTCAAAATATTTTGTTCTTAATGACAAACTTAGATTTGGTTCCTTTTCTGTAGACATCATGTAAAGTGCTGTCCATCTATGGGGGCCAGTGAGTAATCAGTGCATGAGCGTTGTGTTGTGTATAAAGGACAGCAAGCATGTTTAAGGCTGGGGAAAGAGTGGTTTCGTGTGTTAGACTGGGTGATGCTGTGGCTCTCTCTTGTGTGACGTGTGAGTGAAGCATCACATGGTGGTTGTGTGAAACAGTCTATGGAAGACACCACTCCCGGCTGGACCGCATTTATCTGTCACGTTTCCACCTTTTACGGGCCCACTCCTCCGGCGTTCGGCCGGCCCCCTTTTCGGATCACCATCTTGCCACCGTGACAGCCTCTCTCTGCGCGGAGAGGCCGGGGCCGGCCTATTGGCACTTTAATAATAGTTTGCTGGAGGATGCGGGCTTCGTGGCGTCCTTCCGGGAGTTCTGGCTGGCCTGGCGAGGGCAGAGGGCGCCCTTTTCCTCGGCGCGGCGGTGGTGGGATCTGGGGAAGGTGCGCGCCCGGCTCTTCTGCCGTGACTACACCCGGGGCGCCAGCCGGCGGAGGGATGCGGCCATAGAGCAGCTGGAGCGGGAGGTCTTGGAGCTGGAGAGGCGTCTGGCCGCCAGCCCCGAGGATCCATCCCTCTGCGGAGCGTGCCGGGAGAAGCGGGAGGAGCTCCGAGCCCTCGAGGACCATCGGGCCCGGGGTGCTTTTGTTCGATCCCGCATCCGCCTCCTTCGGGAGATGGACCGCGGCTCCCGCTTCTTCTACGCCCTGGAGAAAAGGAGGGGGGCAAGAAGAAACACGTCACCTGCCTCCTGGCGGAGGACGGCACCCCCCTCACGGACCCGGCGGAGATGTGCGGGAGGGCCAGGGCTTCTACGCGGCCCTTTTCTCCCCGGATCCGACCGATCCTAACGCTTGCAGAGTACTCTGGGACGGGCTCCCGACGGTCGGCACACGGGCGACCGGGACCGGCTAGAGCTGCCTCTCACTCTGGCCGAGTTCTCGGAAGCCCTCCGTCGCATTCGCATGCCCACCAATAAATCTCCGGCATGGACGGGCTGACCGTGGAGTTCTACCGCGTGTTCTGGGACGTTCTCGGCCCAGACCTGGTCACCGTCTGGGCCGAGTCTTTTCTTGCAGAGTGGGTCCTCCTCTCTCATGCAGGCGAGCCATGCTCGCCTTATTGCCAAAGAGGGGGACCTCCGCGACTTACAGAATTGTGCGTCCCATCTCGCTCCCAGCACGGATACCCAACAATCTTGGCAAAGCCATTCGGCGTCTAGGGTCCGTGCTGTGCGACGTGGTCCATCCCAGACCAGACCTACACCGTCCCGGCCGCACTTCTTTGATAACTTGTTTCTGCGTCCAGGACCTTCTGGAATTAGGGTGTAGCGGATGGTCTGTCGTTCGCCCTCTTGTCCTGGATTCAGGAGAAGGGCGTTCGACAGGAATGGATCACGGAGTATCTCCTGGGTGACTCTGCGAGCGTGTCGGCTTGGACCCCGTTTTGGTGGTTTTCTCCAAGGTGCTGTACGCTTCTGTGCGGAGGTGTCTGGTCATGGCTCAACTGACCTGACTGAGCGGTCAGACTTTCGGCTGGGGAGTGCGTGCAGGGGTCCCTCCTCTCAGGTCAGTGTACGCCCTGGCGATCGAGCCCTTCTTCTGTCATCCTCCGCGAGAGTTGAACGGGTTGTGCTTCGGGAGCTGGAGCTGCGGCTGGTTCCGTCAGGCGTACGCTGACGATGTGTCCTCGTGGTGCCAGAACCGGGCGCGACTTGGCGCGGGTGGAGGCTTGCAGGACTGTGTATCGTCGGGCCTCCTTCCGGGCTGCTCGGTCTTCTACCAAGACCTCCTCCGGACTCGTGAAGCTCCTTTCCGTGACCAGGTCCGTGGCGGCCACCCTGGGGACCGACCTCTGGCGGACCCCTGCTACACAATCCCCAGCTTCTCGTGTGCAGGTGGGTCGGAGTGCCCCAACGGTGCGGCCGGAGGTAGTCTTTGGCGGGAGGTCCACCAGGGTCGAGATTGGCTGGATCCTCCTGACGCTCGCCCGAGCGCATGGGGCTCTCTCCAGACTGCGTACTCCCTGGCACATACTCAGGAGGGTGAGGCCGCTGCTGCCTGCTGCTCAGGCTTACCTCGACCGGGTCTACGAGAGGGCACGGCCCGCCCACCGATCCAACCCGGGCCCCATGGACATTTTATTAGGGCCCTGCCCCGTTGGACCAATCGGCCCCCTCACTCTTTCTCTGGCAAGCCGGCTGCACGATGTGCAGCCGGTTCTGTTCAGACTGCGCCACGGAAACATCTGTACACACTCGTGCTTCCACACCCTCACTACCTCACCCTCGCGTCCCGCCCCGATACCAATGGCGGGGACCTCCTGCCACCTCTCGAGGTGTAGAAGCCCCGGTGGGCCAGGGCTGTACTCTGCCCGGTCCCGCGGCCCGCTGGGATGTTCAGTTTGGCGTTCCTTCATGGGCCATTGAGCAACGGCGTGTACTTGGCATGGTTCACCCTGTCCCAACACCTGCCCCTTCTGTGGCGAGAATGGGACCTTGGTGCACATTACTTGAGTGCGCCAGTTGCACCCTGTTCCGGCTCCTCCTGAATATCTTTCTTTGCGTTTCTGGTGCACTTTTCCCCTCACTTTTTATTCTACCGGGCACTCCCCCCGTGGCCCCACAAAGTCGCGGGATCTCCTCTCAAAATCCTCCTCTTGGCCCTGGCCAAACTAAGCATCTACAGCACCAGGGAGAGGAGGTTGGCTGATGGGATTTCTTGCGACTGTGGGGCCTATTTCCGCTCCTCTGTCCGTTCACGCATCCGAGCGGAGTTCCTCTGGGCGGCGTCCACTGGCTCCCTTGACGCCTTCGAGGAGCAGTGGGCGTTGTCTGGGGTTCTCTGCTCGGTGTCCCCATCAGGTTCCCTTCGTTTAGCCCTATGACTTCACTCCCGCTCCTGCTTTTTTCATTAGTTGTCTCCCGGAATTACTTGGTGTTCTAGACCTGTGGATCCTCCCGTTAGGCTGGGGGGAGGTCTTTTAGAAGTGGGCAGGCTTTGCCCACCCACCCCTGGGATGCCAATAGGACCAGACTCCTGTACCCCACTGGTCTGGGTCTGTCGCAGCATCTAATGGAAAAGGTCTCTGAAAGTCACCTATTATTATTTGTGTATTATATGACCATAGTGATGGCAACACTATTTCAAGTGCAGAGTAACAGTCTTTCACTATTATAGTGTTGATCTCTATGCTATATTGAATAGTTTATATCATGTAATGATATATTATCCTTTTCCCTGATTTGATAAAATTAGACATGAATTCTAAGACCTCTTGTATAGTGGTATTCTGTAATCAAAACATTAATAAACCACAAATTTATAATTGGAAATTAAATTTCAAAGTTATACTCCAAAAGATACGTATTCATAAGTAGCCACATAACTCCTCCCCCCCCTCAGGTCCTCTTTTCTGCACTGCAACCACCTCAACTTATTGGCATGACCTATATATTTACAATGTATTTAATGCATGGTATTTGAAATTAATGATAATCTGTTAAATGTTTCAGTAATTATCAGAAATGAATGTACATAGACTGGCAAGGATACAAACAAACAGTTGTAAATAATTTGCCATGTTATCCTATGTTGTATAACTCGTTTTTAGACAATCATTCATACTGGGATCATTCATTCTGAAGCTGTAATCTTGTGTGTGTGTCTTTGAATCTTTTTTTAAAATCCAAATCGACCTGTGGTGTGTAAATTGTAGTTTTAACTCAACTTGTGCCAGCCTCAGGTAAAGTCTGATATTCATTCACTGCTCTCATTGATTCTGTAGAGTTAAAATACATTAATCAGCATTACATGTTTTCGTACTTTATATTTTTATTCTCTCCTCAAAATATTTGTAGTTACACAAGAGTTGTGTTACTGAGAATCCATCTATTTCACTATTTGGCAGTCCAGTTAACAATCTTTACTATAAGAAATTTCTTCATCATCAATTGGATTGAGTGAAACAGGAGCAATGACACATACATTTCTAATAAAATTTGTTTCTTCATTGATTAGCTTGGAAAATATCTTCAAGGATTAAAATGATTGTTTGCATTTAATGCTCACAAAAGTGAGGATCAGAGAGCAGGAGCTGGAGTGAAGCCTGATGTGAGCAGGTAGCATACTGTATTATTCAGTAAGTTTTGTCATTGCCCTCCTGCCCCATTTTGATGTACAACTTCATTACTTTATTACTGTTCCCCTTTATTTCTGAGCGTCTCTTGAGCAGACTGATCACTGATTGGTTGGTTGTTTTTGTAGTATAGCCTACTTTATCTACACTACAAGTGTAGACCACTTTTCTTGTTGACCTGGTTTACATTGACGTACTATTTTACTCAACAGTTTCCTTTTGTTCCCCTAAGAAATCAACATGAGTAGTTTTTCCAAAACATTTTTGCAAGATATCACTTTGTAAATACAGAGTGTATTTGATTTGACTTTGGGCTAGAGACTCCATTTAATTTGCTTTGTAAAGTGCTATGCATAACTATAGTGCCATACAAGTAAAAATAAGAATATGCGTAGAGAGCACCAAACCTCAGTTACCCTAAAACTGCAAATGTGTGGCTTATATTTCAAAATACACAGCCACCTCCATCTTGTTAACTTTTAATAAACCCACCATAATAACCCATTGGAACTGGACACACGCACACAACAAGCATTATCACCATTTGGCACCACCTTCAGTGAACAGAAAGAAGAACAAATCAAAGTATAAAAGCATTTTGCAGATTGAAATCAAAACAAGTGTGGGAAGGGGAAAAATCTTTTAATGATTCCTTGAAAACCATATCTACATGAAGCAATTTACATGTACACTGGTCACCAGCAAAAAGTCAACATTTACAAATATTCACCACACAGCAGTATCTGAGATATGACTGTTGTTCGTCTAACAAAGAAAAGGGAAACGGTGGCATATTATACTTCTGCATGGTGATTGTTAGTAAATGGGCCACAATTAATTCAGAAGGGCACAGGGAGGGAGTGCTTAGTGCTTGTCTTACACCTGAAAGTTCTTTAGGTCTTTTTTTTTTCTACAATGGGTCTTTGTCTTTTGACAGTTTGTTCG
The DNA here is from genome assembly GCF_003597395.2 of Chelonoidis abingdonii. Classification (NCBI taxonomy): domain Eukaryota; kingdom Metazoa; phylum Chordata; order Testudines; family Testudinidae; genus Chelonoidis; species Chelonoidis abingdonii. Next base: position 227,756,250 of record NC_133770.1, read on the forward strand.
GTGGAGGAGGAAGAGGAAAGGAGAATGGACCTTATGTATTTTTCAATAGTATCCAGTGTTGGACTGTTCCAGACAGATACATGGAGATTTCCAGAACGCCCACCCCATACTTCTCAACCACTAGTATGGTATAGTATGGTACTGGTGTATTGATATCAGTATGTCAACACTGGTCTCTTAGTACCTATTTTCCAAGTGTGTACTCTTCTTCCAGTCTAACCTTGGTAGCGCTGGTGTTTCTTATAAAAGTTTAAAAGGTAGCACTTTCTGTTCTCCATGAAGTGTTTGTTTTGCAAGGAAGGGCCCAATGGAACTGGACACAGTAGTAAAAGATTCATGGATAGTAGATGAAATGGTAGTAGAAACAGGATGCGCCTCTCATTTAATATTTACTAATGATGCAGATTTTGTAAAACTTCTGGTACAGGGTCCTGCAGCAGTTACTCTGACCATTTCCTTTTCGTATTGTAACTGTTTTTCTCTGATAAATATTTGAGATAATACCCTATGGAAATAGGCTAGATAGAGAAGATTTCAATGAAAAAACACTGCCCCCAAGACACTGAAAAATGTCATCTAGTAAACTACTGTCCTGTATTACTTTATGTGCCCTGACTGAGTCAACAAAAACATCAGTACAGAAGACAACAACAGTCCTCATCATGTAGACACCAGAAAGCAAATACCTAAATGACAATTTCCATAAATAACAGCAGGTTGGTGTGTGTTGGAAAACGCTATGCACGCTTTTGGACTCATTGCAATATGTTGTTCTGAATTTAACCCCCTTTTCCATAATTACTCTCAATATAGTGCATTAATGTACTGCAAGCTTCTACAGACACGTTGAGTAAAAATTATCTCTCTTACCTACTCTTGTCTCTCTTACCTACATTTGTTCTTGTACAAATATTTACATAAATAAAAATCTAATATAAAATTTTCCTTGTCCAAATCACTGAAAGTATTACAAGTCCTATTATATTACTTCTGCATTATCACTATCTGAGAAAGAGAGAGAGTTATTATAGAATAAAACATGTGCACAGTACCTTTCTTCCTCAAGAATCCAAAAATTTTATAAAATACATTCAGACATTACTCCATCCGTCATTGAATGTAGGCATCTCTGAGGTAAAATGGATCAGTGATTTAACACTCCACAGAAACATCATAAAAGATTTAGGACAGGGAGATCATACCTTTCCCAAATGAAATGGGGGAGGAGGATATGAGGAGGGTGTCATAAATAGATAGATAAGGGTTAATGTTTCTTTCCTGTAAAGAGTTAACAAAGAGAACCAAACACCTGACCAGAGGACCAATCAGGAAACTGGACTTTTCAAAGCTCAGGGGAGGGAATGTTTGACTCTGAGTCTTTTGTCTGTCTCTTGGCTTGTTGCAGTGCTCGTTCCTTTTTCAGGGCATCTTTGGTAGTCATGGTTCCTGTTTTTTTGTGTTGGGGTGCCCTCTGGTGGTTATTGTCTGAACTGCTGGCTCTCTGTTGTCTCCTGGAGTCTGCCTAGCAACTCCTTTTGTTTAACTTCTCTTCTAGCTAACCTTTGACATGCAAATTAACAAGTCAAACCAGTTTATTTACCTGTGTGTGTTTGCTGGGTTGCTGGTGTACTTGTATTTCAAGTTGGAGATTATTATTGTTTAACAAGAAGACCACTTAATTGTCAACCTGTAAGTGGCTCTTTCGCTTACAACTGCAAGCACCAAGCAGCAGAATAAAAATTTCCTCCTTGGCATACCTTTTAAAACCAACCCATTCTCTTGCTAAAAGGCCCCTAGCAGAGGAATAACGAAAATATATTACCTCACTGATGCTTGTCTGACGCTTCTTATCTCCATACCGACTTGACGCAACCAATGTCTTTAGCTTTCTACTCATGTCGTTTGAACCTTCAGCTTCATATTACCTGAGCAAGCTAGCACTGATACCCTGCTAAGCTGTAATTACATGCATCAGATTTGATAGGCTGCACCAGCAAGAATTTCAGTGTTGCTCACTTCGGGTCTCCCCTAACCTTCTCTGGGAACCCAGAACCAATCCTTGGTTTCTTTAAAACATAGTGTAGAAATAAACCATTGTTCCCTTCCTGCTCTTTAATTCCTCCGTCGAGATTTTTCCAACCGCTGGGTATACTAGGAGAATTTCCCCTGCTTCAATCCCTTGAACAACAAAAACCGATGATGTAGGCTAATTTTACCTTCCTCTTCTGTTATCCCCCGCTCCCGAGTCTTTTCCCGTGAGAGAGGAACAGTAATTCCCTGGTCACAGAATGAGTTATTCCTATTCCCTCTTGCCATAACTACGAAAAAGAGCAAATTTCAACAAGTTTTTTTAATAAAAAACAACTTTCATTATATAAAAGAAAGAAAAAATGGACAAAAAAATTAATACTCTGCCATTTATTAAGTTGATCACATACACAAGGGCTATTTACTTTAAAAGAAAATATGAATAAACAGTATTTATTCTCAAAACAGATGATCATTTAAAATTCCAGCAACTACACTACATTGTAATATTACAAAAACCAAATTAACCTATTGTTTTGCTACTTTATGTCGACTTACGCAACTTTGAACTAAAGTATTTAGAATTGAGAAGAACATAACTACTCATAGCCATGAAACAAAGAATCGAGTCAACATTCCCCTCCCCTGATGCTTTTGAAATCATCCGTTATTTCTGAGTTCTCTGATTCAGGTGTTTGGTTCTCTTGTTAACCCTTTACAGAGTGAAAACATTAAACCATTAGCTATCTATTATGACAGGGCTATATTTTCCACAGGCTGATGTGGTTAAAATCTTATCTTTATCAATACTAAGGCATCAATGACCACAGGCATCGAAGTCTTGACGTTTGTCATCTCATTCGCAATAATGTGTCCCTGCGATAATAATAGTTCATCTCTTGCAGCCATAATTAGTTCAATTAGTGATTCAATATCAGAAAGTACTGTTTCTTTGAATTGCCTATTCAGTTTAATTTGCTTAATCACTAGGGTTCGTTAGATGTTCTTATCATAGTTGTATTTCATGCTTCTGATCATGCTTAATGTTTGTCAGATCACAAAGGTGTTAATCATGACAAGGTGATTTCTTGGGATCCAGAAACTTACTATGGTTAAAGGGGCCTGTAAAACAGATTTCTTAGGAGGATTAGTAAAGTCACAAACTCCCAGATCCTCTCT
>NC_133770.1:227759556-227762995 GCF_003597395.2 Chelonoidis abingdonii
CAGGTGAAAGAAACATTAACACTTAGCTATCTATTTATGACAGAGGGACTTTATAATTTTCCCAGGATGTGGTAAAATCCTACTTTTACAAATACTAAGGACATTAATGACACAGGCATCAAGTCTTGAGTTTGCATCTCATCCAAAATGTGTCACCTTCGATAATATAGTTCATCTTGCAGCCATGAAATAGTTCAATAGTGACTCAGAAAGAAAAGTCTGTTTCTTGAATTGCCACCAGCAATTGCCTAATATCTAGGTGTTCCTTAGAGCTCTCATATCAAGTTGTATTTCAGCCTGACCATGCTTAGTTTGTCAGATCTCACAAGGTGTATCAATACAAGGTGATCTGGGATCCCAGAACTACTTGGGTTTAAAAAGTCTGGCTTTTGTAAAAGTCAGATTTCTAATTTGAGGATTCATTTGTTGAAAAGTTCAACACAACTTCCCAGCATCCATACAGCAGCACTTTAAATATCATTTTTGGTTTTACATTTATTGTTAGTGTTAGAGGTTTTTTCTTAAAATGGAAAAAATACCTCTAAAATATTGCTGTCTATAAATTATGACTTGTAATAAATTAGAACCCCAAATGGTAATTAACTGTTGGCAAGAGTGGATTTCCTTGGGGTTATTGCCTAATTAGGAAAATGAAAATGAAATGAAATAAGAGCTGCAAAGGGATAAAGTTAAATATGAATTATAGCAAACACAATTTTAGATCAGCTTTATGTTAAACTGTGAAAATCCTGAAGACGATGTACTACAGAAAGATTAAATCTAAAATTCATATTTTCATAGGCTGAACTACAAACCTAACATTTGCATTTTTATGGAGTTGTTTATTAATCCTCAAATGTAAAATCTCTGCCATTTCCAAAAGTGCCTATGATTCTTTGCAAGTATTGAATATCTGAGTCCACTCAACTCCGCTATGCATATAAGACCTAAAGTATGGATGCTAATGAAAATGATCCAAAACTTGTTAGCTCACATAGGTTGTTATTAATACTATTTTCACATTATAGGATGCTAACTATAATAGAGCTTGATTCAGCAAAGCAGTTGAGTATGTGCTTAAAGTTATGCATGTGAAGTACTTTGCTGAATTGGAGCCTTTTAGTGCTTTGGACATTTTGTTCTTTTTACATATTTGCAATCTACTTCGAATAGATGCAATACAATTATTCGTCTATGCCTGAAAGGCTGTCATCATACAGAGTAGCAGTAAAGCGTTTTTACATGGCTTTCAGGTGACAATATAATTCTTTTGTCATTTGACCACATCTACTGCAAAACTAAAATACCTTTCTCAACAGAGATTAGAGTTTGGACAGCCTAAATAAGTGGAGGTAGCTCCAAGTATTGATCCTAAAGTATTATTTCAAACACAAGATTGTCAAAAGATTGTGCTTTATGTAAGGTGAAGTTCTAATAACATTTAGAGCTGAGCAATAGTAAAAGACTTGTCTGTACATTTTGATTCAAATTTGAAAATGGATTTCAATTTCAACCTCTTTAATGATGTTATATTCACTTTCCATGAACATGTATGTGCTCATACTTAATTAGTGCAAACTCTCATGAAAAGTGAATGTTGAGCTCGTATTTCCCAAAAGCAATTTTCACATTGGAGGATTTACATTTTAATATTCAATATGCTCTGTCTCTTTGTGACCCCAGTCCTACGATGAGAGTTTAGCATTGGCAGATCCTTATGTCTTCATGAATCTTTTTTAGCATCAGGGACTTGGCTTAGTTCCACAAATCATTGAGACCAAATTTCAGAAAAGCCTTCAGGCATGTTCTGAAGTCCCTTCCTATTCAAACCGCACTTAGGAGCACGTTAGTTTCCTAATTCAGAGCTTCAGTTAGGAACAGAAATAATGCCACATGGTTCATGTAACAAACCAATACATGCACATTTTGAATATTCCTTATGACCTCTTCAGAAACCATGTGCAGAACAAAAATTATTCATTTAATAGATTTGTTGAATAATTTCAAATAGGACTTCTGTCCAAAAACGTGCTGAGCACTAGCCCTGATCCAGCAAAGCACATAATTGTGCACATAATATGAAGCATGTGAGTAGTCCTGTTGATTTTATGGGACTACTCAGTTTTAAATTAAATGAGTGCTTAAGTACTTTGCTGAGTCAGGGTTAGAGAGCTCAGACCTCTGGCAGGATCAAGCCCATAATGAATAAACTAGAATTTAGTCATCTCTAATTTAGTTGTTATTTATTATTGCAAATTTTTAATCAAATAAAATGTTTAATTGAATTATTTCCTCATTATTCCCTCATTCCCCATGTCCCGCATGTTATCTGGAACACTTTCCCTTTTAGAAATTTTAGTTCTAGTTCAATGACTGCTGGTTATCCTTAGTCACTATTAGAAAACGCTTTATTTTTCCCCATGGACAATTTCGACTTTTTGTTGAAAACTTAAAAACTTTTAGCAAAAAACTGAAAAATGGTTGGTATTTAGTATAAAATTATATTTTTTTCAGTTTGTCATTTAATTGAAAACACACATTTCTGTGTGAAAAGGGTTCTGATGGTGAGATTTTCAATCAGCTCTAATCACTACCCATTTCTATCATGACATTGGTTCTACACAAATCCTACAGCCATATGTAATACTACTGCTATGGAGATTCTGTGGAGAGGTAGCTGGAATATATACATGAGGAGCAGCAGTACCACAAGTTTCTTAACTAGCCTTACTTATGGGTTTAGTCCTTTCTTTCTTTTGAGTCTTGTATGATACCCTTTCTCTGGCTTAACCACTTATGTCTCTATGATCAACTCCCCATATTTCCTGACCGAGCGCTGAAAAAACAAAAGTTAAGAGCTACTATGGCTTTTGAAGAGGCATGCCATCGCATTTTCCCCAATCCAGGTACTTTTCAGACTCTGCTTCTCATAAAAGATTCCAGCAATGTAATTAGTATGGTCTCTTTTAATTTTCTCAGTCACTGCCAACTTTTCATCACTTGGTCATGACCAAGTGAGTTCAGGGTATGGCCAAGGCCTAATTCCTTATTTAGCATTCACTCATTTTCTTCACGTAATGCTTCAATAGCTGCTGAGTGAGATAACTGAGCCTAATGATACTTTCAATATTGACTATTTTAGTGGTAGCTAGAGGGCTTTGCTTTTGGTGACAAATTTGTAATCAATAACATATTTAATCATGCCATAGGAAAGTTTCTTTGGGTATGTATGTACATATATCCTAAATTCATTGGATTTTGGACCTTTTGCTGGATTCAGGAAAGTGTCTCAAGTTTTCTGTAAGTGGCCTAAATGAGTGCAAGTCTTGCTCATAGACTCATAGACTCATAGGTCAGAAGGGACCAATATGATCATCTAGTCTGACCTCCTGCACAAAGCAGGCCACAGAACCCTACCCATCCACTTCTATAACAAACC
>NC_133770.1:227764461-227814398 GCF_003597395.2 Chelonoidis abingdonii
TAATAAAAAGATTAAATAAGATTGGTCCCAAAACTGATCCTTGAGGAACTCCACTAGTAACCTCCTTCCAGCCTGACAGTTCACCCTTCAGTATGACCCGTTGGAGTCTCCCCTTTAACCAGTTCCTTATCCACCTTACAATTTTCATATTGATCCCCATCTTTTCCACCTGCATTCACTGTCAAGAAAATGTGTACGATTGAACTGTGCTCTGTGGACCATTGCCAATCTGCTGAGCAGTTGCCAGTGGTCTACAAACAGCTGGCAAGTCATGTGGTGCTAGCTTCTTCTAATTGTTTCCAGGGGCTAAACTGCATTAAAAGGTAGCTAAAATACATGAATATATTTTCTAGTGTTACTGTTCTACATAAGCAGTTGTAGTTGCCATATGGATATTATGCAGTTGCGTATGTGAGGGTAGGTATCACAGGCAATCTGTGTATGAAAATATGGTCTGTGTATGAAAAAGTAGAGAACTCCTGAATTAAAATAGTAGATTAAGTGGTGGATGTTTTGAGGTGAGAATCCTTAAGTGTGTTTTGTTATTTAGCTATCATTGTCTGCTGAGAAGAAGACATGTTTAAGGCCCAGGAAAGTAATCCAAACTTTCTCCAGATATTGCTGAGAACATCAAGAAACTGAAATGTCTGTTTGAGAAAAATGTACAACTTTCAGCACTTCCTCGTTATCAGTGTATGCTGCTGCCGATGCCTCAGATATGTGGACCGAGTCATAGAATTGCTTATGAATGGTCCCAGAAATTGTGCCTAATATAAGAAATCTCTCTTTATGGGCTAGTGGAAGATAGACAGTTGTGTACCTACATTATCATAATGCTAGTAAAATTCATGAATTTTCACTTTATTTATAGCCGAGCTTTCCTGACTTTGGAATACAGCTCTCTATATAAGCTTCTGTTTTAGTTTAGTTCAGTTTAAAGGCTTTAGTATCTACCACCATAATATCTGGTGGGATACATTAGGAAACATTTAGCTGCCTTTTCTAGCTCTGTGTAAACTAAATTATATTCACCTATTCCATCTTGTTAAGCACTTTTCTGGTGTGCAAAATGTTGATGGTTGTATTGGAGATTGTGCAAAACTTGTAAGAAGACCAGTAGAACTCAAAGCAGAATTTCTCCTCTAGTTTCTTCAATTTGAGTAAATGTTTTTGTCTGCTGCTGTTCAGTGGTAAGTATAGCACACATTTTCCAAAGAAGCAGCAAAGAGTCCTGTGGCACCTTATAGACTAACAGACATATTGGAGCATGAGCTTTTGTGGGTGAAAACCCACTTCGTCGGATGACATGCATGCTCCAATACATCTGTTAGTCTATAAGGTGCCACAGGACTCACTGCTGCTTTTACAGATCCAGACTAACATGGCTACCCCTCTGATACTATTTTCCAAAGAAGCTTTGAACATAAGAATGGCCATAGTGGGTCAGACCAATGGTCCATCTAACCCAGTATCCTGTCTTCTGACCGTGGCCAATACCAGATGCTTCAAAGATAATGAACTGAAAAGGGCAATTATCAAGTGATCCATTCTCTGTTTTCCAGTCCCAGCATCTGGCAGTCAGAGTCTTAGAGACACCCAGGTCAACGGATTTCATCCCTGACCATCTTGCTTAATAGTGTGTAATGGTCCTATCTTCCATGAACTTATCTAATTCTTTTTGAATCCAGTCATAGTTTTGGTCCTTAACAGCATCCCCTGGAAATGAGTTCCACAGGTTGACTTTTCATTGTGTGAAGAAGTCCTTTCTTTGTTTATTTTAAACCTGTTTCCTATTAATTTCATTGGGTGACCCCTGGTTCATGTGTTATGTGAAGGGGTAAATAACAGTTCTCTATTCATTTTCTGCACACCATTCATGATTGTTCAGACTTCTATGATATCTCCCCATCCCCCCTTAGTTGCCTCTTTTCCAAGCTTAGTAGTCCCAGTCTTTTTAATGTTTCCTCATATGGAAGCTGTTCCATACCATTCATATTTTCTGTTGGAAAATGTACAGAGAAGTGCATTACTAATATATCTGTTGGAGATGGTAGGACTAGAAATGCATGCAGTATTCAAGGCGTGGAAGTACCATGGATTTATATAGAGGCAATATGCTATTTTCTGTTTATTATCTATCTTTTTCCTAATGGTTCCAATGTTCTATTAGCTTTGTTGACTGCTGCTGCACATTCATCAGATGTGTTCAGAGAACTAACTATTCATGTTGACTCCAAGATCTCTTTCTTGGGTGGTAATAGCTAATTTAGATCCCATCATTTTGTATGTATAGTTTAGACTATATTTTCTAATGTGTATTACTTTGCATTTATCAACGTTGCATTTCATCTGCCATTTTGTAGCCCAATAATCCGGTTTGGTGAGATCACTCTGTAACCCTTTGTAGTCTGTTTTGGACTTAACTATCTTGAGATTGGTAGATTGGTGAGGCATGATTTCCCTTTATGTAAACCACATTGACTCTTCCCCAAGAAATTGTGTTCACCTATGTATCTGATAAATCTGTTGTTCACTATAATTTCAACCAATTTACCTGGTACTGAAGTTAGGTTTACCAGCCTATAGCTGCTAGGATCCACTCTGGAGCCTTTTTAAAAAAAAAATGGTCTGACATTTAGCTATCTTCTTGTCATCTGGTATAGAAGTTGATTTAAGTTATATACCACAGTTTGTAATTCTGCAATTTCATATCTGAGTTCATTTAGAATACTTGGGTGAATACCACCTGGTCCTGGTGACTATATATATATATATATATATCTAGTGTGAGATAGAGATAGATAGAGATAGAGATAGAGAGAGATAGAGATATGAGATAGAGATAGAGATACTAGAGATAGATTAGAGAGATAGAGATAGAGAGAGATAGAGATAGAGCTAGATAGAGATAGAGAGAGAGAGAGAGAGAGAGAGAGAGAGATACTAGAGATAGATAGAGATAGAGATAGGAGAGAGAGAGAGAGAGATATTAGAGATATAAGAGAGATAGATAGATAGAGATAGAGAGATGAGATATGGGGGGGGAGAGAGAGAAAGAGAGAGAGATAGTGAGGGTAGCTGCTATAGAAATCAGTGGCTCAGAGGCTGTCTTTTAGTCCAGCCCTTTCCAGCCACTGGTAGGATTTCCCAATGCAGCCACCTCAGCATCTGGGGATGGTACATCCCATGCAGGGTCTGTCTTGCCATGGCACTTCTTCTGCTGGTCTTCCTCCCATGTCCTGCCGCTGCTCAGGCTTCTCTCAGCAGCTCATCTTTGGGGCCATCTACTGATGTACCTCCTGGATGTCCGGTTTCATCCAGGACAGTGGCCTTGGACGCTCACCAACCCCGCCCGCCTTCTTCCGCTGGTAACAGTCTCTGGGTGTTGACTTGGGGTGGAAACCTCCGTGCATTGTGAGGAGCTCGGTTTTCACATCGGCAGCCCCATGTCCTCCTGGGCCAGCTCACATACCGGCAAGGTATCTGATGACTGGCAGGCGTATCCGTGATGACGTGGATCTTGTTCTGTCCCACTGAGCTGGCTCTTCAGGAACTGTCTATCCTTGTGATACTTGGATGTTGCTGTCTTCCTTGCCTCCTCATCGTGGTTCCATGTGACTGTGGGACACCAAGGTACTTGAGCTGGTCTGTATGTCTGCTATGTGGCCTGGCTTAGTTCCACCCCAGTCAGTCTTGACACCTCCCCTCTTCACACCATCCGGCCACACTTCTCCAGTCCGAAATGAACATCCCGATACCCTCACTGAGACCGCGTCAGGTGGATAGCGAGTCGATGTCTCGTTCATTCTTAGCATACAGCTTGATGTCATCCATGTAGAGGAGGTGGCTGATGGTAGTTCCACTCCTGAACCTGTACCCGTATCCAGTCCTTGTGATTATCTGGCTGAGGGGGTTTAAGCCTATGCAGAACAGCCTATGTATATATATATACATTATATATATATATATATATAATGTATTAATTTTTTCCAAAACCTCCTCTATTGACACCTCAACCAGGAACAGTTCCTCAGATTTGTCACCTGATCGATATTTGAATTGGAAGTGATGTGGTCTCACCATAGTCCTTAGTCCTAAATGGAAGAAAACTTCACATTTCTGTAGAATTTTGATATCTGGATTTGGATGTCCAGAAACCGTGATATTATACATTTTATCTTGGCCTCACATAAGGCCTATTGAACCCCATGTCATTTGCAGAACGTTGGTATTATCACCACATATTTTTCACCTCTCCTGGGACAGTAGTTTTATGATGTTTAAGTATAGACAGTTGGTAGAAAGTGTATCTATTATAGCTACTAATTTAAGTAAGGCTAGAACTTATATTATTTGATTTAAAACAATGTTGATAGCTGTTGAGACTGACTAGTTGAATTTTTTAAAATGATGGTGATAGTTCTTTTAACAGTCTCTGACACTTGTAATCTGGTTTTGGAAAGAGAAATTAAAACATTGCGAACCAGTGGATTTCAGAAATTTATATTTTTATGCTAATTTTGGAAAAATTATGGTGAAAAAAATAATTTACAACTGAGTTTCAACCACAACAAGGACCTTGTTATCTGATTTTCTTAAACATTCTTAATACTTTTTTGAGTCACCTACTGGATTCTTATTAGTATCAATTTTAGAACTGAATGACTAGCAAGTTACCAGTTATGAGTGTTGTTTGTGTATGTCTCTTGACAGGAAGTTCAGTCTAATTGTTAATGTGGAGAATCAGGCTTGGAAGGAGGAGGATCTGAGTGGCATTCTTTGTTCTGTCAGTCTTGCTGTGTGACGTGGCAATCAGTTAACTTCTCTGTATGTGTTTCCTGTTTGTACAATGATGTATAAAGATCTACTAGCATTATTATTTCTAACTACAAGAGCCTGTGGATATATACTTAGCTACAGCATCTCACAGGGGTACTGTGAGGCTTACTGGGTAACGCTCACCTATGCAGAGGGCCAGAACGAGGGTTATGTCATCACTCAAATGAAGGCTACAGGAGGACTTCAGAAGCACAAAGTCCTTGTGCAGGATTTCTACACAAGTTTGAGTTTCACCCCAATGTTTAGTGTTTTACAATCCTTTGAAAAGAGTCTGTATGGAAGAGCCAAGTGTTTATTTCTTCCGTGATTGTCCTTAGTTAATCAGCAAAATAATTAGGACACATTCAATGTTCTTAGGGTTCTACTGTGCACCACCACAGTATTACCACCATTCACCACCATTCACTAAGCAGTGCAGGAGGTAATACTGGAAGCAGATATGGAGCAGGAGAGGGTAAAATAAATTAGATGCTATCCTAAAATTCTGTTTCATATCTGGCATAGATACAGTAACTGGGTACATTCTTCATTTCTTAATTTTTCATTAAAATTTCAGGCACTGGAAATTTTCATAATCAAATTCTTATGAAATTCCATGAAAATGGGCAAAGAATTATTTCTGTTTTTCTACTGGTGACACCTATATTTGTGATAGGAGCGATCTGATAGAATTCCCTTTTATGAATGTGTGCACATCTCTTTTGAACAGAGAAATGTGTAGTCTTTACATGTCTAGTAAGTATTTAATTCTTCTGACAGTTAGCCTTTCACCAGAATGTATAAAATAAGATTATTAGTTGATTAGTCTCAGCACTGTATAGTATCCTTGTCCTACACAGCACACCATACAGTATCATACATTAGATTTGATTACATGTTGGTAACTAGCTGGCTATCAAGCTCGATGCTCACGTACGTGTGTGTGTGTGTGTATTCATGATTTTTTAAATAAATTTAATTCAGCGGGAACAGTCACCAAAACTGTAAATATTAAATATTGCAGGAATTCACAGTAAATTAATTTTCAATTCATAATTTCAAGTATTCACACAAGAAATCTGATTGGAAGAGATTTGCCTATCCAGTCGTGGAACAGATTTGAATGTCCAATCAAAATGGTACACATTTTTAATCGTGAATATGAAATAACCATTGCCATACATGAAGCAAAAAGCCGGTGAGCATTCCAGAGGCTGAAATATATGCACATAAAACCTTTGAATAATTTTGAACAGAAAATACATTTGTAAATTGTGTTCTGTTGATGGACAAAGAATGAACAGACATAGACAAGCTAAATTCAGTGAATAATTTCTTTGTTGTGAATAGTGAACCAAACACTACTGGTTTTGGTTTGGTTTTGTTTTTAACCCAAGGCTAAAATTCTGCCCTTGGAACTGTGCTGCATGCATGTACCAAGAGAAGAAAAGTCCACATCTGGCCAGAAAATATTTGGTAAATTTAGCAGATAGTTTAGCACATTCATGAAAAATTGAATAGCTACTCTAGCCCATTGTTTGGGAGAGACTGGAACATGAACTAGAATTAGCAGGCTGAAACTCCAGTCCAGATAGTTGTTGGAAGCAACTAAAAGTATGGTAAGGCTGATGCTCCCCTGCCCCTTTTGCTCAGGGTGTTTTCCCACCCTTTGTTACTCCTGTGCAGAATCTGGACACTATGTTGAATACTCATTTATTATATCATAATTTTGCATCAACAGCCAAGAGTATTTTTCTATCTGCAGCTGTCCAGGCACTTGCATCCATTTCTTTCAGATGAGGACCTTGTTACTACAGTTCATTCCTTAGTCACTTCAAGTCTGGATTACTGCAGTACGGCCTATGTGTGGCTTCACTTTAAATCAATCTGGAAACAAACTGTTGCAGTATGTAGTAGCAGGTTTACTAAACAGGATCTCACAGTGCCAGGATCTTGCATCACCAGGGCTCTGTGATCATAGAATATCAGGGTTGGAAGGGACCTCAGGAGGTCATCTAGTCCAACCGCTGCTCAAAGCAGGACCAATTCCCAACTAAAGCATCCCAGCCAGGGCTTTGTCAAGCCTGACCTTAAAAACCTCTAAGGAAGGAGATCCCACCACCTACCTAGGTAACCCGTTCCAGTACTTCACAACCCTCCTAGTGAAAGTTTTTCCTAATATCCAACCTAAACCTCCCCCACTGCAACTTGAGACCATTACTCCTTGTTCTGACATCAGGTACCACTGAGAACAGTCTAGATCCATCCTCTTTGGAACCTCCTTTCAGGTAGTTGAAAGCAGCTATCAAATCCCCCCTCATTTTTCTCTTCTGCAGACTAAACAATCCCAGTTCCCTCAGCCTCCCTCATAAAGTCATGTGCTCCAGCCCCCTAATATTTTGTTTCCCTCTTCTGAACTCTTTCCAGTTTTTCCACATCCTCTTGTAGTGTGGGGCCAAAACTGGACACAGTACTCCAGATGAGGCCCTACTATGTGAATAAGGGGAATGATCCACCTCAATCTGCTGGAATGCCCCTACTTATACAGGCCAAAATGCCATTAAGTACACACTGTTGATTCATATCCAGCTTCTCGTCCACTGTAATCCCTAGGTCCTTTTCTGCAGAGCTGCTGCCTAGCCATTCGGTCCCTAGTCTGTAACAGTGAATGCGATTCTTCTGTTCTAAGTGCAGGACTCTGCATTTGTCCTTGTTCAACCTCATCAGGTTTCTTTTGACCCAATCCTCTAATTTGTCTAGGTCCCTCTGTATCCTATCCCTGCGCTGGCTGCCTGACTGTTTCTGAGTGGACTATAAGGTGTTGGTTATCACCTATAAAACTTTAAATGTCTCAAGTCCTGCCTCTTTCCCCATGTTAAACTGCCTGCCACAGCAGAAGCTCATTTGAACCCCATGGCCCTCATTATAAAAGAAAGGGTCTGCTGACAAACTATTCTCTGTAAGGACCTCTTTCCTTTGAAATGGTTTCCACCTCCCCTCTGGCTCCTGCCAAGGTCATCCAAAATCATCTGAAGTTTTTGACCTTCTTGGCAAGGTGCAAAACATGTCAGTATGACTGGGCATTGGTGAATCATAGACTATCAGGGTTGGAAGGGACCTCAGGAGGTCATCTAGTCCAACCCCCTTCTTAAAGTGGGACCAATCCCCAGATAGATTTTTGCCCCAAATGGCCTTCTCAAGGATTGCACTCACAACCCTGGGTTCAGCAGGCCAATGCTCAAACCACTGAGCTATCCCTCCCCCCCCAGCAGAGTTAAGGCCATTGAGAGTGGTATTTATGTCTGCTGGGAAAGCGTGGTGAGGGGTTTAAAGAGTTACTCTTAACTCAATGATTAAATGGTATGTGCTGGGGAAGGCTGCTGTTTTGGGTGACTTTTGTTTTGTAACTCCAGGTTCTTATTGCATTTAAATATATGGTTCAAATTTATGCCAAGGGTGCTTTGGATAGGTGCCCTTTGGTATGGAGTTTCTTGCAGACCAGAATCTAAATACATAACTTTTAAACTCCTTGGTTTTCATAATCTCCATATGGAGCTGATGGCCTGCATATGGTTTGAAATACTTGGGAGACCAGGGAATGCAGTATTTAGCATCTCAGAGCTAGGAGCTAGAGTACATCATCTGGGAACACATTGTGTGATTACAGCAATGTTCTTTGGGATGACATTTATTAATGGTGTCAAGCATTAGTAAGAGAAGAGCATGAAAATGCTGTCACAACATTTTTTCATGCTTCTGTTTTATAAAACTTTTATTCTCATTTGTGTGCAATGTTCTTTTTTGCTGACACATCTCTAAATTAATGTTGAGAGCATAAGCATGCAACTAATCAGTAATCATAGGTCTATTGCTATCATGATTTGAAATATTACTGCACTTTGTAATGCTGATTGAAGTGTATAATATTACTTAATTGAAAGGGTTGAGCTGTCTGAAAGATTTATCTCAATCAGTACTTCACTAAGTTTTGCAGGCTGTTCATTGGTGAGTTTAGAAATAGTTGCTCCTTTAGAAAAAACTGACATATATAATATATACCCAACTTCATTTGCTGGACTTTTTAATTATCTGTTGGAATGGATGACCTAAAAATTGGTTGCATATGTCTTTGTGGACTTCCGTTGTGAATTATATTTGCATTCAATCATTGTTAAATATTAATAAACTGTCCTCCCTTCACTGCATGAACTCACTCATTCATCTCTGGCCAACATGTCATTACTATGATGATACCTTATAAGCAAACTTGCAGTCATTTATTATCCACAAATGCACATTACCTGATTTGCACAGAGGTTGATGTTTAAATGTGACCTTAATAGAAGCTTCTTCGATTTGCAAGTACAAACTGGTTAATTAAGTAGACTTAACTGGCTGCCCATTCACTATCTGATTGATTGTCACACCAGAAACAAAACTTTTATTCATGAATGTCTCCCCCCAAATAGTGACTGCCACTAATATTGGGAATACTAATTCAAGAACATAATGTCCTTCATAATGACCTGAACCACCCCATTCTCTGACCTTATTGAAATAGTAATGGTCCTCAAAACCCAGCAAGTTAAAGTCTCTGGAGTGCACAGGAAGTAACCTGAGTGCAGACTTGATCTTACATTTTGTTAAAAGCACCGGAACCCCACACTCTAACCATGGCTATGGTGGCATCAAACAAGGAATATCAGACTGAACTTAATTACAGATTGATAATGATTTATAGAGCAGCCCTAGCTTAAGATAAGTGATGGATAATCCTGTGTTCTCCCTTGACCTTTTCTGATATCTCATTTAAAGGAGAAATAGAAATGTCTGGCATTTTGGAAGGCTTGAGAATGGTCCCACTACTCTCTTCACTGCAGCCTCTGCTCAAATATTGTCCTGCACTACAGGCTCAAATCCTTTTACAGATCTGAAATCCTCAGCCCAAATGTGACACCTTGCTCCTTCCTATGAATTTGGAAATCAGCTGAAAATCCATTTAACAAATAAGCCATGTCCATCCTTTTAGAATAGTCTATAATGCTCGTGATTTAACTGGAGAAAGGAGGCCTTTTCCCATAAGTGCTACATCCGCCCACTGGCTCTGATGAGGTATTGGACCCTTCTTGACTTCCTTTCTTACCACCTTATGGAGCCTTTCCATTGCCTCTATAGCAAAGGAGGGCACCATGCTGACCTCACACTTCCTGCAGTGGTGTTGAACAAAAATACATCCAACTATTAAATGCAAAACAAACTATCTTAGTGCCTGTAGTATGGGCACTGACAACCTGCTGTCTGCAGAAGCCAGCTGGACACAATGATAAGGAGCAATATACTCCAGCCATAGGTCCAGGTCTTTTAATTCCATGGCAATTCTGGCTCCTCTTCCACCTTCTGTCTAAATTCTTTATCATATCTTAACCAGGTTACACCCTTGTATGAAGCATGAGCCTTTGCTATTAAGTCCTTATGCTTGAACAAGCTAACACTTCTCTCAGGATTTCTCCCACAAATTATGCTTACATATATGCAAAATGTCACAGCTCAGTTACCAAGGATGAGAGCTGCCTTAGGTCTGCAGGGTTAGTCATCATCTTTCTTTTCCCTTTAAAGTGTCCTCTGCCTGAACCTCACAAAAAAGTAGGGTGAATAAATCCATAAACTCCCCTTTCCATATTTTTTATTTTCTACCTCTTTTGCTAAATGCATCCCAAGAGGTCGATCAGTCTTCACGAAAGATCTCAGAGCATTGGCTCCCATGTCTCATACTTGTGTGTCATCATAGACAGGTACAATATATGTGGCCCCAGGGGGTGTGCTGGTAACTGGAGATGAGTGTGTCTCCTGCCCTGATTGCTCCATGGCCTGCTGAGACACGGGCTCCACCCCAAGCCTGTGATAGTGTTGTCTATCTAACTGGGGATGGGAGGAAACTTTTTCTGGAAGGCTGCCTAGTCTTTATGAAACCAGGGCCAATGGTTTAGCCAATTCACCCCACATCCCTTGTTGGGCAGGGGATGTTAGTCATCACAGCCAAGGGTGAAAGGACCTGAGTAGCTACATAATGGAACAAGACATTTTTCATATCCCTTCCCCTCCTGTTGGTCATGGGTGAACCCCATCTGTGGGACCATGGGGCCTATTCTGGACGAGTAGCAGGCTAAGGGGTAGGGGCCCAGGGACACACTCTCAATCCTCCAATTCAACCTCAATTAGGATGTAGTTTTACTGTCCCCAGACTCAAATTCTGAGTCTTACTCATGTGCGTCTTGTATAAGGAGAAGGGGATGTGCCCATCTGACTCACCAGCAGCTGCAAAGTGAATGGTCCCAGCTGGAATCTGGTTTCCCATCCATTAAGATCTCCCCATTCTACTCTGCTCTTCCATCTGGGATTAAGGATATGTCCTCCCACTACACTCCTCCTGCAACTCTTCATCCACAGTGGAGCATTACCTGTGGGCCTCATCTGCTTCAAATCATGGAAGCTGAGATTCTCACACCCCTGGAGCAGTGATCGAAGGCCCATGTTCTCTGGCAAAGCTGCACAAATGAATGCTCACACACCTCAGAGGCAACGACTCTTAATGCATCCAGAAGGGTCAGACTGAGCCATTCCAGGGTATGAGAGGGAACCCTGGAACTCAGCAAAAAGAGGCTCCGAGTGGCCCAGGTTAAGGTTTACATTAATAAAAAATGAGGAAGAAGGTTGAGTTATCTCCGTTCCTCTCCAAGCTTTCAAGTGACTGGCTAGAGATGCTGAAGGGGTGGGACACCCCTGCATTCCCTCAGTGTGTGCTCCTCTCCTGGTTAACTAGGACCGTGCCAGCTGTTGTTGGCTCCAATAAGTTTCCCTCTGAAGTGCAGGAAGACGATCTCTAGGAACTTGGAATACCTCTCTAACATTACCCTAACAGATCAATATAGGTCCTCCACAGTTCCAGGGAAGTTATTTACATTACACCATTCGAGGGATTTTGAGTTTGTGTATCTACTACTTTTTTATTCTGTTCTGGTGGGTTTATTGAGGTGGGTCTGTTCATTATACAGGCTGTTGTGTAAGCTCCTTGAGGCATTGTGACATACCGGGGCAAAATTCAGACCAATGGGGGGATTGTCACCCTTGCTCTTCAACCTTGGATGCCATACTATGCTTTGCTGAAGTAGTTCCCATGTGGAGTGATCACAAACAACCTTCCAGCATGCAAGCCACACCCTGAGTGTCTGTGTGTAACTGCAGCCCACCAGCCACACTTGGGTTACGTCTGCTATCACCAGCCTTGGTTATACTGCAGGTTGATGCCAACACATATCCTATTCCCAGATTTCCCCCAGAAATGTATGCTCTGTCCTGCCCAGCCCTCTCCTGTACAGGACAAATATATTAAGTCTGTTATTCCTTTAAGGGGATAATAGGCCAGTTTATTACCTTAAATGGAGTTACCCAGACACTTAACTTAAACACGCTGGATTAGAGGAAACATTGAAACAAGTTTATTAACTACAAAGAAATATATTTAAGTGATGAGGCATAAAAGTCAGAAATGGTTACGAGAAAAAATTATATAAAATGCTTATATTGTCTAATTTAACAAATTATATTAGAGTCAAGCAAAATTTCTCACTACATACTTCTAGAAAGGTCACTGTCCAAACTCTTCAGGTCAGGACCTCCCACCCCAGAGTCCAATGGCTGTTTTCCTTTGTTGTCTTAGGTGCGATGCCAGACACAGACGGGAGGGGAGAGAGAGAGAGAGAGAGATGCGTGTCCTGGAGTGTTTGGCCCTTATTTTTATAGTCTCAATGCCCCTCTTGAAAAACATTTCCAGCTGGGAGTTAGGAGGCAAAGAGTCTGTGTGGAAGGATGTTCCCTGCTGTTTACTTTTTTTGCCTATTTCAGCTTCCTTTGTTTTCCCTTCCTGCTTGATTTTGTTTACTGCTTAAATGCAAATTAAGGCAAACATATACTCTTTCATTCAAGACAAACATACCTTCTGCCTGGACATAGTTGTGGGGTATGGAACATGTGTTAATAACATCATATGGGGTAATTTTATAACAGCACATTTTGCACTGTTGCCACACCTTTTATCAAGACAATACTGACCAACAAATTGAGTGTTTTTTTTTAAATCATACCTTGCAAGGCATTCCTTGCATAAAGATTAGTACAGTAGTGTGTAGAGTGTGACTACATGGGTGTATTCCATCGTAGACATGCCTTCAATATCCTGCTCTGTGTTCTCATATTGCATTGGGGTACTCAGTTTGATGATTGCACCCCTTGGGTGATCTCAGTGACTTAGTGGACCTGCTTCTGCTCCCAGTGAAGTTGTCAGAGGAAGAGAAATGAATCTGAGGACACTTCTGCAGTTGCCTGAAGATAAAAGGAAATGGGAATAATGCCAGAGCAGGAGATTAGAAAAAGAAAACCCAAACAGATAAACTCCACAAGCAGTCAATATCCATCCTGGAGCTCTGAAAAAAGGCTGCAAAAGAAATGCAGACAGGGCTAGAAATCACTAAGTTGTCATTACTTTTCAGATTAGAGTTGCTTGTTTGTGTAACATTATAATGTGCTTAAGGTTCTGAACGCAGCTTCAATGTTAGTCTGCTGCTTTCAATTATTATATTGGCCTTGTCTTAAGTTTTATTTCAAACCATATTAATTCTAATAAAACTGTATTACAAATGGTCACGTTTATGTTAGCCAAATTATGGACATTTGAATTGGTTCTTATAAGAACCTTTTTGTCTCATCATAGAATATACTAAAGATGGATGATCCACCAAGGGTTCAGGTTAATTTCTGGTAGATGCCCAATACTTTAGATACTTAGCTACATGATCCAAATGTTTTGAGGAGAGACCCAATTTATCCACATCTGCTGTTTCATTTTCTGGAAACAGGTTGCTATCCACTTTAGTATCAGGTCTTTTGTAGAAAAATTGTGGAAAGAATAATGCATACTATTTGCCATATTTTAACTCAATTGATGTTAAAAGGAGGAGGAGCTTAAATTCATTACTTTGCTATCCACAGAATCATGGTCTGAATAGAATTGACTGGAGCACCAATGATTTCTGAGCTGGCAGATGGTTGCTTGGGCATAACTGAGTCTAGGTTAGAACAGCCATGACTGGAGATGCATGAGACAGAGAATTGAGGAGCTGTAACCAGCTACTTTACAGTGCAGCTCTGCTATTCCTGCATCAACCTATGTTGGTGCATCAGTTTGGCCTGTTGTCTGTTGCAAACTGACAAGCTTCTTTTACTTCAGTTAAGGATGCATAACAACACTGTGCACTGATAAAAATACAGAATCCTAAACTGGGTTAACTACATTTTCTAGGTGACACTGTTGAAAGACATAATTTATTTTTCTTGAACAAGTTTTGTGTGGCTTTAAAAATAAACAAAAAACCAAACCTTGCAGCCTTAGTCTTATGTTATAGGGAATGGGCCAAATTCAGGCCATACTCTGTGTTATGGTAGATGAACTGTGACTAACACTAACAAAAATAGTGCATTTCTTGTGAGATCTGTACTTTAACCTGGTTAAACCCCCATGCAGAGCTCACTATGCTATACAAGTTACTCTAAGTAATCTGAATTGGTGTTAGCATGACCAAATCAAAGAGTATATTTACTACAGTGGCCTGATCATATGCAGGACAATAGGCTTTGCCCTAGAACCACATTTCTGGTTACTGCACAGGTGGAAAGAGAAATGGTGTGGTAGGACACAACTAGTGCACCCCACTTGGAAACCTCTTTTTTTCAATTGGCATGTGCAAATTAAGGTGATATGAATTTGGCCCAAGGGATTATGTTATATATATATATATATAAACTTGGCTTCTTTGGTAGTTCAGCTGTATGGTTATTACAAGAGTGGCGTTTCTTAAAATAACCACTTTCTGTTTTAAACTAAGGTAATTCATTATGGACTAGATAGCCCTTCATCAATTAAACTGCTGGTTGTTCTTGAACAAGACACACAAAATAAGTGTTCTGTCAACAGTTTGAGTAGTTTTACTAAGAAAGATCAGTGGACTGTTGGTATAAAGGAGTGGAGGAGGAGAAGTATAGAATTTAGCAAGCTACTGGAAAATTTAACCATGTACCTCTACTCAATCTTTTAAGTGTTTTAAACTTCCATTTAGAATTATGGTTTAGTCCTACATTTTAAAAGACCTTTATAGAGAGATGCAGTGTTATTGTAGCCATGTTGGTCCCAGGATATTGGAGATAAGGTGGGTGAGGTAATATCTTGTATTGGACCAACTTCTATTGGTGACAGAGACAAGCTTTTGAGCTAACACAAAAGTGAAGGGGAAGGTGACCTGAAGAGCTCTATGTTAGCTTGAAAGCTCATCTCTCTCACCAACAGAAGTTGGTCCAATACAAGATACTACTTCACCCACCTTGTCTCTCTATAATAAAGTGAGAGAATGTTATTAAGCAGTAGATCTCTCAGAGCTAAGGTAGCTAGTAATATACACATTTTACTGGTGACCAGACAGGTTAAGTGACTTGCCCAGTGTCACATAACAAACCAATTGTGTGGCCTGGGATAAAGCTCTGGATATGCCATATCCCACGGATGATGAGGTCCACCTGTTGTTTTTAAGCAATAGCAAAATGAAGTCAGCTGCACTGTAAGCTATTTTCTTCTACACAATCATAGGTTTAAAAACTAGTTTTGTTTTCCCTTTATGATTTTATTTTGAAAAGTAAAGCATTTACCATTGGAAGAGAAAGAAACTAAAGTCCAGCAGGTAATAGTCTAGTAAATATTTACTAAAAAAATTTGAAGACCAGGAGATACAATTTATAGTATGTAAAAATCTTTTACAAATTCATTCATCTCCCTTTTCCCACTTTTTTCTTCCTATATGAAGCAAAATGTTCATAACCATTTTAATGCCATTTTTATTCCAGTGTTAACTGAATATTGCCATGTTCAGGCTTTCATTTTCCAGGCTTTTAGGCAATCACAACCCTATATTTATTTGAAATGCATTCCATACTGAAACAATATTTTATAGCACTTAATATAAATTATTTTCACATGTATTGCATGTTTCACCCAAAGATTTCAAATAACTTTTCAAATATTAATCAACACTTTACAATACTCTTCTGAGGTAGGTAATTATCATCCCCATTTTACATGCGTGGAAACCCAGGCACAAAGAGGTTAAAGTATTTGTTCCAAGTTGTAGCTATTGCAAAACCAATAAGAAAACCCTGAACTCCCAGTGCTGAGGGCCAAACTCACCCCTTGTAAGTGACTGCAGCTTCCCAGTTGAGCTGTACCTTATTTCACAAAGCAGCATACAACCCCTAGTACTGTGCTCAATACTCATTACCATGCTACAATTAATGCACTGTAGCTACTGGCAATGGTTCAGAAGAGTTCGTTACTGTGATAATGCCAGAATGTTCTAAGATGGCCTGAGAAATCAATTAATATTCTAGTACTGTGCAAAAGATATCCTCTTATCTTACATTTCAAAGGAAAGTTGAAACACTTCCGAACTTATCACTTCAATAGATATAACTGACAAATCCATGGAAAGTAACTCAAAAAGTAAGTCCCCATTTTCTTCACTATGAAGGTTGGATGAGAGAGTAGATAAAATGCTTATCAGTGACTTCATCACTGACTGCTGGATTCTCCTTCACTATGTTCATATAATGAGAAGTGATGAAAACCCTAGTGGAAAGAAATTTACCACATGCAACCACTTCTCTGGGAAGGTTGAATACAAAATATCTGCGCCTAATCCAGTAACTTATTTTTGTCATCTGTACAAACACTCCTTTTTCCAAATACATACTTACATAAATATAACTTTTAAGTGTTCAAGCTCATCATAAGAACAAAGTACTGACATTTGAACTGGTTCTTATAGGAACCTTTTTGTCTCACCATAGAGTAGACTAAAGATGGATGGCCCACCGAGAGTTCAGGTTAATTTCTGGTAAATGCCCAATACATTAACTACTTAGCTACATGATCCAAATGTTTTGAGGAGAGACCCAATTTATCCAAATCTGCTGTTTCATTTTCGGGAAACAGGTTGCTACCCACTTTAGTATCGGGTCTTTTGTAAAAATTTTGTGGAAAGAATAAAGCATACTATTTGCCATATTTTACTCATTTGATGTTAAAAGGGGGGGGGAGAAGGAGCTTAAATTCATTAATTAGCTGTCCACAGAATCATGGTCTGAATAGAATTGACTGGACCACCAATGATTTCTGAGCTGGCAGATGGTTGCTTGGACACAACCGAACTAAGGTTAGAACAGCCATGACTGGAGATGCATGAAACAGAGAATTGAGGAGCTGTAACCAGGTCCTTTACAGTGCAGCTCTCCCATTCCTGCATCAGACCAATGGTCCATCCAGCCCAGTTTCCTGTCTTCCATCAGTGGCCAATGACAGGTGCTTCAGAGGGAATAAACAGAATAGGTAATCATCAAGTGATCCATCCCCTGTCACACATTCCCAGCTTCTGGCAAACAGACACTAGGGACACAACCCCTGCCCATCCTGACTAATAACCATTAATGAACCTATTCTCCATGAATTTATCTAGCTCTTTTTTGAACCTTGTTATAGTCATCCCTTCCTGCTCCGATGAGCTGGCCCAGGATACACAATAGTATGACATCGTACTTAACCCAGAACTTCATGGCACTAGGGATAGACATTTAGGGAACTGAAAGAGGAAAAAATAGTATGCATTTTCCCCTTAGATAATGTGCTCTTGTCCCTCATAAACTAGCTGTTGTGGGAATTCAGCTACTATTGGTAAATGCCTGGGCATTTGTGCAGTGTTTTAATACTCAGACCTAAACTGCCTTTTAGTTCTAAACTACTCAATTCAGTAGAACCTCAGAGTTACGAACTGACCAGTCAACCACACACCTCATTTGGAACCTGAAGTATGCAATTAGGCAGCAGCAGAGACCAAAAAATAAAGCAAGTATATGAAGTACAGTACTGTATTAAACGTAAACTACTAAAAATAAAGGGGAAGTTTAAAAACAAGTTTTGACAAGGTAAGGAAACTTTCTGTGCTTTTAAAATTTAAATTAAGATGGTTGAAAGCAGCATTTTTATTTTGCATACTTAAGTTTCAAAGCTGCGTTTAGCCAATGTTCAGCTGTAAACTTTTGAAAGAAAAACCATAACATTCTGTTCAAAGTTACAAACATTTCAGAGTTATGAACAACCTCAATTCCCAAGTTGTTCATAACTCTGAGGTTCTACTGTACTATCCTTTCTAACAATAACCCTTTAATCTTTATGTTCAAGTGTCCGCTGTTTTCAGGGAAGTAATGTTCTGTGAAGCCTAGAGCTGGGTGAAATTTTCTGCATGAATTTTTGTTTGATGAATAGTTTAATCTGTGAAAAATGCAGTTTTGGTTGTCCCAGTATTAGCCGTGAATTTGACCTGAAAAATTTTGGCCATTCAGTAAACAGCTGCAGGAGATGGTGGTACCAGTGCTCGCTTCTTGTCACTTTTAACCCAGTGGTTAGGGAACTCGCATGAGATCTGGGACACCTAGTTTGAATCCCTGTCCTGTCACAAACACAAAATGAAATTCTTAAATTAAAAAAAAAAAAAGATTTGGTTCAAATTGAACCAATTGTTTAATTTTTGTTCAGAACTGTTTGCCAGCAAACAGAAAAATCAGTTATGCACTCATCACTCTATGTGACACCCACTCAATCAAATTACTTTTGAACTTGGTCCATCTCTTTTAGAACAATATGGCAAAAAATTCATTTCCTGTGCTAGTGTTGAACTATCCTGGCATTTTATTAATGAATAGAATCAATAAAATAAAATAAAAATAAAATAAAACTCCACAGAAAATGTTGACTCTATTGAAAAATCAAAAACCAATTTTTTTAGCTGAAATTGAAAATAAATTGCTTCATTGCCTCATGAGAGTTATAGTTCTAGTGTTTTGTTCTCCTCTATAGATTGAGATTTTTCTTAAACTACATTTCCCATGAAGCATCTTGGAGACGGAAGGGTATCATGGACATCTCCTGGCCACATGAATTATGGGAGATGAAGTCTGGATAAGGAGCTTGAAACATAAAGGAGAATGAGGACATGAGGCAACCAAACTACATATCCCTTGAACCCAGTGGCAGCATATGTGAATCAAAATATTTCAGCTTTCCAGTATTCCCGTATTCAGTTTTTGACAAAAATGTAAATTTTCTACAGAAAGTAAACACTTTTCACAATAAATTTTGTTTAGTCAAAATGCCTGTTGTTTTGTTGAAAGCTAGATCTGCTAGGAAATTTTCAACCAGCCCTACTAGCGAGGATAGGTTTTTTTAATGCTTTAAGATAGTATTATGGCAAAGTTACAGTGAACCATTAACACCACATCATACATTAAGTATTTGGGATCGGGTTAATATTCAAAGGACCAGGCTATAGATTCTGGTTTGCTGGTAAGGGAACCCTCCTTCTCTGAGTATGCTAGAACGGGTGACCAGATTTTGAGGATATTTTTTATATTGGATGGAAGTTAAAAACCAGACATTTAAATTAGAAATGAGGCATAACAGTGAGAATGATTAACCTCTGGAACAAACTACCAAGGGAAGGGATGGATTCTCTATTTATTCTTGTCTTCTATTCAAATGGGGTTGATATGCTTTAGTCACTCATAAGTTGTTGAGCTCAATGTATGTGTAACTGAATGAAATTATTTGGTTAGTGTTATACTGGAAGTAAGATGTGATGATCCAATGGTCCCTTCTGTCCTTAAAATCTATAATCTGTATTGACCCTATAGACAATTCATGTTACACTAGAAATGTGGCTTTTTACCTCTTAAATGAGCATTTTAAGGTGAGTTTCAGGAGGAGTTCACTCCTCCCATGCTGCTTCTCCTCTTCTTCTACGCTGGTATGCAGCCCCTTCTCTCCTCACACTGCACACCAGCCAAATGATGGAATAAGGCCCACTCTTTCAGATGGCAGTAACCCTTATCATGCATTGGCCACCTCTTCAGCAGGAAGCAAATTCTGAAGTCAATACCTGGAAGTTTACACTTCTAGTGGTGACTGCTCTGAGTTGCCCACTACTACAGATGGAAGGAGGATAAATCTTCTGTTCAGAGAGGGGAGGAGGAGGATTTCCATACAGGGAGACCCAGGGGATGTCCACAACTTGATCTGCCTGGAAGTCTTGACCCAAGGGCTCTCTTCAATGGTTACAGGCTGTCGCATCCGTCCCATTAGTGAGCAAATTGGCTAGCTAGTCCCAAGATGGGAAACATGTCAGAACTCAGAAATATTCTGTTGGTTAATGCATAGTTCATGAATTGACAGTGTAATGGGGTGACAAAATCGTTCTCGTGTGTGTGTTTGTATAATCTTTTTTGCATTTACAGAATGTCTACAATGACAGCACAACACAGTCACAAAGTCAGTTTTAGATACTGCATCTAATATGTTGTGATCCTACCATCATTGCTTCTATATACCCAGTGCTATAGGATGGGATTTACACACAATCCTGTAGATTTATGAGGAGCTCATGGAAGCTAGACAAATAAATCTCTGTGCATTAATGGGAAAGATTTACAAACTAGCACTTGATAAAAACAAATTTGTTTAAGGACACTGGAGAATAGACTGTGATAGGCTTCATGGTTTTGATTCTTTTTTTATATGTCATGTAGTAAGTCAGAGAACAAATATGAGCTGTGAGCGATAACTTAGGTTTTGTTTACAACTGTTACTGTCTTTTTTTTAAATGTATTTATGCCTTCTATATTGAATCTTCAGGTTCAAGTTCTTCGGAATGCAGGAGAAGAAGTGACCCTAACAGTGTCCTTTCTGAAAAGAGCACCTGCTTTTCTCAAATTGCCTCTGAATGAAGATTGTGCATGTAAGCATTTGTGATTAGCTAAAAGAAAAATCAATTCGTTGTTCATGTGAAATTTCCTGTGCACTGTCAGTGATTGGCAGGAGCTGTTTCAGTCAGTTTTGTGGCCTGAATATGAACTTTTAATATCAACGGGTGCTGTGTTGACTTTGTTGCAAGCTAATGCTATCTTTGCTTCAGGCCATACTCCCTACTGGTGTGACTCAGCATAGCATTACTGAAATCAGTAGGGCTACACCAATTTACATGAGCTAAGGTTTGGGCCCAGAGTATTTAAAGATCCTTTTTTCAAACATACAGTGTCATTGAAATTGGAATGGTTTATATATTCTAAATGTGGAACTGAGATTGCACATTTACATTTTAAGGTCTTATCTTCTCAATCTAAATTTCATTCAGGGGCTTTAGTGGAGATATTCCTTTAACTGGAGAGTAATACACTCTGAACTGAATAGTATTTTGTTTTAGTGCAACAGAATTTTAGTTGACTAGCCCCAATGGGAATTTGAAAGAGATGTATAGAAGCAGCTGCCTGCTGCTAATTATAGTAAATTATAATTGTTGGTACACCACTGTATATAGCTACAGTGTATCTGTGCCTGTGTATATGTGTGACTATGTCTTTATTCACCTCTGCTTTCTTTCAACTTCTTTTTTTTTCCTGAAAGTGTGAAGATAGAGTTTAGTTTTTAATTATGAGAACAAAAATATTTTTAGGTCGGAAACCTATTTTGTGTGTGTGTGTGTTTGGGTGTATGGTTGTATGAAATATCTTCTAAAATATTTCAATTTATTTGCATGAATTCATTGACCAATTCCTTATTTCTTACAAACTTTGTACAGGCAATGTTTTTGTTCACAAGTAGAACTGATCAAAAAAATTCTGAAACTTTTTTTCCATTGGAAAAAGTTGTATTGTCAAAACAAAAATGTTCTGTGATACATTTCTGTTTCAGTGATTGTTTTGCAGGAAGGTTTCTCAGTCCAGGAAGAAAGCTCTTGCCTGCTTATTATAGGGCACTGGCTGGAATGTACAGTGAAACAGAGTGGGAACTTGAACCCTCATATCTTAATCCACTTCCTTACTACTGGGCTAATCAGAGTGTGAATTATAAATAGCTAATGCTCACAGTAATACTTTGTGAAAAATCCTAGGTTGGCAGTTGTTCATGTCAGTTATTCATTGGCTAATTTTGAATAACAAACGCATAGCAATTAGTCCGTGGATATTTCATGAATAAAAAGAGAAACAAACAAACTGTTGTCTGTAAATAGCTCAGTTGTACCCATGACAGTGCTTGGGACAAAAATGTAACTGTTTGAATATGATATCTAACATCATGTAATATGGGACAATGTTATATGTATGACTATTTTTATTAGGTGTTCCTAGTGACCAAAGCAGTGGCACATCATCTCCCCTCTGTGACAGTGGATTACATCTCAACTTCCATCCCAACAGTACGGTAAGAGATTATTTTACCTTCCAGTGCTAACTCATTAAAGAGGTGATGGATAATATCCCAGGAGAGGCATAGAAAAATATCTACAAAGATGGGGGTCACCCAAGTAACACTGGATTTAGTTGGTGAATAAGAGTTCCCTTTAGTCTTGAATATACCTGTAACATTTTTAACTCCTCCTATTCTGAGGCATCCTCTACTGATTTTCAATTAAATGTGTCTTAATGTATTAAGTGGTGAGCTAGGAACCATTTTTCATTTTTTCTTCCTCTTTTTGAAGAGTAACTGCCAAAGAAACAACATACAGCCTAGTATGATTAACATGAGACACCTACAGAATATAATTGAATATCAGTGTTGTATATTTAGTGAGGGGATCTGGCAGCTGTTCCACTCCTGCCTTAATCAGCTACTAGTGAGAAAACAGATATTTTTAAGTTAGAGAGCATTCTGGCGGCATATTTGTATAATCAATTGATTTGTGCCCCTTGCATTTCAAATGCTTCTTAAAAAGTAAGGGTAAGAAAACTTTCAAAGTCACTTTGGATGCTGCTGAACTATTAAATATTACAGCTGGTTGGGAATTTGTCAAATAAATGGTTTTCACCAGAAAATGCTGAATTGTCACTACTGAAACTTTTCGAAGGAAAAGGTTCATTGTGACAATTTTCCTGGTTTTTGAAAAAAAAATTGAAAAAAGTTTGAAACTGTCAAAACATCCCATTTTGATATTATTGAAACGTAAACATTCTGATTGGGGGTCAAAATGATTTTTCATTTCAAAATTTATAGGAAAAAATAAAAATTGAAATTAAACTTTTTTAAATTCATTGACACAATCCATTTTTTCCCCCAGATTCCCCTCCGCACAATCATTTTTGAAAATTCCCATGGGGTTGGCAAACAGTTTCCAAGGTCTAAAAATAATCCCACAAAACATACAAAGCATATATAAAAGAGAACATTTTTGGTATTTACTTTGTATTTATATTTTAACACATCAAAATAGAGCCTATCCCTTGAAAATAATTAAAAATACTACTGAATTCTGCACCCTTCCCCAAGAAAGCAAACCAACCACCTTATTCCACTTAAAAGAAATGTCACCCAAAACAACATTTCCCCATGTCATCTCTCTTGCTAAGCCTGAAACATAGATATCTGTCTCTTGGCCCCCTACAATGAGCTAAGTGGGGTGTGGAAGAGAGCTGCTGAGCCCAGGAAAAACCACTGGTTACAGAAAGCAGTTAAGTAAAATCTTCTCCCTTCTACAGAAACCTCTTTGTGACTCACCAGTGCAGAAAATGGAACACAGACAGGAATGGTGGAGATAATGAGGCAAATTATCAATTTGAGGTCAATAAAGCTATGACAGTTTATACCAGCTGAGTGTCTGGGCCCTGTGTATGTACTTAATAATTCTGTGACGAGACTGAATGCTCAGCAAGCCAAGGTGTGAATGCACAGCACTCTAGCCTGCCGCACATGTTGTGTGGACCCTGCTACTGCACACTAAAAGTTCTATAGTGCAGTCTGACATACGGCTATTTAAAACTGAAGTACATCAAGGCATGCTAGAGAATGATTAGCGTACAATATCAGGGTCCACATGGCCTGTCAGTGAGCAACAGGCTACAACACTGTACATTCATGCCCGGCTTGCTGTGCACTGACTCTGTAGCCAAGTCAACTGAGCTTACATTTGGTGACCTTAGTAATTAGAGCTAGGTAAACATATTCATATACAATAAGAACTCTTCTAGACCTTCTCCCAAACCTTCAGTTGAACTCAAACCATGCTTTCGTTGTCACTTCTAAAAATTCATTTTCTGGTACAATCAAATGAAGATTTCCTTTCATAAAATGGAGTATTTAAGTGTACCATTTTGCCTGTTTCATAAAAGGGGTGTATTTTAAATTTCATTAATTAGCATCACAAATTCTAAACAAAAGTGATATTATAATGGCAAACTGTCATTTTAAGATGAACATCTACAGATAAATATTCAAATTTATATTCAGAAATACCTTTGGAGAGTATGGTACACTTTCTTCACAATGTCGGAAAAGACTTTAACACATGAATATAAGATGCTTTTTTTAAATGCAGGAAAAAACAAAGTGATAGTCACTTTATACAGTCTTGGAAGGTGGTATCTGACATGTAATACTCTTTTTGATGTGTATCAAACAACTCGTAGGTGGGCTTCTTATGATAAGCAAGAACTTCCATCTAGAATTATCCATTATAACTCATACAGGATATTACCAGTAATGATATAAACCACTACATATGTAATAAAATATCAGAGTTTGAATTGGAAAGATAAGTGCTTATGAGTACTCCATACTAGAGCCACAATCAGCTGGACTCTGATTTCACTGGGTTTCTGCACTGACAAAAAAGGCTGCCTCCATGAATCAGACTTCAGGATCAGGTCTTAGTGCTGGTCAAAAAATATTAAAAAATACATTCATAAGTAAATGTTGGTAACTTTGCTCCACTGCTATTTGAGTGGATTGCATTATGTGATTTGCAAGTTTTTTGATAACGTCCATTTCATAAAAAATGTTTAATAATTTGTGAAAATACTTGTGAAAGTTTTGAGATTTATAT
This sequence comes from Chelonoidis abingdonii, assembly GCF_003597395.2. Lineage (NCBI taxonomy): Eukaryota > Metazoa > Chordata > Testudines > Testudinidae > Chelonoidis > Chelonoidis abingdonii. The sequence continues at coordinate 227,789,298 of NC_133770.1, forward strand.
TAATTCAGAAATGTATACAAGGAGATATTTGCTATTCATCATTCATTATCTGTTACTCTCCCATGTAAAATCTTACAGCTGTGTAATCAGGGAGCAGAAAAAATTCCTTGTTACAGACCGCAAATCATGAATATTCTAACTGAATCATTACTGCGTTACAAAAAGGTGAACATTTTTGCCCAGTTTTGGCCATTTTTAAATTTGATAAATATTAAATTTGATAAATATTTATGAATGGGGGAAGGGTTACATTTTCAGCAAACATTATTAACAATAAAAAATTAAACTTAGTCATGTCTAGGATGAAATTTTTCTTGTATGGGTTCCAAAATAACTGCAGTCTAATTTCAACCAGAGGTTTTCATAGAATATTTGTTCTGCATCCAACTGTGAAATTATTTTGGAGAATAAAATAATAAAAACTTTATATAATATGTTTGTTTTTAAAATATGATTTAAACAAGCTTTCTTCACATGTGTTGAATGGAATGCCATTTGATGGTACATCACAACTAATGAAGGATGAATGTCAAAAACCCAGTGGTTCAGAGAACCACCTCAGTTATTACATCTTCATCCTACTCGCTTCTACCTGTGAAATCGGGAAAGAGATTTTCTTTTTTTGTCTTTAATTTTTTTATTGATGTTTTTAAATGTATAAAAATGACAAATACAAAAAAAAATGCATAACTTATACATGCTAGCACCCTTTTTCTCCCCGGGATGGAAATTGAATGTGCATTAGTACATATGATTTCCCCTGCATGTCTTCTTGGCTCCTTTTCTTGTGCAATGGAGAAAAATAAGGTACCTATAGTGTCAGTTGTATGAAGGGTCTGGGCTAGCCTAGCTAAGAAGTACCATTTTCATCCTCACCATCATAGAAAAGTATCTATATAGAGTAGGGCTCTGAAGTGATTAACAAAAATTAATTGCAATTAATCATGCAATTAAAAAATTGTGATTAAATGTGCTGTTAAACAATAACAGAATACAATTTATTTAAACATTTTTAGATGTTTTCTACATTTTCAAATAGGTTGATTTCAATTACAACACAAAATTCAAAGTGTACAGTGCTCACCTTATATTTAAATTTTTTTACAAATGTTTGCACCACAAAAATGATAAACAAAAGAAACAGTATTTCAAGTCTTTAATAAATAACTTCAGAATAACAGAACTCCTAGTTCTTGTGTCATGAGAAGGAGTAAATAACGCTTCTTTATTTACTTTCTCCACACCAGTCATGATTTTATAGACCTCAAGCATAAGCCCCCTTAGTTGTCTCTTTTCCAAGGTGAAAAGTCCCAGTCTTACTAATCTCTTCTCATACGGAAGTATGCATAGATGTATAGCTACTATATAAGGTAGCACTCACCTGTTTAAACTGTTTAATATGATTGTTGATGTAAAATCAGTTTTATTTGCCTAGTACAGTTGTCAGTAAAGCACAGCAATATTCCAGGGACTATTTATCATGACATAAGAAAGGCCATACTGGGTCAGATCACTGGTCCATCTAGCCCAGTATCCTGTCTTCCACAAGTGACCAATGCCAGATGCTTCAGAGGGAGTGAACAGAGCATATAATCATCAAGTGATCCATCCCATCACCCTTTGCTGCACTAATTATGTCATAGGCGTATTCATTTCTGAGATATGTAGATGAGACCTCTGTTTAAAATGTATCTACATCCTGCAAAAACGATTTGGTAGGCCTGAAACTTTCCATGAATAAAAAAAGAAAAGGAGAAATGACATCAAGGAAAACATGTAGAATGTTGTTTGCTGTCATTTACACACAAATCTTTCAAGCCTGGCGTCACTTGCAAGCATCACAGAAATCATCACATTGGTTTATTTTTTTTAAAAGTATTTTACAGGATACTAAAACATGCAAATCAAGATTAGCATATTATCATACAGTTAGCTTGTGGGCAGGTCTTAATCTCTCCTCATACAGAAGCCGTTCCATACCCCTAATAATTTTTGTTGCCCTTTTCTGTATCTTTTCCAATTCCAATATATCTTTTTTGAGATGGGGCAACCACATCTGCATGCAATATTCAAGATATGGGCGTGACATAGATTTATATAGAGGCAATGTGATATTTTCTGTCTTATTAGCTATCCCTTTCTTAATGATTCCCAACATTCGGTTAGCTTTTTTGACTGCTGCTGCAAATTGAGTGAATGTTTTCAGACCCCAGAATTTTATGTGTATAGGTGGGATTATGTTTTCCAATGTGCTTTACTTTGCATTTATCAACATTGAATTTCATCTGCTATTTTGTTGCCCAGTCACCCAGTTTTGTGAGATCTCTTTGTAGCTCTTTGCGGTCTGCTTTGGACTTAACTATCTTGAGTTTACCCCTTTTTCCAGATCATTTATGAATATGTTGAATAAGACTTGTCCCAGTACAGACCCCTGGGGAACACCACTGTTTACCTCTTTTCATTCTGAAAAGTGACCATTTATTCTTACCCTTTGTTTCCTATCTTTTAATCAGTTACCAATCCATGAGAGCCCTTCCCTCTTATCCCATGACAGCATACTTTGCTTAAGAGCCTTTGGTGAGGGAACTTCTCAAACACTTTCTGAAAACCTAAGTACACTATATCCACAGGATTCCCCTTGTCCACATGCCTGTTGACCCCCTCAAAGAATTCCAGTAGATTAGTGAGGCACGATTTCCCTTTCCAAAAACCATGCTGACTCTTCCCCAACAAATTATGTTCATCTATGTGTCTGACAATTCTGTTTACTATAGTTTCAACTGGTTTGCCTGGTACTTAAGTTAGGCTTACTGGCCTGTAATTGTCAGGATCACCTCTGGAGCCATTTTTAAAAATTAGCATCACATTAGCTATCCTCCAGTCATTTGGTATAGAAGCTGATTTAAATGATGGGTTGTAAACCATAGTTTGTATTAAACTAATAGCAAAAGGAGAGTGGAAAAACAAGGAAGATATGAGCACTCAGAAAAAAATGACACACTGAGAACAAGAGAGACCAAGTGGGTGGCTTTTATTGGACCAATTTATGTTGGTGAGAAAGACAAGCTTTTGCGCTTATACAGAGCTCATCTTCAGTTCTCGGAAACATGTTCAGAGTGTCACAGCTTAATACAAGGTGGAACATATTATTTAGCATAAGTAGTTAACACATATTTCAAGGGACCATTCAAGGTGAAGTGGCCCATTATCACCCCTCCAGTCTCCAGTAAGAGGAAAACAAAGGGCGGAGGTTGTTAGTGGATTAGAGATTGTTGTAATAAGCCATAAATCCAGTGTCTCTATTCAGTCCATAATTTTTAGTGTCTAGCAAACTTGTGAATTTCAGCTCTCAGGTTCATCTTTTGAAAGTGTTGCGCAGGTTTCCTTTGAGGATGAGGACTGATAGGTCAGATATAGAGTGATCGCTTTGGAAAAAGTGTTCACTCACAGGTGATACGGCATTTTTGTCTTTTATCATTATGTTCCGTGAGTTCATTCAGAAGTGTAGTGATTGGCTGGTTTCACCCCAGGGTTATTAGGGCATTGAGTACACTGAATGAGGTATACTACATATTGTAATAGGCATGCATAGGACCCATGGATCTTGAAAAGTGTGTTGTGTGGGTATTGATCATTGTAGCAGTGAAGATATGTTTGCAGATTTTTCATCTGTTCTTTTGGCAGGGTCTGATGCTGCTTTGAGTTGGTGTGTCCTGATCTGTGAGGAGCTTGCTTTTGATGATGAGGTTGGAGAGGTTGCGGGGGTAGTTTGAAGGCCAGAAGAGGGGGGTTCAAGAAAGATTTCTTTCAGGATGGGGTCCCCATTGAGTATGGGTTATAGTTGTTTAATGATACCCTGTATAGATTCCAGTTTGGTGTGATAGTGACTACTAGGGGTATGCGGTCAGAGGTTTTTATTTCTGTATTAAAGCAGGTTCTCTGAGCATTTGGGTGGCCTGTTCAAGGATGTGATCTACTTCTTTGGTGGAGTGCCCTTGTTTGGTGAAGGCGATTTTGAGTGTGTTAAGGTGCATATCCTGGACTTTTTCCTCAGAGCCTATTCTGTGGTATCTGAGTGCCTGGCTCTAGATAACACATTTCTTGGTGTATTTGGAGTGGTTGCTGGATCTCTGAAAGAAGGTGTGGTGATCCATGGGTTCTTGTATATAGTTGTCTCTAGGGTTCCATGGTTGAAGCTGATAGTGGTGTCCAGGAAGTTGATGCTAGTATGGGAGTGATTTTAATGAACAGGTGATGGTTCTTGAAGTCATGGTGGAAATCTATATTGAGAACAAAATTAATTACAGAACCAAAGAATATGAAGAGAAGAAATTATTTAATTGGCTGCACATGAATGCTAAGATCTTGGGTAACAAACGAGGTATTAGAATTTATGAGCATTAATTCTGTCTAGCTGGTATTACAGAACCATGGTAGGATGATTCATACTATTGGAATATTAAAATCAATGGTTGCAACCTATTTAGGAAGGATCAAATGGGCAAAAGGGGATGGGGAATGGCACTCTATGTAAAAATTCATAATTCAGAAGAAGCTATTTTATTTTATTTTATTTTATTTATTGTACTTATTTCTTTATTTATTTTAATGCTTCTGGATCAATATTCTAATAGGTAAGCACATGAGGAGAGTATAATTTTTTTTTCTGCTACAGACTACCAAACTGCACAGGGGACCAGGATGATAACTTCTTATACATCTGTCTGTAATTCGCAGAGAAAAACAAAGCTTCATGATCATGAGGGACTTCAATTTGAGTGACGTACATAGGCATACTAAAAGATCCTTGTAATTTATAACTATTCTAGATGACAATTTCCAAACTCAAGAAGTGTTACAGCCAACATAGAGGAATTCTTTATTAGTCTGTGCCTCAACAGATAAAGAGAAACTGATCACAGAACTAAAAGATTAATGGTTGCTTAGGTTCATGACTGGAATACATTTATAGTGTGCAAGCAATATATATAATATACTTTGTGCTTTAATCTGGCCAATTTCACAAAACTGAAAACAATTATGAGCCAAATAATCTGAGAGGAAGAATATAATCACAAAAATTTATATGATAATTGGGAATCATTTCAGAACACCTGAGGAGATGCCTATAAAGCCACAACCCCAAAATTGAGGAAGAAGGCTATACTGGTTAGAGGGCAGCGCATATATAAATAAAACAGATGGAAAAATGGGGAAGTTGATAGTAATGAATATTAAGCAGAAGTTAGGAATTGTAGAAAATTGATAAGGGAAGCAAATGGACACAAGGAAAAATCTATGACCATCAGAGTTAAGGACAATAAGAAGGAGTTTTTCAAAAAATATATTAAGAACAAAAAGAATTCTGACATAGGTGTTGGTCCATTATTAGATGGAAGTGGTAGACATCAATAATAATATAGAAAAGGCAGAAATGTTCAATTAATATTTATGTTCTATATTTGGGAAAAAAACAGATGATATAGTCTCATTACCACTCTTACCATTCCACTTGTATCTCTGGAAAGTGATAAACTGCTGCTACTAAAGTTAGAAATTTTTAAATCAGCTGGTCCAGATAACTTGCAGCCAAGAGTTTTAAGAGAGATGGCCAAGAAGCTAAGTTAAAGGTGATTTTCAATAAATCTTAGAGCACTGAGGGAATTCCCAATGATTGAAAGAAAGCTAATGTGCCAGTTTTTTAAAAGGGATGACTTGGGTAATTATAGGCCTGTCAGCCTGATGTCGATCCCTGGTTAGATAATAGAGCAGTTGATACAGGACTTGATTAATGAAGAATAAAGAAGTTTAATGTAATCAATGCAAATCAACATGGGTTTATGGAAAATAGATTCTGTCAAACTGACTTACTAATAGGTCTTAAAATGTAGTTGTAAATGGGGAATAGACAGCGAGCAGGTGTGTTTCCAGTGGGGTTCCACATGGATTGTTTCTTTCCCTACGTTATTTAACATTGTTGTCAATGACCTGTAAGAAAACATAAAATCATCATGATAAAGTTTGAAGATGACATAGAAATTGGGAAGAGGTAAATAATGGAGAGAATAGGTCATTGATTCAGAGCTATCTGGATCACTTTTTTAAGTGGGCGCAAACAAACAATATGTGTTTTAATACAGCTAAATATAAATGTTTACGTGTAGGAACAAAGAATGTAGGCCTTACTTACAAGATGGAGAACTCTATCCTGGGAAGCCTGACTCTAAAAAAAAAATTGGAGGTCATGGTGAATAGTCGTTTGGACATGAGCTCCCAGTGTGACACTGTGGCTAAAACAGTGATTGTATTTCTGGGATTCATAAAGGAGGGAATCTTGAGTAGCAGTGGAGAAATTATTTTACCTCTATATGTCACAATGGTGTGGCTGCCCTCAACCTTGAGATTCAGGTTATCTACATCATACATAAATCTCTACAGAGTGGGTGCACCTTTTAATTTTCCAGAGTGTGATTTCTGTGTGAGAGCTGCAGAGTGCCGAAGCTTTGAAAAGTTACCAGACCAGCTTCATTTTTGTAAAAACCTTTTGATACAAAGAAATAATAATAGGTGTATACAACAATTTTGGCTGAAAAGTATGAGTTTATATATATATATATATATATAAAACAAAAAATCTCCACTAGACCCAATCCAAACAATAGTCTCGTTCCCACTTTAGTAATGGATATGAAACAAAGTCAACATCTGAGGGATCAAACCCAGGCCCACTGGACTTACAATCAATGATTGAATTTTTAATGGAGTGTTCTCTGTGCTTTTGATATGCATTTATCAAGAGTCCACTTTTCAAATGTAATTGGAACATGGAAAAATAATTGGTGTGCAAAAGTAGGATTGTATTTAATGTTATAATCCCAGATCCTCGCTGCACTAGTGCTCTATTTGGCTTTAGCCAATCTTTGTGCTCCTTTAATCCCATGGCTGGCTCCTAGCTAGATTAACAACAGCCTTAGGGTTGCTCTACATTTCTCTGACTTGTAGCTGCTGCTTAAAGACAGATTATGAAGGGTGCATATTGCAGGAATATAGTGCTATTTAAGATATTTACCTGTCCCTATGCAGAGGGCTGTGAGGGATGATGAAATTGACTTGAATATCACCTGGGATTCAGACTCACTGGGAGTGCAAAAATTATCAGCTGGATGCTTAAAACAGTTTTCTGATGCATTTTCCTGATGCCAGAATAGGGAGCCAGGAGATGGTTTTCATGCAAACATTTAATTCAAGGATCATATGAGCTGTAGATTCGGGAGATATAAACGTATTGTCTCAATTGAAAGACAAATACATAATGTTTCTGTGGAAAATAAACCATTTAATTATGAGTATTGCTGGTTGAGATTAATTTTCATCCCAAACTTCACTGTAAGCTCTCCCAGACAGTACACACTTATTTCAAGCTACAAAGTTAAGATTACTGCCTTGTGCATATGCATTACAATATATGATCACACATAATTTCCCTAATATAATATATATTTTAACTTTCTACAACTTTAGATACGAGATACATTTCCTAATGTTTGAATGCCTTGTGGAAAGTGTCATGGAAGTCAATTATATGCAAAATATTCTGTGAATGAATGAGTGACTCCTGAGTTCTGCGTCATTTACTGTAGGTCTTAATAAGTTCACCTTTCAGGGTAAAAATACTGCATACTACACTTCATTATCTGAGTTTGTAATTACATAGTATACTGTATAATATATAGGCCAAAGGAGCAGAATCAAGGTTGCTCATGTAATCTAAATATACATTTTCTGTCTTTTGAAGATTGAACCATGTATCCCTCATGATGGAATTTCACAGGCTTTTCCTTCTAAAGACGAAAGTTTGTCATTTGAAGTTATTTGTGCAGACACCTTGGAAAACCTTAATTTATGAAAGAGACTCAATGATTCACTTCTGTTAGTCAGTGGTCACCTTAGGAAATGTGTTGCAGTTCAAAACACACTTTATGAATGAGTCACCAGTAAAAAATCTTACCAATCAAATAGCCAATCCAAATAATTTAGTTGCTGGATATGAAACAAAGTCAATAGCCAATGACCTGAATCTTAATGGAATGTTCTCTGAGCTTTTAGAAGGCATTGATTAGGAAACCACTTTTCATGTATAATTGCCCTGTGAAAAATATCATTTGTGTCATGGGTCTGCTGTGGTTTGATGAAAATATTTTTAATTTGGTTAAGTTTTTAAAACACAAGTTTCTGCCAGCATGTAATATCTTCAATGATAGGGGTTCTTTCAGTAATGAACTCCCTCCTTTCTGTTGGCACTATATGTGTGTGCACAACACATATCTCTATTTCTCAATGTGAGTTACACATGCAGAATGGGGCATTGTTGCACTACGTATTACATTCTGTGGCCCTATCCCTTGGTATGAGTTATATCTCATTCATAATTACCAGAGTGTAACTCACTAGACTAAATACAATGATAATGTTATACTTAATAAGAGGGTATTGAAAACAATATTAAGCAGAAGTAGATTCATTACACATTATGCAATTAGTAATTAAAAGGCTATTTTCACTGCATAAATTACTATAGGTATAACTTAAAGCATATTGGGGTCTCAGAAGATAGAATGAACAGTGAGTACTGATTCCATCAGTGATATGTAGTGAGTGATGTAGTGGTAACAAGCCCCCCCGCCGCCTCATTCAGGCACAGGTTAAACATAGTATGTGATTATGTAATACAGTATGGCTATAGGACTGGTGATCGCTGTAGTTAATGTTGTCTGTGTATTTCCATTATAATCTCATTTTCATTCATAACTTTCTGAAACTTTCACCAGGTCTGGGGTGAAATCCTGGCCCCTCTGAACTAAATAAGAATTTTGCCATTGACTTCATTGGGGTCTGAATTTCACCCCTCTCAGCTTTAAGGGTGTTGTGGTGTTTGTTTGTTTGTTTGTTTTCTGTAAGTAGTTCTGCCTTTTTTGTCTAAGGAGGGAGTCGGGAGTAATATATGTCTCCCATTTATAATAATATAATTAAGTTATTATTATTAATCTATTATTATTATTAGTGGTAGTAATAATATCACAGTAGCACCTAAAAATCTCAGATCAGGGGTTTATGTCCCATCGTGCTAGGCGCAGTACAAACACTAATTAAAAAGACAATGCATGCCCCAAAAATATTCTTCAGCATTTTGGAAACTACTGAAGGATAGAGAGTAGAAACCTGAAATTTGACAGAAAAATTACTGTTGTAGAAAATTGCCTTGGAGTGTCCTAATAAAATGTGTTGTATTGTGTAGATCAAGGGAGTATATACAAAACACACGTACACATGTGCGGACATGCACACACACAGACATTGCTAACTGTGAAGATATGCTGTTTGCTTTATTTTAATGTCATTTTAATTATGTTCATAGGATCCTTGAAACATAGGGCTGGAAGGGATCTTGAGAAGTCAACAAGTCCAGCCCCCTGCATTGAGGCACCACCAAGTATACTTAGACCGTGCCTGACATGCATTTGTCCAGCCTCTTCTTTAAATCCTCCAATAATGGGGATACTGTGCATTCCTTTGGAAGCCTATTACAGAGCTTAACTGCCCTTATAATTAGAACATTTTTTTCTCTAATATCTAATGTAAATGTTCTTTGCTGCATATTAATATAACATGTGATACATGTGAGGCATATGGTGACCCCTTAAAGTAGAAGACATTTTATAATTTGGTACTAAAGCAATTGCAGGTTGCCAAGCATGGCAATTTCAAAATATTTATGGAATATTGCATGATAAGCCTCAACTGTGGCATTTTGAATAGCTACTTCTATATTCAACCCTTCAAAATATTGTCCTCTACCTTTGAATTTTGAACACCTTCCTTGGCTATTCATTGCAATAACATGATTCAGTAACATTTGATTCTGTTTGTTTTCCCCAGTCTTGTAATACTTGTAATATTCATTTCCATAGTTTACAATATAGAGTATTAGTTGAGGGGATGGCAGTTGTTTGCAGTTCCTCCAACCATACTTGTTTCAGGGTTGGGGTTTTTTTTGCAATCAAAAGTGAAAAAAAAACATGGAATCTCTTCACAGTGTATAAAACTTGATCAAATAGAATTTTCAGGAAGGATTTTATCACATAAAACAAGGCACCAGATATTTGAAGGAAAAATGTCTCTCTGTCTATGGCAGATTATTATGATAAAGGCCAAAAATCAGAAGTGTTTAAAATTTCTTCCAGGATACACTATCATGTTCCTCATGGCCAACATCACCAGGGCTTAGGTGGGAGAAGAGATGGTGTGATCTCCGATTAATCCCGCTCCTTCATTCCCGTTTTTCCCAGTACCTCCCAGGATCAGATTTGTGCAGGTAAATAAGTATGTATGCTTGAAATTTGTCTTGCCTGTGGATAGATATAATCTTAATGGTAACTTAGTAAATCAGCACTTCAGTTGAAAAGATAAATATATATTTCCCTATAGTCATGGGCCATAGAGCTACTTGATTGTTCAGTCCTCTGACTACTTGTCACAATTTAGTTTAATAATGATTCCATTGTTGATCATGGCTCTCAAGCCAATTTTAATAGAAATTAACAAGGAAGTTGAAAACTAATAATGATACTTGAAAATCTTTCCAAATATTTTGCATTTTAGTTGATTTTTGTTCCTGAATCTTATAAAGCAAGCTTAATAAGCACATCAACATTTTAATGGTCTGAACACCTAGATATCATTGCTTTCAATTCTGCCAGCAACATACAGCAATAGACATTTTATGAAATTGGAGTGCTGGCCAGGTGCAGGCCAATGGAGTATCAAGCCCTAATCCTTGATGAGAAGACCTTGTTGACTGCAGCGTTTTTTTTCGGCTCTGCCATTCCTCTAGTTTATACAATATATCCCCTCAACTCCTATATTATTCAGCTTTGTCAGAGACATTTTTCCAACTTTTAAAAACTATAGTCTTTCTTATATGCTATCTTTGGTAAACGTTTCTTTGAATTTAAAGGGCTGTAGTATAACTGGATGCCATGCTCACCTATTTGTGTTTTAGATATATAGTAATCTCTCTTTACCATGCATGGGTGACAAGCATCAAAATCTCTCCCTTTTCCACTTGTACAAATGATGTGGTAAAGATAGACTGGGCAGTCTAGGGAAGTGGAAGATTTTCTTCCACTTTGTCAGGCCAAATGGATGCAGGAGAGTGTTCCTATTGGAAACCAGGAAGTGGGCGGGCAGAGCCTGCCCGCTGCTAAAGAACCCCACCCCCCAAGCCTAAGGGGAGAATCCACAGGGCCTGGAAACCAAATAATTCCAGGGGACAACTATATAATAGGTGTCAGTATGAGTTTTACTCTAGTAACTAGGAGGCAGCTGTGTATGCACACTAGCCCAGTATATTTCTATACTTCAGTCTGCCACCTGTGCCTCCAACAAAGACAAAATTGTTCTTAAGCATTTGGGAATCACAGGACTTAAAATACAAAACTCTGATGGCACATAGATGGTAACGCAGTTACCACATAGATTTCATGATTGTCCGTTATTCCTGACGAGAAGTGAGCAAAAAATTATTTTTTTTTGTTCATTGGCTAAACCAAAAATCTGGGGGAAAAAAAGTTGTTTTGGGTCAAACAAAATATTTTCCTTAGTTTTAAGCTGGTTTTATTTATTTATTTATTTTAAATGAAAAATCATTTCAAAATGAAAAATTGAAATGTGTTGTTTTAAAATGTCAAAATGTTTTGACTTAGAATTTTTTCCCCATTTTTTTTTTGGCTGAAACAATTTGCCAAATTTCAAGTGAATTTGCCAACAGTTTCAGTTGACCCAACTCTTTGATTTCACCTCCTCTATTCCAGACATCAGCTTCATTTACTGTTCTTTTACTTGGTGTGGATGAGGGCTACGTCATACCCCGATTACTCATTACTAAGTAGTGATGGATGTTGAGAGAGAGCGAGCATTTTAAAAATAGGAATAAAATGGGGACAGGAAACTTCTCTGGGGAAGTGGAAGGCATGTCATTACTTTTGTCAAATTTGAACACTATTTTGCTGTAAACTCAACTAAGCAATTGACTTCAGTGAGGACTACACACATGGTTAAAGTTAAGCATGCATATAACTACTTGTTGGCCTTAAAGTTTAATTTTGAACACTGACAAAATACAATTATATTCTATTCTTTTGGTTCTAATTTCAAATGCTTAACATGCATAGACTTACAGAGTTCATACTTAGGTATTTCAGTTTCTTTTAAGAAAGTAGCTGTACATCAGAGATTTAAATCCAGTCCATGATTTCCGGAAAAGAACTTTGAGTATGTCTAGGTTAAGCTAAAAGGATATTTTGTGTTTTCATCCTAGAATAATTGCACAGTCTCCTTGTATCCTCCTATATCAGCTATGTAACATGAACAATTAACCAATACAACTTACATGGAAGAAAGTTGAGTTGGGTATGAGAAAAAATTATGTTTTGGTGGACAGGTTTAAAAAAAATGTTTAGTTGTGTTGGGTAAGGCAGATTCTTGCCCTTCTGATTAGTGAAAATTACTCTGGAATACAACAGTGTCTCAAAAGATCCTGTTATCAGAGGAGTGCAGATTCCTAATGATGACTGAAAACACTGAAGCTATTGAAAGCAATATTAATGAGAGGATACTGAAAACAGTATTAAATAAAAATAGATTCATTACACATTATATAATTAGTAATTAAAAGCCTGTTTTCACTAAACAAATTGTGCTGCATGATACCTTTTTATGTCGCAATTAGTTTATTGTTTGTGTTTTGAAAACAAACAATGATACATAAGTATTAACTAATTATCATTATTGTATACATTACCATAATCATCATTACTTATCTACTTCTAATTTACCACTTTATGCACAATATTAGAGAGGAACCTTCTATGTAATTTGAAGGTTAATTCAGGATAGTGTTCAAAAAGACTTTGACATGCTTTCAATTGTTTTTTTTACACTTTAAAATATGTTACTGTACAGAAATATTCACTTCCATACACGTGCTCACATTTACGATTACCCAAATTATTGCACACATCCTTGATAACATGGATTAAAGTATAAGCTAATAAAACAGCAATATTTGCAACATACTAACACTTTAACCTGAAAATAAAGCTGCATGCTGCCAGACTTATGCCTTTTGGCTTATTGATTTAAAACCTTCCACGAATTTCATGCTGCAGAAGCCCAGGAACCTGAATTCTACTCAGGCAACTAATTCAGCAAAAAATCAACTGGCAGACAGAACCAGTGTTCTTAAATATTTTCTATACCATAGAATAGAAAAATGTGGTGCAAACCAAAGGGTATTTCAAATCTGATTTTTTCTTCTATATATCACAAACCATGAGTTTGATTTATTTGTGTCTATGTGATCATGTATATGAACATCAAAGGGGTTCAAACTTTTCACTGGGGTTAAAGAAGAGATTCTGTATCATCTCAAAATGCCCAGGCCTGGAGGAGAGTCCTTTATCTGATGCTCATTTAGCTTCAGCCAGTAGAAGGGCTTGGGTTGTTTGTTTGTTTTTGCTTAGGAAAAGCTGCATTTACTTCCTGATGATAAGAAAGGGGTCAGAACTGGCTTCCCTGAAACCAAGTGACCAACCATTTTGTGTGTGTGTGTGTGTCCCAATATCCTGTTGAAAAGGGACTTTTTTTCCTTGTCAAGAAGGCATTTCTGATTATTTTTTCCATGCCTAAAAGAGAACCAGAACTTCTCTTTGACTCTTCCAGATGAAAAATCCTTGCTGAGAAGGGACTCAACGGTCTGCTTGCCAGGAGTCCTGAAAAAAACATTCTTTGCCCAACACAGAGAATCAGTCTGTTTTCCTGAACGTGGTCTCTGTTAGTTTGTGTGAAGTAAGCACCCGACTTTCAGTCAGAAGGGGTATTTAAAGGGAAAACAGATGTGTCTTTGACCAGAACAGTCCAACCATGGGAAGGGGGCTCAGGCTGGAGGAAAATGTCTCATATGTACTCCCATGGATGCACAGGAGCCAGTAGTTTACCTGAGCCCCACCAGCTAGTTCACCTGTTCAGGTGATGCCTAATCCCCACCTCCCAGCCACCCACCTTTTCCAACCTAAATGGAGGAGGAGAGAACCTTCAAGGAACTGCTATCCATTTTTTAACCCCTGGATGGTTCAGAAAGACTCCATGCCTTTGAGGTCATGATGGGGGCATTTAAAGGGAAAACAGGCATGTCTTTGACTGGCGCTGCTCTTAAATGTGGATGAAGGCAACAGTCATCCCAAATATGGTGGTTACTAACCCACTAAAACAAAGAACCCCAGTGTGGTAGATATACAGAAGTTGCACATTCCACAGTTTTAAGAAGTAGAAAGAATCTTTAGAAAATCTTTTGTGATGTCAGCAACTGATTTCATTAAGTGAGGCCCAATCCTCATCTTAAAGATGACTGATTGTGGATGAGCTATTCTCACAGTACCTGAATGACACATGCCTAATTTTGAACTATGAATTTAGTGCTGAAGGATGGAGTTGTCACAGAATGCCAAGTGTGGAATGCCATATTCTTGTTCTGGGAGGTGGAATCAGGCTCAGCTTTGGTGGCTCTTAGGCCAGAGACCCACAAGCCTCCTATAGGCTCTTTACTGAAGAAATTAAGTCCCTTAGTACTTAGTATACAAAATTTTTCTCTTGCTTTGCAATTACTTGGCATTCAACTGCAGTAAATCAGTCTGTAATGCATGACAACTCGCTATATAACTGCTCAGATTAGGCTACTTGGATGGCTTCCACTTATGTCAATGGGTAAATCATAAACTTCCGTTTATTCTCAAATATTGCAGAAAGGTAATATGAAAAAAATCATTGTGGATCAATTTTGAATTCTCCAATCCTTTCATAAGTAGTTTAGAAAAGGATCATTTTTAAAAATAAACTCTCTCACCTATAGGAACCAGCATAGAACAATTAGACACTAAGCTAACTTCATTTAAAGAATGGTTTTAAAATCAAAGCTTTTAGGTATGAAATGTTTATTATATGACATTTCATGAAACCTTGCTTTTAGTGTTTGATAATTAATTTCTTGCATTTGTACTTTTTTGCTTCATATACTAGTTTTTAAACTTCCAAATAATCCCAGATAAAAGTTGTATAGATATTGAATTGCTTTTAAAAATGCACCAAATATTCTCATTTATTTATCTTCTGAAGCCATTCGGGTAAGTATTTGGAGGAGACTCTATGAACTGGAATTCTGTGAGAAAAACATTGTTCTATAACTGATGCAGAGGCGTCATAAATATCCCAGAACTGAGTAATCATTCAGTCTAAGGGCCAACACTTTCAAACCTGGGTGTCTAAAGTTAGGCTCCTAAATCCATATTAAGAATTTAAATCAACTGCCTAAATACAGATTTAGGAACTTAACTTTAAATAGTCAGGTTTGAAAATGTTTTCAAAGATTTTCATGCAACCATTCTTGTCTTTGTAGCTTTGCCATCTATAGAACTTAAATGTCATCTCAGTTGACCTGTTGTTACATTCATTTTAATTGAAGTCAGATATATATAAAATGAGATAACAAATAAGAAAAGAGTTCAGTAGTTGACTATTGTGGTTAAAAGAAAAGCTTTTCTACATGTGGTATTAAGATGAGATGTTAGAACAGATGACTTTTTCTTCTGATCTGATCTGTTTTGACATGTCTATAGGCAAAATGCATTCCAAGTAATTGCTGTGGATGGAGTTTGCAGTGGAATAATTCAGTCTCTCTCTGCTGACGACTGTATGGACTGGCTACAAGCAATAGCAACTAACATTTCCAACCTCACAAAGCACAATGTAAGTATAGATCAAAGTGGTTCAGTGGATTTGGAAATCATATTTGACCATAGCTATTGTAAAATGTCTTATAGGTTTAAGCATAGAATTTTCTGTTTATAAACAATGCTTGAGATTTCCTCAGGGAAGTCAACTCAGTCTATCATAAAATCAGACTTTTTGAAAACTCTTTGAAAGGGAAATCATTTTCTCCCCAGCTATACAGTCCACTTCATCACTATCAGGATTATTTGCTTCTTAGTAGTACCTACCAGATTAAGACAAACAGAGCTTGAAATTTAGGAAGGTCAGATGAGTTCTTTATGCATGTCTGAAAGTAAAAAGTAAATGTTATTTTTATATATTTTAAAAAATGGAAATACGTTTTTCCTTGTAAGTCCATTAGAGCAGGGATCATGTCTACCTGTGTGTTTGCACATCATTCTAACACACAGGCATCCTGATCCGGGCCTCTGGATGCTTCCATCGTATCAACACGTAAAATTAATAATGCATTTGTGCTTCATGCTCTTTACTTTATGCATGGTTTAATCTTATGTAAGAGATGTTTCATATTCTAGTGAGGATACATGTAATGCAAAAGCTTTTTCAAACTACTTTACTGATAAAATGGCAGGGTATTTGGTAGATTAGATACCATTTGTGTATCAACCTCTGTACAGTATGTTTTTCTTTACTAAAGGGGGGAAAATATGCATGGGGATAAACTTATCTGTGGTAAAAGCCATTTAACTCACACCGATGAACAATTCAGCCCATTAGGTTTTAATTTAGGTCCCATAAGATCTCGTTCAATCTGAATTACCTTCCCCTACCTGCTTCAAAATTAGTTTTTATTTCAAATGCTGGGAACATATTGAAGTTGATTTATATTCTAGTTTCAAAACTATGTTCCATCTGGCAGCAATATGTAAAAGTCAGTGCATTGGAAAAAACATGATAGATGTGAATTCGTCCACCATCTGTAAGCTCCCATGCGATACAAGCCAAATTTCCTGGCTATTTATTCATCTCTATAATGTTGTTGCTGCATAGAACTGCCAGTCTCACCAGGATCCTGACAAATGAGGATGCTCTTTCTTTCCATTACCAACTTTAGATCATACTATAAACTATTTTTGCTATTTAAAATAGAGGCTTTGTTTTCTCATAATAATGCATTGTTGCACACAACCATCTGGCATCGCTTTAAGTGGCTCCGATTATGCTGTAATCACAGCTGCCTAGAGTAACTTCGTTTTGCTAAAACATTGTAGTTACATGGCAAGTCTTATTTCAATATTTTAAAATTAGCACAGTGTATAATTCCCCAGTAGATTCCATAAAACACTAGGAACAAATGTAGGCAACACTATACAGTAAGAGGTAAATGGATAATTATTCCTTTATTGTGCAAATCTTAGGTTGTTTTATCACCAGGGCTCACAATGGAATGGCTTTAATTGAGGGTCTGCCATGGTTTATAATCCCTCTGCATAATAATTGTCCATATGTATATCCTGAAGTCCAGTCTGCCCATGGCCATGCTGAACTCATGGGAAGTGATAAGGACTCTGTTATTTATAATGTAGTCATACTGTTCTTTAAAAATATCAATTGCCCATAAGAATTACAGTTGACAGCATATAATGATGAATGAACGTAAGACCATTTGGAGACACAGATATGAGGAAAATAACTGCATTGCTCTGCACAATGATCAGATGAGATTAGAGGTGCTTCTGATTCATGTCCATACAGAATGTTTATTGTCATTCACATACTGTTGCTGTTAAAAATGTTGTTGCCTGAGAAAGATAAGACATTTAGTCGAGGTCACAACTGATTCTACTTTAACTTGACATGCTGGGCCACAAATGACAAAAAGGTTACAGGCTTTCCTATAAACAAGAAGGCAAACAAACACGTATCTACTCTGCTGATCTTTTGGTTTGAATTACATCCGTACTTACTCCTAGTGGTTGTGTCAATGTATTTACTCTGAAATTGTTCAGAAAATGCAGGGTTGTATGCACCCCTTTACTTTGGGCACAGCACTGAGCAAATGTAAGTAATAAGAGTCAGAAAAGCCTCAATAACTCTTGACAACCTCTTCCATAGTCACTGTGCATGGCTGAAGCTCTGTTGGTTAGTGTTTGGGTACAGGTAAGAAACAGTGGGTTGGTGTAGCATGCTGCAGAATAATGGTCCTGCAAAAGTTTTCTCAGCCAGTAGCACTCAGATGGAGAACTGTTAATTTATGACCCACAAAATGGCAGATAAAACATTTGCCAAGTCAAATCCCATAAACCTTTGCACGGGGGAGGGAAGGGCTTTCCCCTCTCCTCCCTGCTTGCACAATGCTTAGTTTGGAGATGTCAGAAGTAGTGATCTATGGGGCTCCAAAACCTCAAAAGCAGCCCTTATGGTCTCTTCTAACTGAGGCCTGTGTGGGTCAAGAGGAGGGTGGGAAGCTGACAGAGCTGCTGCCAGTTTGGATGCTGGGCAGGAGGGTGAATGTAAAGGGGGAAGTAGTAGGAACTTGAGGAACAAGCAAGCTGATCCTTCCTCCTTTTACCCAGGTTCCCACTGGGACTTTCTAATAAGGAGATTTTGCTGTTCTCAGCCAGTGGGTTGTGAGCCACAGGCCTCCTCAGGACTAGAGCTGAGCAAGCAATTGCTATCTTCATTTAGCAGCAGAACCAAAAAATATCCCCCCCAAAACCGTTGTTGAACAAAAGTTGAATTTTGTTTTTTTTTTCTTTCAGAAAAAAATCATTGGGGTTGACTGACATGTTTTGAATGTCATTTTGATTGCTTTTAAAAATTGAAACTGTTTCTATATTTTTGAAATTGTTTTCCTAATTTTTTTTTTATTCAGCTGAAACTATCTGCCTAATTTGACTCAAATTTTTGAATAGCTTTAGTTGCCCTGGAACTGGATTTTTTGTCAAATTTTCCATTTGGCTGAAAAATTTCACCCAACTATACTCCTCAGCTGGTTCTTGGTTGCCCTGTGCTGTTTGAGTAGTTCTCCTCAAAGAAATGTTAACTTCTGCTCATTTACCTCTGCTGAATATCTACTCCTGTGGAGGGGAAGTTGTGTAGTTGTGTGAAGGTGGCAGCAAGTAGCACCATGGCTTTCAAGGGAACTGTGCTGCGAGGAGCCTAGGGAGTGACTCAGGGGTCATGTTCTTTATTAGGACCTTGGCCTACCACTTGCCAAGACCTCAATCATCAATATAATATAGTATATTCTTGAGGAATTCAATCATTTCAAAATTTTGAATGACTTCAGTGGGGATGGAATTTCAACAGAGATCATTATCAAGCTCATCTCAGTTCAAAATAATTCTGTGGCACAATGAATTTTGAGTGCTGCAAACATGAAAAAAGGACAGAAGCTTTAAATCTTTGTTATAGGTAAATACAGCACATCAGGTATCTATCTAGAATAGGGCTGAATAGTGTGTTGGAGATGGGGTCGGGGTTATCCTCTGTGTCCATTTGTCACTCTTGTCCATTCCTCTTTCTGTGGAATATTTCTACATAGTGTGATAGTATCTCTGCCATGTCTTGCCTTTCCCCTTTCATCATTTCCTTGAAACTCTTCAACAATGTAATAGTTTTGCTTATGAGTCTTACCTTGGAGCTAGTACCTTACGATGAAATATTTTGTCAAACATTAACTCCAGAAAGACAGCTAAACCTGGTTACATCTCATCCAGGAGGTGAAGTGGTGACAAAAAGTAATTGTAAATGTAACACAGAAATGTGTATCAGATCTTGTGAAATTTACTACAATATCTCAGTTTATTCAATGTGTAGAAACAGTGATATTGCACACTTTCCAGGTCAATCTTACAAGACGTCACATACCTGTGAAATTACTTCCTTCCTGCAGAGGAAGAATGGCCTTCTGGTTAAGGCACTGGACTAGGATTCAGAAGATCCTGAGTGAACTTTTCCAAGTTGTTTGCCTGTGTTTAAAATTCTATTGAAGTCATTGGGACTTAAGCATATTTTTAAAGTTAAACACAAGTTTAAGTACTTTCCTGACTCAGCGACCTTATCTCTTTGCCTCCATTCTTCTTTTGTAAATTGGATATAATTAGGGTAGCCAACCCTCCAGGATTGTCTTGGAGTCTCCAGGAATTAAAGAGTACTCTTTAATTAAAGATTATGTCATGGGATGAAACCTTCAGGACAATGTTCAACCACACTTGGCAACCCTAGGTATAATAATACTTTCCTGCCTCCCAGATGTATCTGACTCAGGCAGAGCAGGGACTTGAACTTGGTTCTCCCACAGCCTAGCTGAACATCCTAACCAATTGGTTATTGGCTATTCTGTGGGTCTTTCTTCTACCTCTCCCTCTTCTGCTTCCCCCTTTCCCCCCATGAAATCCATCTTGGACCTGGGAAACTCCCGACAAAAATTTTGTCAGTAAACATATATATTTCCACAAAACATTTTGGTTTCAATGGAAAAAATGCTTTCTAGAAAAGTTTTCAACCAGTTCTAGTTGACAGCCAGTTAGCTAAAGCTAAAGATGAGTGTGGCCAGTCCAGAAATGGGGGAAATGTTATGTACTGAATGGTCCTGAACTTGTTATCTGGCGTTTTCTACCAAGGCAAAAAGTCTGCTCATTTTTTATAAAGCAGGCTCTATTTAGTTTAAAGTGTCCAGCTGTCCCTCAAACAACATACATACTTGTGACTACAAAGACCTTGTGACCTCTTTCCCATCATCCTGTCTGTAATGGGAAGAAGATTCTGAAGGCCCTCTCTCCCATACTGTTTGCCCATTCCTGTTATGATCCTTCTGGAAACATTTACCTCATCTGAGAGCTCAAAACTGAACACACTTACAGTACAAAGATTGGATGTACATTTTTGTTTTCATAGTTTTCTTGAGACACGTTGACCTGACTGAAAATTTTCATGCATGCAAAACACTCAATTATTTTAGTCAGCTCCTCCTCCTCCTGTTCTTCCACTCCTTGTAAATGCCGGGTTATGACCAATGTACCATTTGAAGACTTGTGTTTCTGTGTCATTGATGTGTTCTTATGGTTTGCTTTCACTTGTTATGTATTCACTTGCATTTTCAGTAATTTGCTTTACTTCTTACTTCACTAACTTACTGGTTGCATCTTACTGACTATGGTGTAATTTACATCATTTGGGATGTAGTTCTGACTGGGTTGATCCAGATTTACATTATGTGCAGCCTCAGAGCAAAGGCATGAAGTTCAAACATTTCTTGATAATGCTACGGTATGTTTCACCAGCTTACCCAGAAGCCCTTTATTTTGGGTAAATATTACTACCATGTGGGAAGTGTGCGGTCTCTCAGAATGGTGGTGTGTGTGTGGGGGGGAGAGCTTCAGAAAATGAAATGTAAGTGGCTATGCTTTTGCATCCATAACACTGTAAACTAGCTTTAACATTGTCTAGGATTAATGCAAACCTGTAGTAGGTTGTCTGCTTTCGTGAGCACTGCAGTTGTTATGATGTGTTCTAATCATAGGGACAGTGCAAGATGAGAAGTCTTGGAATTGGAATAGAAGCTTTGATTTAGTCACCCTAGGCATTCAGGCAGCTCATGAAGTCCCATTTTTACCTGAGTTGTTAGATAATATGCTTTTCATTTGCCTCTAAAGGTTCAAATTTTTTTTTCAGAACGTCCATTTTTATTATGAACTAAAAGGAAAGAAACACTTTACAATAATGTTACTTATTAGCACTATAATAGCTGGGAGACTATCAGTGTCACTTTGATATAAAATATTATCATTTATGCTGCCATAAATAACTACAGCCCCAAACCACAAGCAGTATGAGAGCAAAACACATCCTTAGAGAGGATAAACTGTGAAAAGGCTTGAATTTTATTAAATACTTCTTCAAACAGGAGAGTGATAATTTACCTCTAGAATGTTGTAAGCTTTAAAAAAAAATGCGTTCCATTGCCAAACCAGTTGCATTACACAGATGCAGAGGGAATACCTTTTTGTTTGTTTGTTTTGTGAGTGTTATTTCAATGATACTCGCTCAGAGGCAGGAATAGCTACTCCTTTGCTAGTGTGTAGTCAAAGTATAAATGGTAGTATTACATGTACATTTTGCTGAAAAGAAAAATGCCAGAATACTTTTCCTTTGGCCCCTATGTGGGATTTAAAGTATGGCTTTAAGGCCATTTTCCCTCGATTGTCTAAGTTGAATTAAAGTTTGTCTGCAGTTACTGATAGTCCAAATGCATTTTCTGATTGGTTGCTAAAGCCTTTTACATAATGCTCTTCCCACACAGCAACCCCAGGGGAGTAGAGCTGGAGCCTTATCACTGAAAAACAAAACCGTAATCTCTAAACTCATTATATGAAATACTAAAGGGATATTTAGCGGGGAGAGGAACAAAAATATTAGTACAAGCCTGGGAGGGAATGAGGAAAGGCAGATGAGATTTTACAGAGAGAGAGTGAATAGAGGAGAAAAGTGATAATTTTAAATTGTTCTTTCCTGCCAAATTGTCAAATTTACCTTTTAACAGCAGAGTGGGGACTTCTAGACGCTCACCCCAGTTTCAGTTGTAACTGTATGATACTCCAAATTGAGTTTCTTGTAACAGAAAGTGTTGAAAGTGACTGAATCAGTAACTGCTGTTGATATAGCATCCAGGCTTCTAGGACCAGATGAGGAGAGAATAACAAAAATGCTTAGTTGTTACGTAGCACTCTTCATCTGTAGGTCTCAAGTCAAATCAAATTATAGCTATTTTTTTCAGGTATGGAAACTGAGTACACAGAAGTTAAATGACTTTTAGTTCCTCTTTTCTCTTATTCCTCTAGGGAATATATTTCCTAGTGATAGATACATTGGAAGTCTCATCCTCCTCTGTGCTAACAATTTTAGGGAAAAAAGGATTTTTTTAAGGATAAATTAATGATGCATATAGCAAGAAGCCACATCAGGGTATGAATCATTAGCAGGCTATCATTACACTTCTTGAAGTTGAAAGTACTCTTTGTTTGGTCATCTACTATACAACGGCTAAGATACCCACCATCAGTCTAGAAATTCAGGGGCTGTGGTGGCTTATTATTATTGTCAGATGGGCACAATGGGCAGAGTCTCAGCTGGTGCATATCAACATAATTCTACTTCACAGGAGTTAGACCAATTTACAACAGCTGGATATTTGCCCAGTCACTAAAACTAATTATAGACAATACAGAGCTGGAAGTGATAAATAGCATTTTATCTATAAAGGGTCCAATCTATAAAGAGCAATTGAATAATTGTTCATGTCAGCATGTTCTACTAATATTTTCAGTTTTACCAAAGTATCCTACGATGGAGCGGATAAGCCCCACACTGGCAATGAGAGGGTTAAGAAGAGGCTGTGGAGCCAGTTGGCTCTGCCCCACAACACCTGCAGCAAATGTCAGGCATGGAGAGGGGGTTAAAAGGAGTGGACTACCCCAGTTCAGGGCTCACCAGGAAGGAGAGCAGAGCTCTTCTTCTCTTGATGGGAGAGAAGCCTGGTTGTAGGTTAAATGCTGAGCCAGCTTGCTAGCGAGAGGAGCCACTGCTAGAAAGGAGAGCCAGAACCGGAGGGATCAACAGGAGCATGGACTGTTTGGAGAGAAGCCCTGAAGAGACCAAGGCACATTTCAGTCCTACCTCTTCTGGGTTGTTAAGGTCCAGGAAAAAAACGGAACAAAAAACCACCCCAACACAAAACAGGGTCAGCCAATAGACCTTGGGAGGAATCCCGATGAGCCATAAAGGGATGCCATGGAGGCAACCTCATCACATTTCCTTTGTAATGACTGTCATGCCAACACAAACTCAATGGGACTACTCACCATGTGTGTTTGTGAGGTGGGGTTTTAGAATTTTACAATTTATTATGACTATGCTTAGCTATGTGAGAACTGTTATACCCAACTAACTCTGTTATTATACCTAGGATAAATATAATCTGAGACATTATGGGTCATTCTTCAGCTGGCTGCATAGCTCCATTGGCTTCAGTTGGGTTACACTGATGTACTCCATATGAGGGCTTGGCCCTGTGTGATAAATACAGGTGTGCACGGTGATGAATTTGTATCTAAACCTAAAATATGGTGTATATATATAGGATTTCTGAGATTGTGCAGACAATTTTAGCACACTCCCGCCCTCAGGAGACCTGCAATTGTAAGCCATTAAGACTAACAGATCTAACTGTCAAACAATGGAACAATTGCAGGGGCATATTCTTAGATGACCTGCCTGGGAGAAAGCAGCAAAAGGCAAATGGAAGACTTCATGCCTAGGCCCTGTAACAAACACCACTGAGCTATATGGCAGTTGGGCTCAAGAAAGGATGGTAGGGCTTCGAGAAAAGAGATTTTTTCCCTGGGGTTGGCTAGGCTAGGGGTGAGGGGAGAGACTAAGTGGAAGGAAAGCTGACACCAGGCTGGGTCTCAAGAGTTCCTAGGCTTCCTAAAAGAAACCAAGCTGGGTCTGTTCTTTTCCTGTAACTTGAGAGGTTTAGACTAGAGTAAATATAGATATAGGTTGTTATGCAGTCATTCTATGTAATGCTTTGGTCCATTTGCTGTTAAACATACATTACTTTAAGAAGGCTGCTAATATCTAGATAATTGATCATTAAGTTCTGAAGGGAAGAAACACAGATGTTCAGTCACACCTACTCACTAATAAGCAATTGGCATAGATGTGGTTTTATACCCATTGTGTAATAGGATAGAACTGCAAAATTCCATCCCAAAACAGGCAAGAACATAAGAAAAGGAGAATGGCCATACGGGGTACGACCAATGGTTCATTTAGCCCAGTATCCTGTCTTCTGACAGTGGCTGGTGACAGATGCTTCAAAGAGGATGAACAGGTCAGGGCAATTTATTGAGTGATCCGTCCCCTGTCACCCAGTACCAGTTTCTGGCAATCAGAGGTTTAGCAATGCCCAGAGCATGGGGTAGCGTCTCTGACCATCGTGGTTAATAGCTACTGATTGACCTATCCTCCTTGAATTTATCAAATTCTTTTTTAACTCATGTCATGGTATAATTCCCCACTCTGAACCTTAGCGTCCAATGGATGGGTTACCAGCATGAATTCCTCTAAGCTCAATTACCAGCTTAGAACCTGTAGCGCTGCCACCAACCAGGAATTCCAGTGCCTGGTACACTCTGGTCCCCACAAAACCTTGCCCGGGGAACCCCAAGACCCAGATCCTCTGGATCTTAA